>NW_020954555.1:2295441-2350085 GCF_900497805.2 Vombatus ursinus | reverse complement strand
CTGCTATAAATATTTTTGTACATGTAGGTCCTTTTCCCTTTTTTATGATTCTTTGAGATACAGACCTAGTAGTGGTATTGCTGGATTAAAGGGTAAGCACAGTTTGAAGGCCCTTTGGGCGTAGTTCCAAATTGTTCTCCAGAAGATTGGATCAATTCACAACTCCACCAACAATGCATTAGTGTTCCAATTTTCCCCACTTCTTTTCCAACATTTATCATTGTCCTTTTCTGTCATATTAGCCAATCTGATAGGAGTGAGGTGGTACCTCACAGTTGTTTTAATCTGCATTTCTCTAAGCGATAGTGATTTAGAGCATTTTCTCATATGTTTCTACATGGCTTTAATTTCTTCATCTGAAAACTCACAAGCCATTTTTCCTCCTACAATCGTGTGGTAACAGCTTGGTTTTTATCACCCAGGATCTTTGGAAACATCCAGGACACTATTCAGTTGAAGCCTAATAGATAGTAAAGCTGCTCTATTTATCCTCTGACCAATGCTTGAGAGTTTCCATTATACCTTGTAGTCTGCAAACCTCCCTCCGCTTATGTTTGGTTTTTTTTTGAGGTGTATTTGCGCATTGCCTCACTGCATTTGTGTAACAAGCCCTTGAGGCTGGACTGTCCAGGTTTGCAGTGTTGTTCTACTGGTGAAGAAGCTGAGGACGAGCTGCAGTCCCTAGGGGACTTACCTCGAAGTCATACAGGCCATGAGTGAGCACTCTAACCTCTCACTATGATTACCAGAGGCCCCCTCTGCAGGCCTGCAAACAGACCTTTTTTGCACCCCTAAATTGTTGCCTCTCCCTGTTGGAAGAGCATTGGCTTCTCAATCAGGCAGTGAGGGGTGAGGGGTGCAGCAGGGAGAGAGGCAAAAGGATGTAGGCTGGTTAAGAACTGAGATGAAGGTCTGTAGTTGGAAGGGGAGATGGGGAAGGTTGAGGACAGGCGTGGGGAACCTGCGGCCTCGAGGCCACGTGTGGCCCTCTGGGTCCTCAAGTGCGGCCCTCTGACTGAATCCAGACTTGGTTTGTTCTGTAAAACTTGGACTCGGTCAAAAGGCTGTACCCAAGGACCTAGAAGGCCACATGTGGCCTCGAGGCTGAAGGCTCCTCACCCCTGGTTGTGAAGGATATTCAAAAACTTGTCAGCGGAGCCAGGAACCCCCTCACTTCTCACCTTTGCTGTCTATCCAGATCTTCTAAGACCCAGCTCCAAGTCCTTGTCTCCCAGGAGGCCTTCCCTGACCCCTGTAACCCACAGGGGGTCTCTGTCTCTCTCTCTGTGTCTCAGCACTTATTTGGTGGTTAATTATCACCTTGTGATGCCAGATCAGATTTAGAGCATCCGGGAGGGACCTCAGCGGCCATCTGATTCCTCCTCCTGAGGCTCAGAGAACCTCAATGATTTGCCAGTCAGGTTCTGAGGTGGGATTTGAACCCAGGTCCTTCTGGCTCCCCAATCCATGGCTCTTTCCACACTGTCTTCTTTACAGATTGGGCCCAGAGGAGTTTAGTGATTGGCCTACTGTTGCAAAGTAGGTAAGGCAGAGAGGCTTCAAACTGGGATCTGGTTCCAAATCTAGTGCCCTTTCTGCTCTGTTGTGCTTTCTCACATTTCTTCTTTCCCTGTACTCAGTGTAGCCTTTTCCTGGTTTATGCCCTCCCTCCTAATCAATTGTATGTTGCTGGAGTCCAGGGAGCATGTATTATACATGACTTACTACATGGCCTCTGGCAAAGTCACTTCTGAGCCTCAATTTTCTTATCTGTAAAATGGGGATAATGGCTGCCTCACCCACTTCACAAAGATCTAATAACAGATTGAAAAGTCCTTTGGAAACTATAAAGGGCTTTATGAGTAGAAGGTGGTGGTATCATTTTTCTCTCCGGAAATCCAATGGCGGGGCGCACCTTTGTGCAACCTCTGCATGGAGGTGGTTATTAGGCACTTGATTGATTGGTGGTGGCCTGTTGGCGAATTGTAGGTGGATAGGATGGCAGGTCATTTATAGCTCTTAGAAAAGGCAGTGCTAAAATGTAGAAATGTTAAACCTGGGTGGGACCCAAGAACATAGAATTCTAAAACTGGAAGATATTAGAGCTGAAAGGAACCTCACAACAGAGACTGTCTGGGCTGAAGATACCTTAGAGACAGTTTTGTTCAACTTCCCTCATTCAAATGAAGTACCTTGCTCAGCGTCATGCAGCTGACAAGCGGAAGAACCCAGACTCGAACCCTGGTCTTTTGGCTCCAAGTCTAGTACTCTTCCCACTATATCAGGCCAAGAAGACTTGGACTGGCTTGAACTCTACAGAGGAGTTCCACGTGGGCTGACCTAGGAGAGCCTAAGGATAGTTTCAGGTTTGTCTGCTTTGTGCCTATTTAGGCCTGGACCCAATCCCTAGGACAGCAGAACCAAACTCCTTAGAAGCTGGTTCCTCTTCTGAAAAAACAACTCCCCCTCCCCACCTCGCTCCCTGCCAAGGCCCTTTCTTAGAACTCTGAGTCAATATTTGGCCCAAAGAGGAAGGAGGACAAAAACAATTCAATATCAAAGACGCAAACGTAAAAAAAAAAAGCACAGACCGGATTTCATAACTTACAGAGACTTTAGACAATGAGCCAGTATCAATGTTAAACATATATGCACCAAATGATATCGCATCTAAATTCATAAAGGAAAAACTAACTTAATTGCAAAAGAACACATAATAGGAGACTTCAGCGGCCCTCTCTCAGAGCTGAATATATTTAACAAACAGGTGAACAAAAATAAACTGAACTATTGGGAGAATTTAGGCCAAAAAAATTTATGGCGTCTTCTGAATGAGACCACTAAAGATTATACGTATTTCTCAAAGTACCACGTGGCGCATTTACAAAAATAGACCACATGTTAGAGCCTAGAGAAATCACAAATAAATTTATTAAACAAATCCTTTCCAGATCACAAAATAATATAAATAGCAATCAATACTGAGAGCACTGGTAAAAGACACAGACCCAAAAGGAGACTTGATAATGAAACCCTGCTCAACAAGTGTGTCAAAAAATGTCAAAAAAGCTACAACCATATGAAAGGCAATAATGACAGTGAGACAACATACCAACATTTCTGGGATACTGTGAAAGTAATCCTCAAAGGAGAAATTATGCTTATAAAAACATACATTAGCAAAATAGAAAAAGAGAGGATTCATTTACTTTTTAAAACCAGCTAGCATACTCAAAAATAAGCACAAAAGAGGAAATGACATAAATTAGAGGAGAAACTGATAAATTGGAAAGCAGGAAGACTATGGAACTAAAATCAAAACCCTAGGGCATCAACTACAGTTTTTTCTTTCCCTAGTATCTGGGCCCTCCCTCCAAGGACATCCCTTTGGCCTGGGGACAGTCAAGGATTCAGGGGGTGAAAAGTTACTGCTGGCAGGAGAGCACTTTTATACAGTGGCCATGTTGTTGGCCTTTAGAAAGGGAAGAGTTTTGGGTTACCTTCTTTTATCCTTGGGCTAGAGAAGCACTCGGATTCCCCGAGATTTGGAGCAGCTGGCACAAGTGAATTACTTGGACCCCTCTGAGGGTAAGGAGGAAATACACTTGGAGCTTTCTAGGTGATGCCCTTGGTTTAGAAGGTAGGAGTTTTTAGCTGTCTGCTTAAATCATTGAGAATGTGGTGATTACTATTGGGATTCTAGGGTGGGGAGGAGCTGTTTGGACAGATACCACAATTTGTGATGTGGCCTAAGGCAAGTCTGGAGCCCTGTGCAGGTAGGCCTGGGTTGGGTTTGGTGGAAATGCCACTTCCTTTGTGAATGTGGGTGGAAAGGGGTAGGAGGAAGGGGGTGATTGATGTATCTTCTCCAATAGACAGTGCTGGAGGAGCTTGTGGGGAAAGGGTTGACCCTGAATCTGAGTGTTCCCCATAGAGCAGCCTGGCTAAGGTGGCTTAATTATTTCCTTCTCTCTCTCCCCTCCTCCTTCATGATATAGCTCATAAAAAGAACCTGTAATAAAGAGGGGAGGGAGGAGGAGGAGGAATGGTAGCTGAAGCCCTGTTGGGCCTGGGTCTTTCCTGGGTTACCTCCCCCAGGCTGGGACTAAAGAATGAAAACAACGACCTCCAGCTAATGCCAAGGAGCTGGCCCCGGGCCACGACCTTGTTATATGACCTTAGACAAGTCATTCTCACTTTCTGGCCCTCAGTTTCCTCATCTGCAAAATGAAAGGGTTAAACTAGATCATCTCAGGAGCCAGTTTCAGCTCTGACACCCTACATGCTAGGCCTCTCCTAGCTCTGGCATGGACTTCTGAGGTTTCTCTTTTAGCTCCGATACTTTGTGTTGTGACATCTGTGTTAGAAAGTTGCTTCCAGCTGTGATATTTCACAATTTTGTGTTCAGTTTAGAGCTGGGAAGTTTTCTTTCTTTCTTTGAAAGGCTTTTGTATTTCAAAGCTTCCTTGGCTTTTGGCAGAAATTGGGATAGTTTTCTTTGTCCTAAAGTTGCCCTTCCAAAATGTGAGGCTCAAAGCTGCCACCCCAGAAGTGGCTTCATTTCCACAGAAATCTACTGCAGGAAGAGAAGAACTGAAGCTAAGGTGGGCCCATAGGAAGCCCGGGGTTGGCTTCCCCTCATCATGCCTCCCATCCCAGTCACCACCTGCTGCTGGGTGCCGTGGAGCGACTGCTCTGGAGGCCTGGAGCCTGGGTTCTTACTGAGTCATCCCCATTTGTGTCTCCCAGTGCAGCGCTCCTCCCTGCAAACATCTGAGTCAGGCCTGTCTGACCAAGGTTGTCTGCACAGGCAATGCTGGGTCAAACCATCTTTTTACATGCTGATAAACATAAAGTAATACTGTAAGATAGCCCAAGATTATATTTAGGTATTTTTAAATCTTATAGATCTAATTTTAAC
This sequence comes from Vombatus ursinus, assembly GCF_900497805.2. Classification (NCBI taxonomy): domain Eukaryota; kingdom Metazoa; phylum Chordata; class Mammalia; order Diprotodontia; family Vombatidae; genus Vombatus; species Vombatus ursinus. The sequence goes on along the minus strand of NW_020954555.1, from coordinate 2,345,164 downwards.
GGAGCCAAACCATCCAACTGGACCTGGAGCTGTGGGCTTCTCCCATCCCCTAGTCTAGCATCAAGCTGTTTGCTCTTTTCTTTAGGCCTTGCCCAACAGGTCATACTCTGGGTTTCTCAGGCAGAGCCAGTTTCTGGGGTCCTTCAGGCCAGCCTGGGGACTGAGTTATTTTAATACTTCCTTGCTTGCTGGAATTGAGCAGGCTCGTTTCCCAAATTATAGCAGCAGGCTATTTCCCAAGAAATTGCTTCCTTCAGCAGGGTCAAGGGGAGAAGCTATAATCAGCTGCTGCCCAGGATTTGGGAGAAGAACAGCACCCTCTACTTCTTTTCCCTTTGCTGCCACCCTCCCTGTTCCCTGTCTGTGCCTTGGGGAATATGCAGATGTGAAGGTGAGAGTGAATTCTTGCATGGTGATCGGTCTGTCCCCAACATCAGCAGCGATGCTAGATAGAAACCATAGTCTCACGCTGGCCTTGTAGGGCCACTTGTGTGTGGTTGTCAGGGGCTCCCCTGCATGGGGTGTGCAGGCTTAGGGAGATCGGTCAGTCAGCATATCTTCGAACCAGGGTCATTGTTTGTTGAGCACCTACTGTGTTCTGCTCCCTATGCTAGACGCTAGGGATGCAACGGAATGTAAGACCTGACTCCTTGCCCCCTAGGAGACTGTAAGTGGATTTGACCTCTAAAGTCCTTTCTAGTTCCCCTGTGCTGGGTCAGCAGAGGGCAGAAGAGCAGAAACATATAAAAGGGACAGTCTGCGAAGGGCCACAAAAATTAAGTGCCCCTGGAAATTCAGAGGAGGGACAGGGTTCATTCTTGGTTGGCTTGGTGAGGGCTTCCTGGAAGAGATGGGCCTGGAGCTGAGCACTGGAGACGTTATTTTTTTAAACGGAGTGTTGTATTAAAAACACAAAAAACTTAACATTGGATATTCATTCAAATAACTTACTCTTTCAGTTAATTGATGACGTCAGATATCACACCACCTTTTCATTTCTTTCTTCTAAGCCCCCGTCAGGATCCCTAGCCCATTCATTCTCATTCCCATATTTCTCCCCTCATGATTGTATGATTGTAGTCAGTGTGTGCTCCATTCTTCTGCCTCTACCTTTCTTGCTTGGCATTATTTCATCAAAGGTCTTTCCACATTTGCTTTCATCATACTTGTTCCTCTTAATTGCTTTATAGTATTTCATTCCATAAGTGTATCAGTCTGTTCAGACATTCCCCTTGCTGTTGGACATTTAGGCTGCTTCCAGTTTCTTTCAGTTATAAGTCAAGTTAAGAAAAAAAATCTTTGACGGAAAATGCTGTCCACATCTAGAGAAAGAACCATGGAGTCTGAATGCAGATGGAAGCATACTATTTGCTCTCCTTTTCTTTTGTTGTTTTGTTTTGTTTCTTCTTTCTCATAGTTCCTCCCATTAGTTCTAATTCTTCTTTACGTTATGACTAATGTGAAAATATGTTTAATATGGGGGGAGGAGAGGATGGGAGGAAAAAAGTCAAAACTCAACATCTTGTGGAAGTGAATGTTGAAAACTAAAAATAAATTATAAAAAAAAAGAAAAAAATCTTTAAGCAGATCAGCCTTTTAGACTTGAAATAAGCAGAGGTCTGGAGGAGAGGGTGACACTTGCTTCCTTGCTGTCTCTTAAACGAGATACTTCCACCTCTGATCTCCAGGCATTTTCCCTGGCGGTCCCTTTTGCCTGGAATCCTTCTCTTACCTCACATCCACCTCCTGGCTTCCCTGACTTTCTTCAAGTCCCAGCTAAAATTCTACGGGAAGCCTTTCCCCACCCCTCTTAATTTTAGTGCCTTCCCTCTGTTGATTATTTCCTATTTATTCTTTATATTACTTGTTTGTACAGAGCTGTCTACATGCTGCCTTCCCCAATAGACTGGAAGCTCCTTGAGGGCAGGGACTGTCTTTTGCCTTTCTTTGTATCCCTAGCACTTAGCTTAGTACCTGGCACATAGTAGGTGCTTAATAAATGCTTATTGACTGGCTGACTGAGGATATTCCAGGTATTCTGAGATGGGGATTGGAGGTGTTTTCTTGGAGGAAAGTGTTGTCCGCATCTGTAATATGGGGCAGGTGTACTTGCACCATCTGTCTTACAGAGATGTCATGAAATAAGTGGCGCAGAGCTGAATAAATGTTCATTGTTGTTATCATCTGATTGGAGCAGAGGGTTCATACAGAAACATAACAAGGAGATCGATGTGGCACCAGACAGTGGAGGGCCTTGGAATTTAATCTTGATCCTATAAGCAAGAGAGAACCCTGGGAAGTTTCTTAGCTCCGGACACTGATCTGCACAAAGCCGTGGCAGTAATCGGACTACCTTGTGAGGCCCTGACTTAGGAAGCAGCTGGAGAGTTTCCCAGAAACGTCCCTTCCCTAACCTGAGACCTGAGGGAGAACAGAAGCTTCTTACAAACTTCTTTCTTTTTTCATCAATAAAAGCGTACTGAGCCATAATAATGGCTGGCATCATTTAGTACTTTAAAATCATAAACAGGCTGCTGAGGTAGACGCTTCAGGTGGTGGTGTCTTCATTTTACAGATGAGCAAAGCCGGGTGTAGGGAAGTTGCTGTTTGTCTGAGGTCACAAAGCTAGTAAGTTTTCAGAGGTGGGATTTGAACCCAGGTCTTCCTAACTCTAAGCCCAATGGACTGTTTGCCAGGCTCTGCTGCTTCCCTGTGAGCCCAGCCTTGTGTTCTGTGTACTGTGTGAGGTATGGAAAAAGCAGGAGACACACATCTTGCCTATGACCTCATGTCCTCTGTAGGGAGATAAGACACAGACGCGTGAAACAGCTTGGGAATAGTTACAGGACGGCAGATAAATGTCCCTGGGGGCCTGTGTGCAGAGCACTGGCCACAGATGGATGCACTGGTCCTAAGGTCTTAGATTTGGGGCTGAAAAGGGACCTCAAGGGACATCTAAGCAATTTGCCCCGAGGTCATAGGAGAAGGAAGTGTCTTGGTGGTTCATCCACTCTGGCAGAGGCAGCGTCAGATAGGAACAGGAGACTTGGAAAAGGAGTCGAGAGCCCTGGGTTCTGGTCTTGTTTATGCTACTGATTCTTTGTGAAGTCCTGGGCAAGTCATTTCCCCTCTTGGGTCCTGTTTTTCCCCTAAGCCAGGGGTTTGGGCCAGATAACCCCCAAGGTGCTGTCTCGGGGTCAGCCTTGAGTGTCTGAGGCTGTGGCCTCTCCCCAAGGATGTGGGGACTGCTCAGGTGGTGCCTCGCTGGGGCTGGGGCCTCTCTTGCCCTGCTGTTCTCCCATCCTGCAGTGCTTGGCCACATGTCGCTGATGTGGAGCGGGCAGCGGCCACCTCTCTGCGCAGTGGGCTGGGCCTGAGAACGTGGCCCATCGTTGTTTGGCCTGCCCTCTGCCTCTGCCACTCAAAAGAGGGAACCAGAGCTTCCCCAGGAGCTATTGAAAAAGGGCCCTAATGGAATTCAACTGTTCTTTTTTTCTTTCCTTTTTAAATGTTTTATTGATGCTCTTTTCTTTTCTTCTATCACGGTTCCTTCCCAGTTTCTCCTTCCCTGGGAACGAATAAGTAGTCGTGCAAGCCAGATGAACACATTGACCCCAGTCCCTCACTCCTCACGTGGAGCCCACCTCCTCTGCTGTCAGGCAGCAGGTCCGGCTTCCCCACTGGGCCTTGGAAGTCACTCTTGGTAGCGGTGTTGGTCAGGGTTCTGTTTCCTTCCGTGTTGTTTTCCCTTTCATCATTGTGACTGTTGTGTAAATGCTTTTCCAGGTTTTGATTAGCTCACTTTAGTCCACAGCAGTCTTCACCAGTTTCTCAGAATCTTTCATCAGGGTCATTTCTTTTGGTCTGGTGACATTCTGTTAACTCCCGTTGTCACATTTTGTTTGGACCCTCCCCGATCAGCAGGCTCCCGGCTTTCCTTCCACCTCTTTGCTGCCAATGAGGTGCTGCTCCAAATACTTATGTAGTGTATGTATGGGACCTTTTCCTCTCTCTGTGACCATGAAGGGATCTGTGCCTGGGAGGCTACCAAAGGCGTCAGGCCACTCTCAGGTGCTTAAGACTGCAAGGTGGCTGTGAAATGAGGAGGCCCTTTACCCTTGGGACTTGGTGCTCAGCACTCTGTGCAGATTTATGTATATGTTGGAAGGGCCGAGAGGAGGTGAAATTCTAGCTTGGAATCACCTTACCATTGATGTGGACGACTTTAGTTTTAAATAATTCTCAGCATGTGTAATGGGAATGCCACTGGACCTGGAGCTCAGCCCACCCAACAAGGAAAACCTTCTGTGCCTACATAGAATGGAATAAGCATTTATGTAGTGCCTACTGTATGCCAGGCACTGTGCTTTACAGATATCACCTTTGATCCTCACAACAATCTTAGCATATAGGTGCTATTTTTATCCTCATTTTACAGTTGAGGAAACTGAGGCAAACAAAATTATGTGACTTGTCCAGTCACACAACTAGTAAGTGTCTGAGACTAGATTTGATCTCAGATCTTTCTGACTCCAGGCCTAGAGTCCTTATAAATATAGATGTAGATGTAGATATTTTTTGAGGCAATTGGGGTTAAGTGACTTGCCCAGAGTCACATAACTAGTAAATGTTATGTGTCTGAGGTCAGATTTGAACTCAGGTCCTCCTGACTCCAGGGCTGGTACTCTATCCACTGCACCACCTAGCTGCCCCCAAGATATATATTATATGTGCAGTGTGAGGTGTTAGTCTGTGCTTTGTTTCTGCCAAACTGCTTACTAGCTTTCCCAGCAACTTTTTTTCCAATGTTGACTTCTTACCCTGAAAGCTTGGATCTTTGGGTTAATCAAACACTAGATTACTGTAGTCATTTACTGCTACGTATTGTGTACCTAATCTCTTCCACTGATCCTCCACTCTATTTCTAAGTGAGTACCAGATTGTTCTGATGATTATCACTTTGTAATACAGTTTGAAATCTGGCTGCTAGGCCTCCTTTCTTAACATTTTTTTCATTGATTCTCTTTTTATTATTTTTTTATAGCTCTATAAAATAATTCTTTGGTAGTTTGATTGGTATGGCACTAAATAAGTAAATTAACTTAGGTAGAATTGTCATTTTTATTGTATTGGCTGGGCCTACCCATGTACAATTAGTATTTCTTCAATTGTTTAAATCTGTCTTTATTTGTGTGAAAAGCATCTTGTAATTGTGTTCATATAATTCCCTGGTTTGTCTTGGCAGGTAGATTCTCGAGTATTTTGTATTGTCTTCAGTGATTTTAAATGCTGGTGATTTATGTGGGTATATTTTATATCCTGAAGGTGTTAATTGTTTCAATGAATTTTTTAATTGATTTTCTAGGGTTCTTTATGGGAGCTAGGTGGCACAGTAGATAGCACTGGGCTTGGAATCTGGAAGACTTATCTTCATGAATTCAAATCCAGCCTTGGACACTTACTAGCTGTGTGACCCTGGGCAAGTCACTTCACCCTGTTTGCCTCAGTTCCTCACTTGTAAGATGAGCTGAAGGAGGAAATGGCGAACCACTCAAGTATCTTTGTCAAGAAAACCACAAATGGATCATGGAAAGTTGGACGTGACTGAAATGACTAAACAATGGCTAGAGTTCTCTCATTTCCTTTGCAAAGAGTAATAGTTTTGTTTCCTCACTGATTCTTTTCTTTCCTTCGATTCTTTTTCTTGTTTTGTTTTTTCCTATATCTAGCACTTATAGTACAATATTGAATAATAATGGTGATAATGGACATCCTTGCTTCCCTCCTGGTCTCATTGGGAAGGCTTCAAATTTATTCCCTTTACAATATTGCTTGCTACTTATCATTTTAAGAAAAGCTCCATTGATACCCATGCTTTCTAGTGTTTTTAATAGGAATGGGTATTGTATTTTGTCAAAGACTTTTTCTGCATCTATTGATACAATCATATGCTTTTTGTTGTTTTTGTTATTGATGTGGTTGATTATGCTGACAGTTTTCCTAATACTAAGCCAGCTCTGCATTCCTGGTATAAATCCTTCCTGGTCATAGTGCATGATCTTTGTGATATGTTGCTGTAATCTCCTAGTTAGTATTTTATTTAAATTTTTGCATTGATATTCATTAAGGAAATTGGTCTATGGTTTTCTTTCTGTTTTTGCTCTCCCTGGGTTTAGGTATCAAAATTACATTAGTGTCATAAAAGGAATTTGGTAGGACTTCTTCTTTACCTATTTTTTTCAAATAGTTTATATAGTAGTGGGATTAATTGTTCCTTAAATGTTTGGTAGAATTCACTTGTAAATCCATCTGGTCCTGGGGATTTTTTTCTTAAGGAGCTCATTGATGGCTTTTTTTCTGAGATAGAGTTATTTAAGTATTTTGTCTCCTCTTCTGTAAGTATTTTGTCTCCTCTTCTGTTAATCTGGGCAGTTTATATTTTTGTAACATTCATCCATTTCACTTAGATTGTCAGTTTCACTGGCATATACTTGGGCAAAATAACTCCTAATAATTGCTTTAATTTCATCTTCATTGGTGGTCTATTCACTCTTTTCGTTTTTGATACTAGTAATTTGGTTTTATTTCTTTTTAATACAGTTAACCAATGGTTTATTGTTTTGTTTTTTAAATAATTTGTTTTGATTTCTTTTTTAACTCTCAATTTTATTAATCTCTCCTTTGATTTTCAGGATTTCTATATTGGTGTTTGAGAGGTTTTTAATTTGTTCTTTTTCTACTTTTTTGTAGTTGTATGCCCAATTCATTGATCTGTTCTTGCTCTCTTTTATGGATGTATGCATTTAGAGATACAAATTTTCCCCTAAGTACTACTTTGGCAGCATCCCACAAATTTTGGAATGTTGTCTCATTGTTGTCATTCTCTTTAATGAAATTATTGTTTCTATGATTTATTCTTTGACTCACTCATTCTTTAGGATTAGATTGTTTAATTTCCAATTAACTTTTAATCTATGCTTCTACAACTCTTTATTAAATGTAATTTTTATTGCATGATGGTCTGGAAAGAAAAATTTCTGATTTTCTGGATTTAATTGTGAGGTTTTTATGTCCTAATACCTGGCCAGTTTTTGTGAAGGTGTCGTACAGAGCTGAGAAAAGGTATATATTCCTTTCTATTCCTATTAAGTTTTTTTTTTCCCCCAGAGGTCTATCATACCTAACTTTTATAAGCTCCTTTTCATCTCCTTAACTTCTTTCTTATTTATTTTATGGTTAGATTTATCTAATTCTGAGAGGGGAGAGTTGAGGTCCCATACTGGTATAGTTTTATTGTCTATTTTGTTCTGTAATTCATTTAATTTTTCCTTTAAGAGTTTGAATGCACTGCCATTTGGTGCATATGTTTAGTATTGATATTACTTCATTGTCTATTGTGCCATTTAGTGAGATGTGGTGTTGTTGCTTATCCCTTTTAATTAGGTCTGTTTTTGCTTTTGCTTTGTCTGAGATGGTGATTGCTACCCCTGCTTTTTTTTTTTTTTAAACTTCATCTGAACGTAATAGATTCTGCTCCAGCCCCTTGTTTTAACTCTTGGTATCTCTATCTGTTTCAAGTGTGTCTCTTGTAAATAGCACATTGTTAGATTCTGGTTTCTAACCCATTCTTCTATCTGATTCCATTTTATGGGTGTGTTTGTCCCATTCATATTCACGGTTATTATTACTAACAGTACATTTCCCTTTATCATATTTTCTTTTGTTTATCCTTCTCTCTCTTCTTTTATCCTGGCCCTCTAAAGTCTATTTTGTTTCTGACTGCTGCCTTTTATCCATGCTCCCTTTTATCCTCCCTCCCTCCCCTTCTTTTATCTCCTACCTCTCCTTCCTTATTGAGTAAGATAGTTTTCTATTACCAGTTGAGTATGTATATGTGTATTTTCTCTTTTTGAATGGTCCACCCACCCCCACTTTCCCTTCCACTGTAAAATTTCTTCTTTGCATGCCTCTTATATGAGATAATTTCCCCCATTCTTCCTCTCCCCCCTTTTCCCAGGATATCCATCTTTCTCACCTGTCCATTTTTTTATATCACCCCAACATAATCTATTCACTCCCATACCCTCTTGCTAAATAGAATCCTTCTGCCTTAATAATGATTAAAGTTCTTAGAAGATATATGTATCATCCTCTGATATAGAATGGTAAACAATTTAACCTTATTGAGTCCCTTATGATTTCTTTTTCGTGTTTTCCTTGTTCTTCTTTTGAGTCTTGTATTTGAAAGTCAGATTTTTCTATTTATTTCTGGTCTTTTTTTATCAGGAATGCTTGAAAGTCCTTTATTTCATTAAATGTTTACTTTTCCCCTTGAATGATTATACTCTTTTGCTGGGTGGGTTATTCTTGGTTATAATCCCAGCTCTTTTGCCTTCTGAAATATCATATTCCAAGCCCTGTACTCCTTTAAGTGGTAGACACTAAGTCTTGTGTGATCCTGACTGTGACGCCACCATATTTGAATGGTTTCTTTCTACAGGCCTAGAGTTCTTTATCTACTCTGCCACATAGAAAACAATGGTCGTGGGAACTTCACTGTTCTTAAACCACAGGATGTCAGAGGTTGGAGGGCTCTTAGAACACAGAATGTCAGAGCTGGGAGAGTTGTTGTTAAATTGTTTCAGTCATGTCCAGTTCTTTATGACTCCATTTGGGATTTTTCTTGGCAAAGATGATGAAGTAATTTGACATTTCCTTCTCCAGCTCATTTTGCAGATGAGGAACTGAGGCAAACACGATGAAGTGACTTCCCCAGGGTCACACAGCTAGTAAGTGTCTGAGGCCAGATTTGAACTCAGGAAAATGATTCCAGGCCCAGTGCTTTATCTACTTTTATCCACTTTATGCACAGAACCACTTAACTGCTGCCTAACTTGGAGATACTTTAGAAAATAGATTGTTAAAGCTGAAAGGACTTTTACGATGTAGAATTTTAGAGTTAAGAGGGCCCTAAAAACAGGATGTTAGAGTTAGGGGAGGCCTTAGAACACAAGATATCAGAGCTGGGAGAGCCCTTAGAACACAGTGTCAGAGCTGAAAGGGGCCTTAAAAAAATTATTCAGAGAAAAAAGCCCGAGTCCTAGAGAAATGATTGGTCTAGGGCCATACCACTAGGTAAGCATTAAAGCTTGGCTTAGACCCACACTCCCCCATCTTGGCCCATTTCTTCAACCAATTTAAGGCTTCTGTTGTCTTGGAACCTAGTTGCCAAGTTGAAGTCTTTATAGCTTCCATTTATATGACACTTTCTTCTAAATAAAAGTGGGGATGGAGGTAGTGCAACCAGTGACCCATTTTACCGACATAGAAACTGAGGCTCAGAGAAAAATGTCGTGCCTAGGGTTGCCTCATAAGTGTCAGAGCTGGAACTTGAACCTCAGAGATGAGTCAGTGCTTTCTTCTTTCTCATTCACCTGTGAACTGCCTGAAAACAGAAACTGTTTTCTGCCTTTCTTTCTATCTCTAGTGCTTAGCAGAATGCCTGGTACATAGCAGGCTTGTTGACTGACTATGCTACGCAGCTCCTCATAGGCAATAATTTAGTTTGTGGTAGGGATGTTGATTCTCCCAGTGGGCTTTCATGCCTAAGGTTAAGCCATCTGCTGGAACTTTTGCAAACTTCCATTTGCCGTACTGGGATGCCTGTGAGCCCCTCCCCAAAAGAAGGAGGTCCAAGGGATTTCCAGAATCTGCCTTCCAACGGGGTTGTCAGGTCAATCACCCTCTACTCCCTTTCCCCCCCGTTCTGGCTCAGGTGACAGCAAAACTGAGTAAAAGATGAGAGACCTCTCAGACCTCGGCCTCTGAATTTCTAGGGCTCTTTAGTACTTTTGAAAACAAATGTTGAATCAGGTACTGAGTTTTTACAGTATCTTTTACTGTCTGGGGTGTGTGTGTATGTTTGTGTACACTATCTCCAGTGTCCTGGAACTAATCCTGCAGGAATTTGGGTACCTCACTGGGATAGGCTTCCTGCCAGCCCAAGGAGGCGCCATCACCCTGACTGAGCACAGTCATAACTGGGTGGACCCTTTACTCAAGCTACATTGAGGTTTTGAATTTTTTTATTAGATGGGTACCTCACAGTGCCTTCTAACCTAGGTATCTTGAGGCCATCTTCTTTATTATGTTGGAGGGAAGGTGTTACCCTCATGCCAGGACCCATGAGGGACAGGGTGTGCCAGCTTGGCACCTGGCCTCTTGAGCATGAAGGAGCCTTCTACGAGACAGTTGTGAGGTGATGCAGTGCCCTCGTGGGGGTTCGTGTCACCATCTGGGGACACCCCAGATTTCTATTTTGAACTTATTTCTATTTCTCTCTGTGATCCCATCTCCATTTGCAATGTGCTGGGGGTGCACAGTTACTCACTTTTTATAGCCCTTTCCTGTTTGCAAAGTGCATTCCCAATACATCCATTCACATGAGATATTAAGTAGTAAACTATTATCCTCATTTTACAGAGGAGGAAATTGAGGTGCAAAGATGTGAATTGCCTTGCTTACCCAAGGCCATATAGCTAGTGAGTATTGGAGCCAGGACTAGAATGTATGTCTCAATGTTTCCAAGTTTGGTTCTCTTTCCACAATACCTTGCACGATGCTGTTTTTACAGATTATCCATTGATGTTTCTCTGCTTTGCCCTGATGTGAAGGTGACCTGCCTGCTTGAGGCTGTGTCCACAGAACATAAGTTCTGGCAGAGTCTGCCAATGGCCAACATGCTGGGAGAATCTGAGTCAAGGACTTGGTCACCAAAGGAATTTTTGGGGGGGGATTGGGTGGGGTGGGTAAGGAAGATGCATAACAGCTCATGAAAGTTAACTCCACATATTAGTAATCTCTACCAGTGGGTGAGAATCCTTGCTTTGAGAATCCACATCTTTTAAGGAAGTTGAAATATTTTACAAAGGAGGAAACTGAGGCTCAGAAGTTATATAACTTTCCCAGGGTCACAACATTGAATAAGAGGAAGAGTTGAGGCTCAGAACCAGATCTCCTGACTCCATGTACAGCATCCTTTCCACCATATGGTACTAGCTCGTTAAGGCAAGCTAGCAGACAATGAGTATCCAGCAACCATCCTTCACAAGCATCAGTTTATGAGTGGTCAGGTTTGAAGAAATTCACAGGGAGGGAAGAAGGGCTGGTCACCTTGGCTGATGGTTCCTGGACACCAGAAAGAGTGAATGGGCAGATGGGGGCTTTGGGTTAAGCTGAGGTTTCTGAGTTACCTGGGCATTGCCGTCGTCTGTACCTCTTCCTCCTGTAGGTACCAAGGATGGAGAGGGAACAAGGAAAAACTGTCTGAGTATTCCAGTTCTAACATCATTCCCCCTTTGCTTTTTGCCACAGTGCCTGGCTCTGCCCACGGATTGCCTGTGGTTCTTGAGAAATAATGAGGCCTGTCCTTGTAGTCTTTAGGGTCTTTAGTTCTTCCAGCCCCAGAATGGGGCCACCTATTACAGGACGTAGGCTGAGCTCCAGGGTGCTCCTCTGTGCCCTTCACCTGGATACAGTGCTTGGATAGAATAAGCACTCCATGTCTGAGTTGAGTCAAATCTTAGAGCTAAAAGGAACATGAGTGAAAACTGGCTTAGCCAACTGTCTGACACAGTTGCATTATTGTCTTTGATTCTGGGCACCATCTTCAGGACCCACATTGGTAAGCCAGAGAGTGGCCAGAAGAGGACACCTGGGGTGGGGGAAAGCCAGAGGAAGACTGGTTGAAGGAAACGGAGATATTTTGCTCTGGAAAGACTTGGGGACATGATTACTGTCTTTGAGTATTTGAAGGCTGCAATGTGGAAAAGGGATCAGACTTGTTCTTCGGAGCCTGAGGGAAGAACTAGGAGCTTTGGGATTTAAGGGAGAAAACTGTCTCCCAAACCTCTGCAATTGAGGAGCCATCCCAGAGTGGAATGGGCTGGCCCAGCGTTTGATGGAGTCCCCTTCGATGAGGGTCTTAAAGGCTGGTGACATGTTGGATATGCAGGGGAGGGAATTCTGGTTCAGGCATGGATTGAACTCGGTGCCCTTTGAGGCACGTTTGAAGTTCTGTGTGTGTCTGCACACGTGTGTGCATGTGTGCTTTTCTGTGGTTTTGTTTTGACACGAGATATTTCCCGATGAGTATCTAGGCCAGTCCTTTTACAAAGTATGCGCCTGAGAAAGATTATTGCTTATTTACTGGAAGGGGCGATGTGCCCTTTAACTCTGGCGATAGGGTGCTGACATTGACTTCTATATTGGGGAAGGTCTTTTTGTCGCCCATCTCTGTGACTTTATTTACCTCATTCCCCCTTACTGCATGCTCTGTCCTGTGTAGTGCTCTCTGTCTCTGGTGATCCTTAAGTTTAGCCTTGTTTCCAAAGAAAGGACTAGAGCCCCAAGAGTAGCTGTGACTTGCTCAAAGCCACACAGCCGGTTTGTGGCAGGTCTCGAACTGGAATTCTGCCCTCCCAGCTGGCTGCCCAAAATACCTCGAAGGCGATTAACAGTCAAATTCAGTGAACATTTTTGGATATAGTTTGAACTAAGTGGTCATTGAGGTCCCACCCAACTCTGAAATCCTGTGATTAAGCTCCTATTTATTGCAAGACCCTGTGCCAGATGGTAATTCATAGTAAGCATTAATAGTGCTTTAAGGTTTGAAAAACACTTTACAAATATTATCTTGTTTGAACCTCATGACAACCCTGGGAGGGAGGTGCTGTTTTTAATCTCCATTTTACAAATGAGGAAACTGAGGCTGAGAGAGGTTATGGGATGCACCCAGAGTCACACAGCTAGTAAGTGTCTAAGGACGGATTTGAATTCAGATCTTCCTGACTCCAGGGCCAAATCCCACACTCCTTCTACTGTGCCTCTTAGCTTAGTGCTAGCTGCTAAGAGGGACCTAAAGATATGAAACAAGACATAATTCCTGACCTTGCGCAACTGATAGTCTAGTAAGAGAGTGGCAAGTAAGAAAGGCAAAGAATGAAACAATCCCTACTATAACTTTTTTCTTTACCACCTGGCAGATAATCCTCCAGTATTGCTGTGGCCAAAAAATTCATCACTTTGTAGCCAACCTGGGGAGGCGCCTCTCCAAACATTGCTAGGTGGGGCGTTGGCAACAGACAGGGACCATCACAAGGCCAACCTGAGCCCTTCTGGCCTATTAAGATTGTGGGAGATTTCTGCTCTATCCTTTGAGAACCCACAATCAGTGGGTTCCCCAGTTAGGACATCACCAGGCATTTATTAAGCACCTCAGAAAGACAAAAATGAAAATCATCCCAGCCCCCAAGGAGCTTGCATAGGGGGTTGGGAGAGACACAGCTTGTCTACACCATGATGAGAGATACTGGGAGAACATGAGTGAAGCATCCAGATACCTAGAACACCAAGTAATAATGCCTCGCCGGGTTGGCTGAAGGATGATTTCTTTCTTGCCCATATCTCTTGAAGACCATCAGCTAGATCTTACAGTTGCCCCTCATTTAGAGAGTGCTCCCACTGAGGAAATTATACTTATCTCAAGTATTAGTGTGTAGTCCACTGATTAAAAACCCTTGAGAAAGGCATGCAAGTGATTTTGAAGTTGAAGTATGAAGTATGTTATTACTGACTTGGGATGCAGGCAATCTGAGAAGGCTTCCTGGAAGTAGCAGAGACTCAGTAATTCACACCGATGACCTGAGGTGTGAATAATCTCCAAACCACTGGCCTTTGACTTTGGGAATGTGGCCACAGGTAGAAGGAAAAGAGGCCTGTTCAGACATCTGTCTTCCCTCCTTCATTACTTTGGTTCAACTGCTTGACCAGACAGGGTGTGTTGGAGACAGCCAGAAGCCATTAGACATTTCTGAACAAAGGAATAATATGTAGAAAGCCTTCCCATGTGGAAATAGCGCAGCCTGTGTGTGGCCTTGAGATGTGTATTAGAGAGATGCTTCAGCAAATACATATAAAGATATATACAGCATAAATATAAATGCGGTTACATTCAAGGTTGTTTGGGATGAAGGTCCCTAGCAGTGGAGGGGAATCTGGAAAGCCTTTGTATACAAGATGGTCCTTGAGCTGCTTGTTTAAGGAAGAGAGGGACTTTGTGAGGTGGAGGTAAGAATGGAGGGCATTGTAGGTACTGGGGACAGCCAGCCCAAAGACATGATGATGGGAGATGAGGAGCAGAGAGCAGCAGGAGGGGTAATGTCCAGTGAGGCTGGAAGGATAGATTGGGGCCAGACTGTGAAGGGCTTTCGAAGCTAATTGAGGAATTTCTACTTGACTCTGAAAGCACTAGGGGACCACTGGAGTTGGTTGAGTAGAGAAGTCACACCATCAGCTCTGCACTTCAGAACAAATGCTTGAGCGGCAGGGGCAGAACAGACTGGAGTGGGGAGAGCCTTGAGACCAGGAGAGCAATTAGGAAGCATCTAGGGAAGAGGAGACGAGGGCCCAAACCAAGATGGCATCTCTGCGAATGGAGAGAAGGGCTTGGACGCTTGAAATGTTGTGAAGGGAGGAACTCAAGGTTCGATTGGATTTGTGAGATAAGGGAGAAAGAAGAGTCTAGGATAATGCAGAGGTTACAAATGTTGGGGCCTCCAAGGGTGGTGTGCTTTGGGCAAGAATAGGGAAGTTTGGAAGAAGAGATGTGGTGGATACAATTTACCTACATTTCAACAAAGCTTTTTAACGAAATCTCACATGCTCTTATTGTGGTCAAGACAGGTGTGGGCTTTTTTGTTGTTGATCAGTTATGTCCAACTCTTCATGACCCTATAGACCCATCCTGTCCATGAGATTTTCTTGGCAAAGATCCTGGAGTGGTTTGCTGTTTCCTTCTTCAGCTCATTTCACCGATGAGGAACTGAGGCAAATAGGGGTTAAGTGACTTGTCCGGGGTCACACAGCCAGATTTTGAGCTCGGATCTTCTCGACTTCAGGCCCAGTGCTGTAGCCACTGCACCACCTAGCTGCCCCAGACAAGGGCTAGATGATAGCTATAACACAGCTAAGTGGGCTGGTTCGGTGACTGGAATCACTAACTCCAAAGAGTAGTTTCTATTAGCTTGGAGGGAAGTGTCTGAGGAAACCCCCTCCCCACACCTCCGGCCTTGGGTCTCTACCGTTGAACATTTTTCACGTGGTACGTTTATCAGATCTATAGACGCCACAAATCAGAGAAGGATTACAGGATCCTGGAAGATCCTAACAGGCTAAATGTTGGGCCAAATCTAGGAAGAAATTTAACAGAGGTAAATGGAAAATCCAAAATCAACTTCACATTCTCCAGAAGATGACCAGCTCATTGTGTCAGGAAGGATGATCTAACGGTCGAGAAAGCGGGCGGGATGCTAGGCTGCATGACGAGATGTCGAGGGTCCAGAAGGAAGAGGGGGGTGCTAGCATTGTTGTGCCCGCCCCTGGTGGGTCACTTCTGCCATGTTGTGTTTGGGACGGGTGTCACATTTTAGCAATGACGTGGATGAGCTGGAGAGCAGCCAGAATGGGAGGGGCCTCCTGAGCATGCTTCCCATTAAAGACACCAGGGCTGTTTAGCCTAGAGGTGGAAAAACGCATGGGGTAGGGAGGACGGAATGGCCATCTTCAAGCATCTGAACAGCCATCTCGGCAAAGAAGGATGAACCATGTTCTGCTTGGCCACAGGGGGCAAAACTAGGAGCAGCAAAGGGAAAGACTTACACCCGTTGTAAGGGAGACCATTTTAATGGTCACAGCTGCCAAAAAATGGAACCGCCTGCTGAGCAGGTAGCGGGTTCTCTCTAGCTAGTGGAGGCTGGACAACTGCTCTTGAGGGGATCTTCAGTCAGGAATAGTTTCCACAGGGAGAGTGGAACATCAGCCCTCCCTTAAGCTTTGGCCTCTGTCTCTGTGTGTGTGGAGTTAGTCAATGAACACAGGCCATCATAGCGGGGGGCTCCTAGCTGACCTCTATCTGTCTGCAGTGGACGCTGATGGCTTTCTTTGGGAACCTTGAGTGGGAATCTGGTGTCCTGGGCGTGTGTCTTGTTCTGCCACTAACCTTGCCAAGTGACCTTGGGCAAGTCCTTGCTAGTGTGCTCTAATGAAGAGAAAGCCCTGAATCCTGACCTTGCCACCTAGCTTAGCTGGGTGGCTTTTAGTAGGTCATTTACTGCTCTGGGCCTTGGTTTCCTCATCTAAAACGTCTTTCTGTGGTTCCCATGGGGCCTTAAGTCCACTGCTGAGACTACCTCCACCTTGTTGGGGGAATCCTTACTCACCTCTCTGCTAAGTGTTTCATTTCATTCCTCAACTCTCCCTTCTAAGAAGGGAGAGGGAATGTTTTAGAGGCTTAGCTTGATCTGATCCAGAGAGGGATGTATGAAAGGATGACTAACTTTCTTCAGCAGAGAGCCTCCCTAAGGCCTTTCCAGGCAGTTCTGAACGATCTGACTTGGACAGGAGAGCTTAGGAAGCCACGAGGAGGCTGAACGAGGCAGGCAGTCGTGGCCTGTGTCTGCGGGAGAGCCAGAGAACAAGAGGGGGTCCATGCAGCCTGGATGCCAGAGCCAGCCAGGAGCCTGGGTCCTGCCAGAACACTCGACTGAGACCCAGCACCAGAGGGAAGTGAGGGGCTGCTGTCTGGAGCCAGTTCCAAGCCCTGAGAGATGGATCCTAGGGGGAGCGGAGGGGTGCTTCCCACCACTAGTTTGGCAACATCATCAGATGTGTCACGTGGGAGGTGGGGTGGGGAGGCCTGGACGTTGCCGCATGAACCCTTGTGCTGGTGGCCTGAGGGATTTCTCAGGAAAGGGAGAAGTTAGAACGAGAATCCTCAGCAAGGCACCCTTCACAATCCAGTCCAGCAGGAAAACTGAGGCCTAGAGAGGTGAAATGTCTTCAGCTAGTAGTTAATCATTCAGATTCATGCAGCTCTCTAATGCTCCCCAAACTTGCTTCACAGCCATGTAAGGACTGTAAGAATGTATTAGCAGCCTCGCTTTTTCATTTTTAAAAATAAGTTTTTATTGGTATCTTTTGTTTTTCTATTACCTGCATTTCCAAATATCTCCCTCCCTTGCCCAGAGAAGGATCTTTTATAAGAAATGATTTAAAAAAGAGGCAAAGAGGCCAGTTCAGTAAAGACTAACCAGCAGATCACAGAGATCTAGCATTGACTCAGTGTTCCATCCCCGTATTCACCCATATCTGCAGAGAAGGGGGTGGGGGTGGGCTAGTGCCTTCTCATTTCTTCTCTGGATCCAAGCATGGTCATTAGAATTCCACAGCATTCAGCTGCTATTTTTCTGTCGATTTTTCCTTTTGCATTGTTGTAGTTATTTTGTGTGTATGTATATTGTGGTCTTTGTGTAGACATGTTTTCTTTCCTTCACTTTGCATACATTCCCTGCTTATCTCAATTTTTTTTTAATAGCTGAGGAAACAGACAGAGAAATGAACAATTAACTCACAGGTGGTGCTTTGTAAAGGTCTTTGCAGACCTCAGAGTACTGTAGAAATGTGAACTGTTACTTTTCAGAGCCTCAATTTCCTCCTTTGTAAAGTTTGCAAAAGAACCTCATACACATTTTAGCTCTAATTTATCCGTGCAGCAACCCTGTGAGGATAAATTAGAGCTAAAATGTGTGTATGAGATTCTATTGCAAACTTTATAATGATCTCATTTGATCCTAAAACAACCTTGTGAGACTGGTGTTATTACTATCCCCATTTTGTAGATGAGAAAAGTGAAGTTCAGAGAGGTTAAGTGACTAGACAAGGGTCCCACAGCTAGTCAGTGTCTGAGGTTGATTTTTTGAATCCAGCACTTGATTCATTACGGGAATACACCAATAGGATGTGTCTGAGGTGGGATTTGAACCCGGTCAGTAGTATCATAGAGTCGGAAGAGAACTGGGAGATAATCAGCCCAGGCACCATTGGTTTTGTTTTGTTTTGTTTTGTTTTGTTTTCTGGCAATTGGGGTTAAGTGACTTGCCCAGGGTCACACAGCTAGTAAGTGTCAAGTGTCTGGTCTGAGGTCGGATTTGAACTCAGGTCCTCCTGACTTCAGGGCTGATGCTCTATATACTCTGCCACCTAGCTGCCCCCACCCCCTTGTTTTTCAAATAAACGGACTGATGCCTACATGGAAGTAATTTACTTAAGATCAGAGCTGATGAGCAACAGGGCAGAGGGTTAAAGGGTCAAAACTGGGATTAGAACCCAGGTTTCATATCTCAGGCCACTTCTTTTTTGGGAGTGTGTGTGTGTGTATGTGTTCATGCGTGTGCATATGAGCACGCTTTGTCAACCATCCACATGTTAGGCAATGTAACAAGGCTATCACACTGCCCATTCTCCCTCAGATGTGAATGATTCTCTCTCCACCCAGTTCCTCCTATCTCTCCAGCCAAGACACTCGCTGATTTATTCCCCCAGGATTCCTTTTGCTTCCTGAGAACTGACCTGGTTGGAAAGTGCTGGGAATATGTTGGGTTAGGAGAATGCTGCTAGTGAAAGAAGGAGAGTTACTGCTGGTATCCCCTTTCCCCCTCGTTGGCATGGTTGATGGAATTGCTTCTAGAGCTTCAAGGGTTGGGATTTGAGGCAGCATACAGCAGGGAGCAAGGCCTGTGTTTGGGGCCGGGGGATATGGGGCTGATTATCCCTGAAACACAGAACCAAGTGTCTGGATAGACCTGCGGTTATTGGAGGGAAGAGTGGAGCTGCTCATGCCAGAGCTCCCGTAGAAATGGAAGAATTACAGAATGTCAGAGCCTGAAGGGACCCGAGGCTTCAAGAGCATCTGGTTTTATCATTTTGCAGAGGAGGAAACTGAGGCTCTGGGCTTTGCCTGAGGTTCCACAGTGAATTGGGATTCCATCTTGGGCAGTGGGCACACCCAGCCCTAGGGCTCTTGGTTTTCAGTGCCTTTAGTCCAGCAGCTCTGCAGCCTGAAGTCACTGCCAGGAGACCCCCAAGAAACACTTCTCCTTGACTCCTCTGGGGGTTCAGCATGGCATAGCTGATTGGGCTTGGGATTAAGAAACCCATTTAGATCTAATATAAGGAAAAGTTTTCTGAGATCGAGATGTCAGTAGGTGGAATGGGCTGCTGGGTTGGTGGTGGGCTCCTCACCTTCTTTTCCAGGGATGGGTTGGACCAAGTGGTCAGTGAGGTTCCTCCCACCCCTGTCAGAAGGCCAGCTTTGTCACTTCCTATCTCAGGGACTTTGGGCAGTCCCATTGCCTCTTAGAACCTTAGTAACTTCATCTATAAAATGGAGTGACCCGACTAAATGTTTTTGAGGTGGAAGTCCTGTGATCACCGGGAAGTGCTTTTGAGCCAGGATGGGCAGTAGAAATGTGGGCTGCTCTTCTTATGCTGCCCCTTCCTTCTCCCTTGGTCCTCAGGTGAGAACCATAGGCCTCCTGCCAAATCAGAGCACCCCCCTCCCCTGCCTTCCCGGGACAAGTGGTGAATGCCAGACTTAGGCAAGTGCCTTTGGCCTCAGTCCCAAGGAAGCAGGAGCTCTGGCTGGTACTGGGCAGAGCTGATGCTTAGCCTGGGTCAACCTTGTCTCCCCAGCAGGAATGAGCCTTTCTGAGTTGCAGTGGTGGCTACGATCTGGGGCCCAGCTTCCAGCCCCCTGCCCTAACCTCTGCCCTTAGCAGGAACCTGGCCAGCCTCAGGGCGCTGTGGTGTAGGGACTGCTGAGCTAGCCTCCTTGCTTTTTTAATTCCAAGCACACAGAGACAAAAGCCAAAGCCTTACTCCTGTGTTTTTAAATACAAGTTTATTTTCAGTTCTGCTTTCTCTCTCCCTCTCTCCCTCCCTCTTTTTCTCCTCTCTCTCTTCCTCTCTCTTTCTGTTTCTCTGTCTCTCTGTCTCTCCCCTTCTCTCTCCCTCTCCCCCCTTCCCTCCCCCGCCTCTTTCTTCCCCCCTCCTCCCCGCCCCATAAATGCCTCAGCCTGCACTCTGAGTCCATCCACTCTCTGTCAGGAGGTAGACAGCATGTTTCCTCGTGAGTCTTCTGGAATTGTGGTTGTTCATTGCATCAGTCAGAATTCCCAAGTCTTTCAGAATTTAAACAGACATTTTTACTGAGCCCGTTCAGGCCCTGCAGAGAATTGGGCTGTTGGCTTCCCTTAGTAAAGTGGTCTGACCACAGCAGCCCATGATGAGGCCACTCAGGAGTTCGCGGCTTCCCATTCTGGCCTCGATGCCCTGCCGCCACTCCTGGCTGGTTCGTAATTGTTTTACAGGGAATTGTTCTCAAGGGCTCTCAGACTTAGTAGAGCTTGGTTTGGCCCAGGCTTTCTCAGTCTTCATTCCTGTGTCCTTAGAAGCAGGCGCCTTGCCCTTCTAGGAAGCATAGCACAGGAGCCAGAACTCATGCGACTTGGAGTTGAAAGACCTGGGTTCAGATCCTAGCTCTGCCATTAATTTACTGTGTGCCTTTGCCCAAGACCCTTCTGTGGGCCTCAGTTTCCTCTTGTGTAGCATGGAGTTGGATTAGATTTCTGAGGTCCCTTCCCGCTCTTCAAATTCCATGAAACTTGTGACTTCCCACCGTGGATAGAGAGTTGGCTGTTAATAGTCAGAAAAATAAATTTTTACCTTGGCCTCATCTCCTGTAAGCCTCTCTGGTTACTTTGCAAAGGAGAAAGCCCCCTTCAGTGGGGGCTCTGTTCTGTTCTGGCTGCTTCCCAGCTCACTCCCCCTTGTAAAAGTCATCAGCATCCCTCTGACTCGGGGAAGTCTCTGCTGGGTGTCAGCCTTCATGGACTGTTAGAAATGGAGTGAGCATTCGAGATCGTCCATCTAGTCCAGCCTCTTATGTACAGACAGTGGAGACTGAGGCTCAGAAAGAATTCCCAGCGTTGGTCAGAGGGTCAGGTCCCCTGTGACTCTGCCGTGATTATACCTAGTCCCAGGTCTCTTGGCAGGAGACCCAGAAAATCAGATGACCTAGGTTTGAATGGCAGCACTGATCCGTATTACTTGTGTGACTTCTCTCTGGGACTCAGTTTCCCCATCTGTAAAATGAGAGAGCTTGATCCCTACAGTCCCTTCCAGCCCTCAGTCTTTGGGTGCTGGGCTCAGGGTGGGGCAAAGGCTAATCTTGTTCTTCCCCATGGTGGATTTCTTTGCTTGCTGGCTTGATAAGATCCATGCCGTTCTGATCGGCTTCACGGTTTCCTGGGCACATCTGACCCCCTTTTCTAGGAGTAGCACTGTTGAGTCATCTAAGCAGTACCAGGTACCACGGAGAAACTCCCTAGGGCTCCAAGTCCCTTCAGAATTGCCCCTGATTAAAGACAAACAAAAAAACTTGATTTTGATAATGGAGGGAGGCCCTGAGTGAGAGGTGGGGCATAGCCTGGCCCGAACCCTAAACTGAGATAGGAGTGGCAGAGATTACCAGGTGCGGCTCAGGGGCAGTGACAGGCACAGATGATTAAGGCAGGCTGAGACCCACCTCAATTGAGTGGCTGCTTTACCTTTGTTCATTAATCTGAAAGAAGGGGCTGGTTCCCAGCCCACCTCTCTCACAGGCCCAGGCAGAATCAGGCTAGCCTGATCCCTGATATTTACTAGCTGGGAGACCTTGGCCAAACTGTCCTCTCCCTCTGGGCCTCAGCTTCCTCATCTGTTTAATGAAGATAGTCCTCATGGGCTAGTGAGGAAAATGTTCAAAGTGTGATAGAAGTGCAAGCAGTTATTAGTATGAAGCAGGTGGGCCTCGTGAACTACAAAGCCCTGTGTAACTGGAAGGCAAGATTATCCAGAGCCCTCCCCTATCTGTCCCTCCTCCAGCAGCAGCGCTTCCCTTCATGGCTAGCCTCATTTCCCGCCCCAAGGGGAGCGTGTGCACCCCACTAGTTTAACCACGCCATGTGCTGGCTCCTACTGCAGACAAACAGCCTGCCAGGCCAAGCCGGAAGTTCTGACTGACAAAGGCCCTCTTATCTCCTTCCTGAATGCTGGGGCTGGCCAGCCCCATGGAGACTGGGGGGTCAGGCAGCCACACTCTGAGGCCTCTCTGGCCATCTCCTAAAATCTTGTCATTCAAATAGTTTTTGCTATACTGAGGATCTTAGGACAGAGAATGGCAGAGCTGTAAGAGTCCTTAGAACCCAGAATGGCAGAGGTGGTAGCATAATGTCTGGTAAACAGTAGGTGCTGAATAAATGTTTCCTGAATTAAAACTAGTCCAGTCCCCTCCTTATGCAGGTGAGGATGCTGAGGCTCAGGAAGGGAGGTGACCTTTGCAAGACTGTACCATTGGTTAGTGACCGAATGGGGACCAGAAACCAGGTCCCTGGATTCCTAGGCCACTAGTCTGTTATAATGGTTATACTTTCCTTTAATTCAGCAGCAGCTTAGTCCAAATTCCAGAAGCACAGGTGACCAAGGCTTTCTTGCTCCGGGACAGTCCCCTCCTCCCTTCCTGCAGGAACCCCAAGGTCCTTTGCTGCCATCCAGTGCAACCTGCATGCTCCCTCCCTCCAAATTCAGTATTGGGGCGTGCCCGAGAGCAGCCCCACAAGGAAGATGAGCCCTAGCAATCTATCCACTTCAGTAATGTTTGTGGCCTCTGGGCCTCCTTGGTGCTCTAGCCTGGCTGGCAGGAATTGTCTCTGTCACCGTCCTGGTCCCTGTGCAGTGGTGTTGACAGAGAAGGTGCGAGGTGTCCTGCCCTCCACCCTGCAGAAAGGAACAAAGGGTTCAGTTCTTGGCTCGATCATGTGTCTGCCCTTTCCTGCTGTGCTCCTCCCCCCCCACCCCAGGCACTGTTCCCTTTCTCCCCAGCTGGAGGCTTTATGCTGCCCTACCATATTATATCTTCTCGGCTCCTTCTCATCCCCTCCCATCCCCAGAGCTGGAGATTGCAGCGGGCTGGCTCCCCGGGGCTCCCCTCTGCAGTGTCCTTCTAAAGGGCGACCCTGCTGAGCAAGCTCAGCTCCCCTGTGTGCTGATCCGGCTTCAGGCTCTCCATGCCTTCCAGTTTAGGGTGTGGAGCAGAGTAAGTCTGGGGCCCCTGAGGTCCCATACCCTCTTGGCCTTGCTTCCTTTACTGCTTGGTCACAGATTGAGGGAGAGTGTCGGACTCTTCTGTCCTTTATTAGGACCTCCTTTCCCCAGAAGCCCTATTCCCCAGAGCCTGCTTAGTAAATCAATTTATCAGCAAGCATTTATTAAATGCCTGTTATATTCCATGAACTGTGCTAATGGGTGGAGATAAAAAGCCCAAAATGAAACCAACCCTGCCCTCAAGGAGTTTATGTTCTAATGAGACAGAAAGTTCATCTCTAAATAGAATCTAAAACATACGCAAATGAAGCAAGGTAGTATGTATGGGGAGGGAGGGCACTAGCAGCCTGGGTGCTAGAAAGTGGCCCTTGAGGCTTGAAGGGGAAGATGGAGAGCGCTCCAGGCGTGTGTGTCCGCCAATGCAGAGGCAGAGAGAAGATGGCACGTGGGGTGTGGGGTAGTGAGTGACTAGGCTAATGAGACAGGCCCAGAGCCGGCGCCCAGAGGATTAAGAAGACTGGGAAGGCTGAGAGGGAGGGGGCCAGTTTGGGAAGAGCTGGAGATACCAAATAGAGAGTCCTGGAGATAATAGGGAACCACTGGAGTTTGAATTGGAAGGAAGGATAAGGCACAATCCAACCTTCATTTTTGGCCGGGTATCTGAGAAGGGAGAGGCCTGAATCAGGGAAACCAATTGGGTGGCTATGGAAATAGTCCAGGTGAGAGGTGATCTAGGCCCTAACTAGGGTGGGGACTGTGTGAGCTGAGAGATAGTATCATGAAGACAAAGGACAATATTGGGCAGTTAATTGGCTACATGAAGTGAGAGGGAGGGGTCATGGATGACCCCGAGGTTTGGAAGCCTGGTGATTTGAAGGCCTGTACTGTATTATAGGGATGTTCAGAAGACCTCTGGGCTGAGTGGGAGAGGTAATGAGGTCTATTTTGGACCTGGTGAGTTTGAAAGGCCCCTGAGACGTTCAGTTCAGGATGTCCAGGAGGCCTTTGGTGGTGTGGGCCCAAGGCTCAGGAGAGTTAGGCATGGAAAGAGCTCTGACATCCCCCTCCCAGCCAGCTCCTCACTCCTTCTCAGGTAACCATGATTATCCTGCCGCAGATAGAAACCCTAGCAAACAGAACAGGTCTGACCACTTTCTCTGAGTATTTGATAGCGGGAAGAGTGCTGAGTTTGGAGTCAGACCTAGGCTCACAAACTCTGGCTCAACCACTTACTGAATCACCATGTGACCTTAGTCAAGTCTCTTAACCTCTCTGAGGTTCACCTTCATCTGCCAAATGGGCAGGTTAGACTTTTCCTGACCCAGAAGGTCATTCTCAGCTTTAAATTTGTGACATTTAACACATAACTTTCAAAACTTTGTTTCCTTTTGGCTTTCTGTGCATCTTAAAAAGTTTCAGTGACCCCCCCTTTTCTTTTCTCTTCCTTTCCTTTCCTCTTTTTCTATTCTTTTCAAATCTATTACCAGCCTCCTTTTCCTTACTGCCTTTCTCTTCATTTCCCCAATTAAAAAATAAAACAAAAAATCTTGAAAGAAACTATCACGTAATTTTTTCCCCCATTAACAAATATTGTTCTCCCTACACCCCATTGGGGAAAAAAAAAAAAAAGAAAAACAAAATTCCTGGTAACCAATATGCATAGTCAAGCAAAACAAACTCTTACTTTGGCCGTGTCCAAAAATCTCGTATTTTGTTCTAAACCCTGAGCCAGAAGGTTGCAAATATGATCATCATTGGGCCCCTGAAATCATAATTGGTCATGGTAATGGACAGAGTTCTTATATAAGTTCTCCTGGTTCTGCTCACTTCATTTTGTATCAGTTCATACAAGTCTCCTCAGGATTCTCTAAAACTGTCCCTTTTATCGTTTCTTACAGTCCAATAATATTCCATTCCATTCATATTCCATAATTCAGCCATTTCCTCATCGATGGACACCCCCCTTCACTTCCACTTTTTTGCTCTAACGGAAAGATCTGCTATGAGTAATGTGCATATAAATTTTTTTCCTTTCTTTGATCTCTTTGGAGTATAGGTCTAGCAATGTTACTGCTAGATCAGTTGGTACACCCAGTTCAGTCACTTTTTGAGCTTAGTTCCAAATTGTTTTCCAGAATGGCTGGACCAATTCATAGTGTCACCAACAGTGCATTAAGTATATCTATTTTCTGGCAGCATCTCCAGTTGTCATTTTCCTTTTTGTCCTCCTTGCCAATCTGATAGGTTTGAGGAGGGACCTCAGAACATTTTCCTAGTTACTAGTGCTTTGGACCATTTGTTTTGTATATGACCATTAATGGCTTGGATCTGTTCCTTGGAGAAGTGCAAGTGCCCATTATCCTTTGACTCTTTGTCTGTTGGGGAATGGCTCTTGTTCTTACATATTTGAATTAGGTCTTTATGTATCTGTGATATAAAACCTTTATTATCATGCCAGGGAGTGCCAGTGCCAGCTCTCTCTTGCCCTTGGTTTCTATAGTGATAACTGTATCTCTCCTCTGCCCAACGCAGAGAGACTCTTCATTCAGCCTGGCTCCAGCGGGCAGAACGAGGCCCAATGGGTGGAATGTAGGGAACCAGCCTTGCTCCCCTTCAGCAGAGGGCGGATGACCGCTTCTGGGTTGTCAGGGAGGTCCTTGCTCAGGTGGGGTTTCATCTCTTGATTCTTTCTCTGAACCCTGTGGCCTTAGGGAGTCACTGCCCCTCTCTGGGCCTTGGTTTCTTTATCTGCAAGTCGAGGGGGATGCAAAGTGTGAGAATTGGGGATTTTGAATGAGATGATCTCTTTTAGCCCTGCCATTTTTTTTATTCCAGATCCTGGCATTCAAGGCCCGTACCTCTACTGGCCAATTTTCTCTTTTCATTCTTCCCCTACTCTTCAATAGGTAATTAAAGTCAGACCTAGGTTCAAGTCCAGGCTCTGACATTCAGTTAAGTGTAAAATGGGAGTATTACTGCTTGTACTGCCCTCCTTGGTATGAATGTGAGCAATCAGGATGCCCTGGAGGTCTTGTCCTCTGAGGATGAGTAAAAGGAAGTTGGAGGTGTTTAGCTTGGGCAAGAGTAGACTCGGGAGTGGATGATCACCATCTTCAAGTATTTATTTGAAGGACTGTTATATGGAAGAGCGAATAAACTTGCCCGGCTTGGTTCCAGAGGATGTTGAGTCAATCAGCATTTATTAAGCATTTACTATGTGCCCTGTACCAGCAAGACGGCCCTGCCCTCAAGGAGCTTAAATTCTAATGGGGGAAGATAATACAGTGTGAGAGATGAAAAGGGAGGGGGAGGGGCCCTAGAGAGGGTCCAGGTAGTGGAAGTTCTGAGAGCCCGGGAGCTGGGAACTTTGGATGGAATTGGGAGGGGGATGGGGGTAGATATGAGGAAGTGGAAGAGGACATCCCTAGAGCCTGAGAGATCCTTAGCCCAGAGGCCTTCAGGAGGGGACCACATGATCTCTGGTCAGGCATGTGGTTGAAAAGATGCCCTGCTCCAGACTGGGCTGGACTAGAATCAACGCTCCTTCAGTAACCTAGGGCCGATGAACTGTTCTTACTATTTTTATATCTTGATAACTTGGATTTCACTAGAAGTGGTTTCCTTTGTGATCCTGGGTACTTTATTTTATGCATTTAAAAGCATGATTCTGAGCAGGGGTCTAGAAGCCTCACCAGGTGCCATGACACCAAAGAGGCTAAGAGCCCCTGCACCAGGCAGATGCTTGCTGCTTAGAGTCGGCTGTGGTTTTGCCTGCAGGCGGGCTGCCTCCTCGTGGCCCTGGGCCATGTTCCTCTGCTTACCACATCTGCTGCCTGCCACCTGTAAGGCTATCCCAACACCCTTTCTCAGCCCTTCCTCTATTGTCATTCAACCCACGTTTATGGAGCTAGGCCCTCTGAGTGCTCTGCACAGCTTGGGTTCCTCCTCCTCCAGAAAGTCTTCTCAGACTCCTTGTGCCCAGTTTTTTCTCCTTTTAACCCCTGAAGCACCGATTGCTAGTGCTTGGAGTCCTGGCCTTTATTGCACACGTTCTGGTTTTTATTGTTTTATGTAGGCTTGGATTCTAAGCACCTACTCTGGGCACAGAACAGGATGTTCAGCCTCGAGGGAGATGTAAAGCTGAGCTAGTGCTTACTGCAATCTGAGGCTGAGCTCCATGACAATATTAATAATAATAATAATAATAATAATAATAATAATAATAATAATAATAATAATCCCCTACAGCATCAGGGACACATAGCCAGTCATAGATTTAGAGGAAGGGAGCTTAAAGTCCAAGCCCCTGCCTCTGAGACCCAGAGCAATTAAGTGACTTGTCTCAAGGTCGTCATTCATGTGCAGAGTCAGAACTTGACCCCAGAACCTGGGACTCCAAGTCAGTCACTCCTCTCCAGTTCATGTCTGTGGGGAATCTTTAAGGTCATATATAAGCTCCCTGAGAGCAGGACTTGTCTCTCCCCACACCCAATCTAGCATACTGTTAGACCCCATAGTAGGGTAACATTTTAACCTCGTGAAGTCTTGGAGATGATCTAACTGGGCTACTTGGTTCCCCACTCCCAGCCTTCCATTTCCTCCATCCATGCCTTTGTACTCCTGGGTTCTCCTGTGCCTCATGCTATCCCACCTCCTTTTTGCCTCTTGGAATACCTAACTCCCTTTAGCGCTAGGTCCAAGTGCCACCTTCTACAAGAAGCTCTCCTGATTTCTCTATTGGGTAGTGCTTCCCTGTCCTAAAATTATATTGTATCTATTTTGTGTGCCACCCCCAGAAGAATTTAAGCTCCTTCATATCGGGGTCAGTTTGGGTTTTTGGCTCCATACCCGCCATGCCAGGCCCAATGCCTTGTGGAGAGCCGGTGCTAAATATCGCCTTGTTGAATTGCATTGTATCTAGAAAATGGCTCTTCATGTGGTGGCAAAAACCTGGCAACAGAGGGGATGGATGCCCATCACCTGGGGAAGGGTAGAGCAAGTGATGGTACGGGAAGATGATGGGATGCTATTGTGCTGCCAGCAATAGTGAAGGGGCTGGTTTCAGAGAGACCTGGGAAGTCTTATGTGAACTGATGCAGAAGGAAGTGAGCCAAACCAGGAGAACCATTGTTTTTTTTTAATTTTTTAATTTTTTATTTTTTTAGTGAGGCAGTTGGGCTTAAGTGACTTGCCCAGAGTCACCCGTCTAGTGAGTGTTATATGTCTGAGGCCGGATTTGAACTCAGATAGGGCCGGTGCTCTATCCACTGTGCCGCCTAGCTGCCCCTAGGAGAACCATTTATATAGGGACAGCAATGTGGTAAAGTCAAAGAGCTTTCAAAGACTCAGGGACTCTGATCTTGGTAGGGTTCCAGAGGATTCATGATGACACATGGGGCCCACCTCCGGGGGGGGGGGGGGGGGGAGAGGAGGGAGGGAAAGGGAAGGATGGACTTAGCACACAGATTGAAGCATGTTTTCTTTTCCTGTTTTGCTTTTTTGCACCTGGTAAAACAGGAATTTGTTTTGTATGACTGTACTTATTTGTAATGGTTTTGTTTTTCTTGTCTTCTCCATAGGTGGGGGGGGTGGAGGAGAGAATTAGGAATGAAAATAAAATAACAATGAATTTTAAAAATATATCTCATGGATACCCCCCTCCCAAATAAATAAATCTGAATCCAGACCAGGCATTTCCCTTTCCTTTTATAAAAGGAAACTAAGGGGGAGAGAAGTGGGAATGGAGTGCTTTGCCCAAGTGACCATAGTAAGCAGGAGAGCTCAGATTTGGACCCAGGCCCCCTAACTCCACATCTCGGTGCCCATGCCATCATGCCACGTTTGTTTCCTTGCCTCCCTGATTGTGGATTTGATTTGGAGTGGATAAATCACATTTATGAAGCATTTTCCAACTTAGATAAGATGATATGGGCATTGTTTATATAAACCATCTCACTAGATCTTCACCACAGTCTCTTGGGAAAGGTAGTTAGGAAGTATCTCCATTTTTTGGGTGAAAAATGGAAGCCCAGAATGCTTCTGTGACTGCATAGGAAGTGAAGTGGCAAGACCCCCACGAAGGGCTCCAGACTTAAGGTGCAGTCAGCACCGGTCCCTGGGCCCTGCTGGGCTAGGACTGTGGAGGGGGGACCTTTCTGTCTTCGCGTCATCCACTTCTCTGACTCACCTTCCCCTCCCCCTCCTTCCTGCAGAGTGGCTTTGGGATCAGACAGCAGAAAATGGGACACAGCTCCCTAGGTCCCTGAAGGCTCATAGTTCTGCTAACGGCGGGGTCTCTCTCTTGTCTCCCCTTCTCCACACCCCCCCCCAAACCTCCCACTGCTTCCTTCCCCTACACAGTCACAAACATGATCAAGAAACAAAATTAGGCTGAACATGTTTTTTCTGTTACACACACACAAGAATCCTGTGTCTCTTGCATTTCTTTCAGTTTCCCCCCAAGATTCTATTCCCTCCCCCAACCAGATTTTCTACTAGGGCTTTGTCATTTCTAGAAACATTGCATTGCTGATTCAGCTTCCTTGCCCCCAACCCAGCCCCTTCTTTTGGGAATGTACTTTATGCAAACTCCCCCTGGTTCCACATTTCAGGGGGCTAGGCTGGCTCCGGGTTTTCTTGATTCTTCATAACTATCTTGGCAAGCTCTCTGGTCCCTCTTCTTCCCCTTCCCCCACGTACCCCACCCTGACCTACCTGTCTGAAAGTAGAAATGGTTAGCCTGGGCAGCTTGTGGACTGGCTGGGTGAGATAAGGCAAGGCATGGGTTCTGAGCTCAGAAACCCTTCCCCCATTCTCCCCAACCCTTAGCATAGAAAGCAAGGGGATTGGGAAACCCATTGGTGACCTCCTAAGAAATCATTCCAAGAGAGAGCTGAGCATGTATCCCTGTTACCTTTGCTGGGGTGTGATTCTAATGAAAAGGTTACCCCATGGGCAGGAACAAGGGTGTGGTAAAAAAGCAACCAGATCCCCTCCCCCCTTCATCCAAGAGTCCAAAGCCATCATTCCTCTTACTGAACATCTCAAAGTACTTTGTCGAGTTGTCCTTGATGACCTTGAGAGAGATCTAGGATTCTATGGTAAACCAGCCTCATGGCCTTGTTCTGGTCCTGGAAGCTAAAGGCCCGGGCAGAGAGGTGCTTGATCCAGGGGTGTTCTTTGGTTTTGTTCTGCACTTAATTAGAACAGGCCTAGAGCCTCAAGTGGTCCTTGCCAGCTCCCCTGTGGGCCAGCCCCGCCCCTCCCCCCCCACCATGCAGCTCTTGCCCATGGGGGGTGGGGGTGGTTTACGGTATCTGCCTCCTTGGTTCTTACTGGCCCCTGGGCTGGGGTCACTGTTTTATAGGCTCTATCCCTTGCTCTGGCATCCTCCCTTCTCTCATTAACACACATAAGCTGTTTACTTTCCTGCTGAAGCCTGTTTCCAACATGAGTCATACATAGCATTAACCCTTCAAGGACTGAACGGCACAAATTGGGGCCTTTTTCTTCCTGGCACCTGGGGGTGCTGGAGGTGGAAGTGGGGGAGGGTCTGCTACTAGGTATCATCGAGTCATAGAAGTTATAATAGAAAGGTCCAGCCTCCTCATTTCATAGATGAAGAAACTGAGACCCAGCTAGCAGAACTGGAATTCGTACCCTGGGGTCCTGATGCCACTTTCTCTGCTCTGGGCCTCCAGGGGAAGGGGGGAGGTGAGATCTATAAGTGTGAGGTGGAGGGTGGTGGGTGAAGAACAGGTAGACTGTTGAGCTGAGTTGGTAATGCCAGACTGAGGCCAAAGGTGGATGTGGGCTGGTGCTAGGCAGGCATCTCAAAGATGTCTGAAGGAGGGGAGAGAATTATTTTACCTGCTGCAAAAGGGTTATTGAAGGAAATGAAAGAGACTGTAGCTGTTTCCTCTGCCTCGCAAGTTCTCATCCTGGTATTTAAGGCCCCAGATTGCCCCAGCCAACGTTTTCAACCCCATCTCCCACTAATCTTTTCCTCACAGCCCAGTGAGGATGTGTTCTCATTTTCTAGACTCAGTTGAGTGACTTGCCAAACTTGGCCCGATTAGTAAGCATCACAGATATCACAGGCTGGACTTGAACCCAGGTCTTCTGACTCAAGGTGCTGCACTGCTCCGCTAAGCTCTGCATGTACCCCTGCCCCCATTTCTGAATCTTTCCCATCCTTCAAGGCCCACCTTGTGTCTCTGTTTCCATGAGCCTTCCTCCTGAACTCCTTTTGCAGTTACTGGATTCAGCAAACACCTGCTACTCCTGAGTGCTCGGAGAGAAGAGGGTGGGGGAAGGAGGAGGAGGAAGAGATGGGGAGGGGGAGGGGGAGGGAGAGGAGAGAGAGCGAGATCGAGCCAGCTTACTGGTTGCTGGGGAAATTCAACACTTACACAAATAAATATAATACAAATTAGAATGTATATGCCTAAAAAAAGGTAGAAACATCATACTGTACTTTGAAATCAGATGAAGAATGGCCATTTTTAGCTGGGTAGGGAAAGGTGTAAGCAAAAGCATGGAGGCAGAAAACTATAAAACATAGTATCATCGGGAAGGACGCTAGGCAGTCATCTAATCCAATAGCCCATTTCACAGATGAGGAAACTGCGGCCCAGAGAGTGAAGCAACTTGGCCGTGGTCATATAGCTAGTAAATAGAAGAGCTAGGATTCTTGCCTAGGTCCTTACTACACTCCAGCCTGTTGGGCAGGCCTGGGACTCTGCTGAGTAGTGGGCTTTGTCCTGGGCCAGGCCTGCCCCCAGGGACGTCCTAGGCACTCTGTCCAAGGGCATTGTCTTCTGTTTACCTCTTCTCATTTCCAGATGACAGTGATTTCTATTCAATGACAATGCAGAGTGGCCCCAGCATCCACTGGGCCCAGCCCAATAACTGGTACGATAGCCCTAAAGGCTGCAGTTGAAGGAGAATGAGATAAGGGTAGTGTTGAAAAACCTGCCCAGCCTGTTGGCCATCAGCGGAGAAAGCCTTCACCTTCTCTCTTGGTATGGTGTATAACATCCCCCTCTCCCTCCTTCCTCCTCCCTCCCCCCTCCCCCTCCTCTTCCCCCACCCACCATCATCTGGTAGGTTTTTCCATTTGTGCTGTGGTGACAAGAGCTCAGATTTGGAGTCAGGGACCTTCTCACCCCGGCCACTTCCTAGCTAGCCGTGTGACTGGCCAAGGCTCCTCATCTCTGTCTCACCTGTAAGAGAGGGCGTGGGGGTAGATCAGATGATCTCTGAAACCCCTTCTAGCTCTCAATTCCAGCAGTCTGCAGGACCCATGCCAGGAGGCATTCTCAGGATCCAAAGGTTGACTTGTGCTGAGCCATCCACCTCCTTCCTTACCTACCCCCTTAACCCCTCAGCAGTGGTGGCATGATTTGTGAGATGGAAGGGCTGAATTAGGAGTGGGGGATGCCAGGCTCCGGGCCCACTCTGTTGGGTTAGGGTCCTTTTTGTCTCTCTCCTGCTGCTGTGCCTAGGCCCTTGGATTGCACCAGTCCCCTCCCAAGTCTCCTGGTTTTTGTTGGGACTCCTCTTGCTAGTCAAGTTTGGGCTTTGGAGAAAGGACTTTCCTAGAACTTATGGGGAAAAGAAGACCAAAAATCCCTTACATGATACAGAATTGTAATGTCACAAAGCACAATCACTTTATCCCAAGAGACCCTTAATTGGGGTAGCCATTAGTGGTGGCCAAAGTAGCCCCCCCTTTCCTATCTTCACTTGCATCAGGCCTGGTGACCACAGCATGACTCTGTCATCCATAGGGGCAGAGCCCTGCCCCTTCCTTCTCTAAATTCACCAGCCAACCAACTTTGATTCATTTAAATGCGAACAGCATATGTACCACCTGCTGTGAGTGTGTAAAAGCCTGCTCAGCCCCAGGGGAGATGCAGAGCCTGAGTACAGCTCCGTTTGGTGCAGAGGGAAAAGTAGGAATTGGATTTGGGGGCCAGAAGACCACCCGCACATCCCAGATCTGCTCCTTGTGACTTGGGTCCTTGGGCCTCAGTTTCTTCATTTGTAAAATTCTCTCCGGTCCATCTTCCACAGCCGCCACCAAATAATTTTCCTAACCCAGGACAGATGACGTCACCTCCTCTGTTTACCAAACTCCAGCAGCTCCCAATTTTCCTCTAGAATCTAGTATAGATTCCTTTGTTTGACACTGAACACTCTTTTTTGCCTGCCCTCCCTGCGTTTCTAGCCATCTTATACATTACTCTCTCCCTCCTGGCTCTGAGATCCAGCCATAGTCGCCTACCGTTCCCCGTCTTCTCCTCCCTCCTTCCCTTTGCTGACCCCCTGCCTGAAATGCCCCTTCCTCCTCCGTCTGCCTGCTGGCGTCCCTAGCGCCGTCCAAGTCTCAGCTTCAGCACCACCTCCCACATAAAGCCTTTCTACGTGTGAGTGTCCTCCCCCTACCCCAACCAGTGGCCGTTCTTTCTGTGCGCGTTACGGCTGTACATCTGTGTGTGCCAGAGCAGGAGCTCGTAGAGGACAGGTGTCTTTGCCCTTTTCTGGTCTCGGTCTCTCTGCCGCTTCAGCCGGTGCCCGGAATGGAGTGAGTCCTTGAGAAGTCCAGCAGTGGGGCTGGAGGAGGCAGCTCCAGCCTTTTCCAGGTCAGCACCTGTGGCTTCAGCAGGGCGTGTTTCAGCCAGTTCTTCCCATCAAAGCTAGCCCTTCCTGCAGTCTCTGGGGCTAGTCATTCCAGCCCCAACACGCCCACCTTAGCATTGTGGCAGAGCGTGTTCAGGCTGCAAGAATTTCTTTGGTTTAGGCAATTCTTTGGGTGAAAAAACTCCTACCAGTGAAAGTCAGCAGCTTGCACCCAGGGTCACGCGGGATCATTATATGTCAGAGATGGGACTTGAACTCAGGGCTTCCTGGCTTCTCTCTCGATGACACCAGGCTACCTCTCAAGTCGTAAAACCATGATTTAAACTCAGGTCCTTAAGATTTCATGGGCTTCTAGGGGGCAATGTAGGGCACAGAGCGCCATGCCTGGGAAGTCAGAAAGACCTGAGTTCAAATCCAGCCTCAGTCACTCACTAGCTGGGTGACCCTGGGCAAGTCACTTCACCCTGTCTGCCTCAGTTTCCTCCTTTGTAAAATGAGCTAGAGAAGGAATCTTTGCCAAGAAAACCACCACAAAGAGGTGGACGTGACCAAAATGACTGAACAATAGCAACCCTAAGATCTCAAAGCTGTTATGCTTTCCTGCCGCATCTGGCTGCCAAGTCGGTTTCCTTATGGTCCCCTTCCCTCCCTGTAGCACCTGTGGCTTCCGGCACGTTGACCTTATGGAAAGAGCACTCCATCCCTGGCATGGAGATGGGAGCCCTAGCTTCTGGTGGGGCGGAGATGTTCAGAGCCTGCCAGTCTGAGGATAAGGGTTGCTTGTTCACCCCAGCTGTTGGCCAAAGAGGAGGTTTCTCTGTATACAAGACTCATTGACCCCTGAGAGAGAGCCACAATCCCAGCCTTGTTAACCTTGTTTGATGGCTGGTCCAGCCTCAACTCTGTACGGGCACCACACCTACCTGGTCCACAACTTTTGGGCAGGGCATGTTCCCTGGCATAGGACTTTCAGTGCCAGCTTCTCGTTAATGGGAACTGTTGAATGAGGGAGAGAAGGCAATGAGAGGTTACTCATTCAGCAAATATTGGAGTGCTTACTATGCGCAAAGAAAGCCTTGGGTGGGGTGGGGTGGGGTAAGCAGCAGGGCACAGTGGGAAGAGGTCTTGATGGCCCAAGTTCAAATCCTGGCTGTGCCATTTCTAATGGGGGTTTGGGACAAGCACTTAGTCTCTCTAGGCCTCAGTTTCCTCCTCTGTCCAATGAAAGGCCCGGGCCTGTTGAAGTACCTGCCAGCTATAAATGTGTGATTCTGTGTATGACACTGTACTTGGCCCAAGGTTTCATAGGCATGCCCTGCCGGTGAGATTTTGTCTTATCTGGACTCTTTATCTCCCCCAGTGCCTGGCTCTGATTCTGCACTCACTACTTGCTTACTCATCATTTGCTGGAGATAAGCCATGGGCGCATACATCTGTGTCACAGCAGAGTATGATCCATGCCACAGGACGTCCGAGGAGGGACTGATTGATTACTTCCGGACTGGTTGATCTGAGAAGGCTTCCCGGAGGAGGAGGAGGCAGCAGCGTCTGAGCTGGGCCTGCAATCAGTAGGATTTTTATGATATCTAATAATAGACCACAATTTCGAGGTAAAATACAAAGTGGCCAAAGGTGGGAGAACTGTGAGTCCAAAGAATTCTTGAACCCTCTAGGCTCAGTATGGCCCAGTGCAGCCCTAAACTGCCGTGCTGGCTCTCCCCTTATTACCACCCCCACCCACCCAGATACCTCTCTGTCTTCCACCTACATTCCTCCAGACAGCTGCCTTGTTGCTGGGGCATTCAAGGGGGGAACTGAAGAAATGGAATGATTGTGTTGTGCAGGAGTCCCTGGGGCCTGGCTGAGATGAAGTCCCAGAGGGAGCCAGAGCTGGTTCTCCAGGACCCCCTGGCCCCTTCCAGGGGCTCATGCCAGCCCATGGGCATCCTGCTGGCCAGCAAATACCAGGCCCGGGATGGTGCTCTGCCTGGGCCACAGTCCCCTGCCTCCTGCCTGTGTCAGGGAGGAGGGATGGAAAACGGTAACCGAGCAGTGTCTGGTCCCCTTAGCAACAGAGGCAATGACGTGAGGGAGGCCCGTGCAGGAGCGTCTTGCTTGTCTCAGCAGACGGAGATGGGAAGGAGATGTAAATAAACCCTTCTTGCTGAGTGGGAGCAGCTGTGGGGGCCAGGTTCCGCAGAGCTAGTATTCGGTGAAATCTGTTCATCCTGGTCAGTTAATTTTTTTCATAATCACACTGTCGGGCAGAACAGGAGGGAAAACATCCTATCCTCCATGGCCAGGGACCAAGCCTTTGGCAGCCTTCTGAGGTGGAGTTCATCCTGCTGGGGTGTTTAACCTGTGACCCAGCAGCACTCAATTGGACCTTGGCTTTCCCTCTAACTCCACCTCCCTTCCTCAGGCGCCCCAGCATCACTACCGATGCCTGGTATCCTGAGTCTGGCCACGCATCTGGGCAGAGGTTGGAGGGTCCTGAAGGATGCAGCGTGGGATGTCCAAGAGGCAGGTCCTTGCCGAGCCGCTCAGGGTACGGCAGGCACCTAGTGTGGGCCAAGCAATATGGCGGTCACGCTCACCCTTTCGGGGCCCCTCACGAGGGGGAGAGACTTTCAAATGGTGAAATATCAGGGCCTTAAGAAGTCACCTAGCTAAGCTGCCCTCACTCTGGGTGAGAAAACCAAGTCCCTAGGAGAGAGTGAATGACTTGCCCATTTTCACAAAGTGAGTTAGCGATCGTTGCCAGGATTCAAACACAGGTCTTCTGAGGGTAAAACCAGTGCTTTTCCTGCTACACCGAGGATGGACTACCTACTCTCTTTGCTCTCTAGAAAGTTGGCATTCATAGGTACCAAAGGATTTGGGGTGTTTGGGGACAGGGTCTGCAGAAGCCTGGCTCTCAGAACGCCTCCTTCCAGAAGGGTAGGCTGCCATTGTGGCATGGTCTCTGTCGCTGTTGTCAGCGGCACGAAGGGTCCTGAGCAGCACAGATACTGTCTGCTCAAGGATGTGGGGTACTGACAGAAGGAGCACCACCTTTGAAATCAGGGGAGGGGTGCGGGGGCTAGTTTTTCCAGGGAAGAGCCTTGTGATCTTGGGCAAGTCACTTGTCTAGGCCTTAGCTTCTGCTCTGCAAAATACAGGTGAACTAGACAGTTTGTAAGATGCTCTCCAGCCCTAAATCCTTTGGTCCCTAGACTAAGAACAGTCACATCCAAGCCAACAAGCACAGAGGCCGTTCTGACTACGTGCAGTGCACTGTGGGAGGTTCTGGGGCTACCTAGACAAAAATCGGTCCTCACCCTCAAGGAACTGATGTTCTAGGTGAGGGGGGTCAGGAAGCAAGAGGAGAAAGCTTCATTCGGGGAGGGGTGTGAAGGGAAAGCATTCCAGGCAGTAGGCATAAGCCTGAGGAAAGGCCGGAGAGGACGGGCAGACCCAGATGGGCCATCAAGCAAGGGGTCTGCTCTGGGTGGAGCAGTTAATTGGGGCAAGGAGTGAGAAGGGTAGAGTGTGTGTGTGTGTGTGTGTGTGTGTGTGTGAGAGAGACAGAGACACAGAGAGACACACACACACCCAGAAAGACACACACACACACACACACACACAGAGTGAGCTGGAGAAGGAGGCTCAGTAATTCAGGACATTAAAAAACAGATGGGGGCAGCTAGGTGGTGCAGTGCATAGAGCACTGGCTCTGGAGTCAGGAGGACTTGAGTTCAAATGTGACCTCAGACACTTGACACGTACTAGCTGTGTGACCCTGGGCAAGTCACTTAACCCCGATTGCCTCACCAAAAAGCAAAAAAACAAAGACAAAAACAGATAATGAAGCATCAAACCCCACCTCTTAGGAGAGAGAAGTGGTGAACAGTGGGTACAGAATGAGGCATACATTTTCACATGCAGCCAGTACAGTGATTTATTTTGCTTGTTTTTGCTTCTCAGTTACAAGGGAGATTATGGGGGCAGGGGGGGTTATGGGAAAGTGACAGTTACATAAAAAGGCCACATGAAACATTTTAAAAGGGGGGAGAGATAGATTTCATAGACTTTAGAGCTGGAAGGGACATTTGTGGTCATCTTATGTAGATGAGGTAACAGGCCAAGAAAAGTGAAGGGTCCTGCCTCAAGGTCACACTTGGATTAGTAGCAGAGCCAAAATATGGCTCCACATTGTCTTCCTTCCATATTCCTCACACTTCAGTGTCTGAGAGCAATTCTCTTGCATATTCTCTCTGTTTGTCTGTGTCTGTGTCCCTCTGTGTCTCTGTCGCTCTGTGTCTCGGTCTCTCTGTGTCTCTGTTTCTCTCTGTCTCTCTCTATGTCTCTCTTTTATTTTCAGGTATTCCTTTCCCTCAGCCTAGGGCCAGATTGTGTTATACCTGTCCTTCAATAGGTAGAAAGCACTTAGCACAGTGCCTAGCACATAGTAGGTGCTATGTTATTAAATACTTATTCCCTTCCTTACCCTCTGCACCAGGGAGACTAGGGAGCTTGCATTTTTATCCCTTCCTATGTTAGAGATAGGGATTCCTGGGAGCCAGATCTTGTATCTTTCTTCTGGAGAGGGCCCAGGGGCCTTGAAACACTGGGGCTGGAGGCCAGGTGGGCTTCCTGGAGATTCACTTGGAAGAAAAGTCTGCCTTCCTGTTCTCACTGTGTCTGCCCCACTGGAGGCAGCCATTCCAACATGGTGCCATGGAGAGGGCAGGATTTGGGGTCCCAGGACCTGCACCTCCGTCCTGGCCCTATCACTTCTTGCCTGTGTGACCTCAGGCAGGTCACTTTACCCACACTTTTGGGCCTTGATTTGCTCATCTGCAGTAATAGCCAGCTTTTCTGTAATTGGCATGTTACAAATGTTGCCTTATTTTATCCTTAAAACAGCCCTGGGAGATAGGTGTTATCATTATCCCCATTTTACAGATCTGTATAATAAGGAGGTCAAACTAGGTGGCCTCGGTAGTTTCTTCTATCTAGAAATCTTGGTTCCTCTGAATTACTTCCTCATAGCTTCCCTATCGGACACCCAGTAATCCTGACAAGCCACCTGCTTCCCCTCCCCAAGAGCAGCAGGAAACAAAACTGGTTCAGAGGTTGAAAACAAGAATGTCTTCAATCACTCAATCAGCAAGCATTTATTAAGTGCCTGCTGTATATCTGGTACTACACCAGAGGAAATGGGCATCCTCCTCAGTCTCCACAAATGAATGGGGGAGTTGGGGTGCGCAGGGAGGCGCACAGTCTTTTTCCAGACCCAGGGGAGACACTCCTAGCTGTGTGACCCTGGGCAGGGGACGGGGCTCTCTACGCCTAGTTCCTCTTCTAGGAAATGGGGGTGACTAGAACAAGACTGCCTTCCCCGGGTGAGGCTCAGTTGAGGTAACATGAGGCAAGCGCTTTGCCAACCAGTCAACACCAATCAAGTGCTTTATGAGTATGACCAGTTACTGGTTTTGTGCTGGATCTCAGCAGGATGAGTCTGAAGGGAAGCGTGGAGTAGTGGGAAGAAGCCTGTGTCCACAGTCAGGAGACCTGGCTTTGAGTCCAGCGGGCCAGGGCTCCTGGGTGCAGTGAGGCTGATGCTGCCCCCTTGGCCTGCCTTTGGCCTATTCCGTGGGGCTCTTGGGGAGGCTTGGGTGTGGCTTCCGTGGGATGGGCCACAGTGATAAGGCAGGGGAACTGGGGATCCCTGTTGGGGTGCTGGTTGGACTGGGTGCCCCCCCCAGTCCTTTCCTGCTCTGAGAGGTCACAATTCTGGGCGTAACCGGCCCCCGCTGCCCCCCACACACTGTTGCTCTTGCCTTGGTTCCTGCCTGGCCTTTGTGGGGGCGTGCTTGGATGCCCTGCCTTATCCCTGTGCTAGACTGAAAGCTCTGTTTTCCCTCCAGCCCCAGGTCATGTAACTGTGGTAACTGGTGCTTAGCAAATAAATGTCTGTTGACTGGAATGAATGGGAGAGGGTGTGAGTGAATGAATGGAGTTAGAATGGGAATGTGTTTCATAAAGTCGGAATTGGTATGCAAAGGTATGTCAGGTAGGGCTTGGTTGAAAGAGGGTAGGACTAAGAGGCAGGAGACCCCGGTCCTCCTTGCGTTGCCTTGGCCAAGTCAGCTCCCCTCCCTGAGCCTCAGTTTACTCATCTGTAAAATGAAGAGGGTGGGACTAATCTTTAAGGTCCATTCCAACTGTAAATCCTGTGGTTTAAAAAAACAAAACGAAGTGCCTTAAAATTATAATTTTCAAGCTTGGCTCCCCAAGAAAGGTATGAGAAAGCACTTCCTTCTTTTCTTTTGCAGAAGTGTGGGATGGAGGGTACAGAACGTTGCATGTAACATCAGATTCGCTTTGCTGGACTGGGGTGATTTTTTTCTTTGTTGTAGGAGGTGACTTTCTGGGAGACAGAATGGGGAGAGATGTATCTGGAAACCAAGGTGATATTTTAGAGAGATGGAGACTTTTTTTCTTTAATCCTCTGTTCCTGTGGTACCGTAGACAGGATAGTCACTGCCCTGTCATGGCTATGACAGAGACTCATTGTGGTTGAGTGGAAGATATGTTTGCTTTGGTGATAAAGGACCTGGATTTGAATTCTGATTCTATTCCCTTACTACCTATGTGACCTTGGATAAGTCACACTTCTCCAGGCCCCAGTTTCTTCATCTACGTGATGAGGGATTGGAGAGGTCCCTTTGAATTCCAAGTCTAGGACCCTGTGACACTCCATGGAAGGAGTCCACATTTCTTTAGCTCTTACTGTGCTAACACTACCACCACCTATGCCCCCCAAAAGAGAAGTCAGGCAGCTGGAAGGATTCCACTCCACAGCAAGGGGGATTTGGTCTGCCCATTTAAAAAGACTCCCCAGCTAGAGAAGCCAGCAAAGCATAAAGCCGATGCCAGAGATTTTGGGGGCTGCTCTGCAGAAAAGGACTTTCTTTCTGGGCTGTTTGAGAGGCAGGAGACTGGATGCCTTGACCTTGCAGGTCCCTCTCTATGTAGAAGCTGATACTTGGCTAGGGCATTCTGTTCCTGTGGGGGCATTTTTCCTCTGCTCCAGACACACAGGAGAGAGCACTGGTGCGGGAGGGGTGAGAGGGTTTCAGAGGAAAGTGGGCTGCTCTCGTGCCCTTTGACTGTAAGGGACAGGGACACAGCTCTTGGCCTCCTCAATGGAAAATGACTCATGAGCTAAACTGACCCAAGCAAGTGACAGCATCAGGCCCCCAGCTTGGCTCCTGGACCTCTTTAAGGGATAGACCAGGAGACCTCATTCTCCTCCAAGCACCCTTTGTCCTCTGGTCCTGAGCAGTTTCCTCATGAGGCCTTAGGGCACTTCATCTGACCTAGGCTTTCTGGGGAGCCTCCCTGAGTCCTGAGCTTTTTCTCCCTCCAGCAGTGACTTGGGACTGAATGTACGCGTTCATAATGGTTTGAGACCCTACTACAGAGGATGCCTCAGGCACTTGATAGCTTTTTGAATGAGCAAACCTCTGTCTGCCTCACTCTGCTCATCTGTGAAATGAGAGGGTTGGGCTTGGAGTCCTTTGAGGACCTAAATCTGTGATCCTGTGATCCTGTGATCCCAGCATCTCCTATCTATCTATGCTTGACTTGGGACTATAGCCAAGTCATTTAGCCTCTCTGAGCCTCAGTTTCCTTGACTGTATCTGTGTCCCCTTCCTTAGGGGAAGGAGCATCCCATGCAGGTTACATTTCCACAGTGCTCTGCACCCAGTGAGCTCAGAATCCATTTCTCTTCCCTTCTATGGTGTCTCCGGGGCGGGTGAACCCCTGCTTCTTCCATCTAATATCTCCTATTTAGCTGTGACCTTGAGTGAGTCATAGAGGAACAGAATCGTCACATTCAGAATTGAAAGAGACCTCAAAGGACACGTAGCCCAACCCCCTCCCTTTGTAGAGGTGGAAAGTGAGGCTTGGAGAGGAGAAAGGACCTTGCCAAGGTCTCCCTGGTGGTAGGCCGCAGAGTGGTGGTTTGGGTGCAGAGGGAGTCAGACTCCCTGCTGTGATTGAGAGGAGGTGTTGTCTCCACTCCCTCGTGCTGCCTGCTTTTGGGGCGCCTCGACCTTCCTTTCCTAACTCGTGGGGCCGCTGTGGGCAGAGAAACATGAGCTCCTCTTGTTCTTCTCCTGCAGGTTTCCACGTGATCCCCACCATCTCCAACATCGTCCCCGAGAGCTGCCTGCTGATCGTGGTGGGGCTGCTGGTGGGGGGCCTGATTAAAGGGGTCGGGGAGAGCCCGCCCGTCCTGGAGTCGAAGATCTTTTTCCTCTTCCTCTTGCCCCCCATCATCCTGGATGCTGGCTACTTCCTGCCCCTGCGCCCATTCACAGAGAACCTGGGCACCATCCTGATATTCGCCGTGGTGGGCACGCTGTGGAATGCCTTCTTCCTCGGTGGGCTCATGTACGCCGTGTGCATGGTCGGGGGCCCCCAAATCAATGAGATCGGCCTCCTGGAGAACCTGCTGTTTGGCAGCATCATCTCAGCCGTGGACCCCGTTGCCGTGCTGGCCGTGTTTGAGGAAATCCACATCAATGAGCTGCTGCACATCCTCGTGTTCGGGGAGTCCCTGCTCAATGACGCTGTCACCGTTGTGAGTGTGGGGATGGGGCATGGGGGGAGGCCCTTCCAAACCAACCCAGATTCAGACACGCACGTGTACCCAAGGCGAGGCCCTGCTCTTGGCGTTGGAGATACAACGAGACATGAGGCGTAACTGATCTCAAGGACCTTATGGTCCAATGGGGA
Organism: Vombatus ursinus; assembly: GCF_900497805.2. Taxonomy (NCBI): domain Eukaryota; kingdom Metazoa; phylum Chordata; class Mammalia; order Diprotodontia; family Vombatidae; genus Vombatus; species Vombatus ursinus. Next base: position 2,302,690 of record NW_020954555.1, on the reverse strand, counting down.
AGGAGTTGGTACCCAAGGGCAGGAGGAAATTATGTGCCGAGGAGAGCTCTTTCTTTGGGGCTGGGGGAGTTGGGCACGGTTTCCTGGAGGAGGAAGGAACTACACTGGGTCTTGAAAGAAGTCAAGAAAAAGACTCTTGGTTGTGGTCATGGGGGATGGAAGAGCTGTCAGGCAGGAGAGGGCAGGATGAGAAACACCGATGGAGAATAAGCCACTTGGACTGGAACATCCTGTGTATGTGGGAGAGAAGGCCTCCCAGGGCTCGCGGAGCCGGCAGACAGGAAAGGGCTTTGCTGTCACAGGAGGATCGTAGGCAAGAGCTTAGCCATGATTTGTACAGTGGAGTGAAGGATAGGTTCAAGAGGGGATCAACTGGAGGCCAAAGTGTAGTTAGCAGGCCCTTACACAGGCATGGCCTGAGCTTGGAGGGGAGGGAGGAGGAGATGTTCCGGAAGTAGTAGAACAGCCGGGATTTGGAAGCTGATTGCTGTACAGGGATGTATACCCTCTCCTGTGCTCCAGGAGGGCTACCAGCGTTTGAGTCCTTGCAGAGGACCCGAAGCTGTCAGGGATAGTGAACAGTTCGGAACACGAGACTCAAATCCCCAAAAGATCTCAGCAGGCTGCAACACTTGGCCTAGTCCAGTGAACCCAGACAATGGGACAGAGATGAAGGCAGTGGTGATAGTCCTTTCTGGCATCTTCTGCCTGGTCTGACCACCATCGCCCTGGACGGGCGCTGCTTTCTAGGGAGGAGACGCACAGAAGCAGGTATGAGCTCCAGCGGGCAGCAACTGCAATAGAAACATGTCATAAGCAGGCTAGTTGAAGAAATTTGGGGTATTTGATGCAGAGAGAGAGAGAAGACTTCTTGGAAATATCATCACTATTTTCAGATATTTGGAAGGCCGTCATGTAAGATCACATATTCTGCAAGGCCCCCTTATTAGGGAAGGTTACCCAGAGATGCAGTTTTTGCTCAGATACTTAATGGTTCGAGCTATCCAAGAGTGGAATGGGCAGCTTTTGGGGGTAGAGTTCCCCATCTTTAAAGGTGTTCAGGCGAAAACTGTTCAGTCTCTTGTTAGGGATGTTGAGCAGAGACAGAGAGATGGTGCCTGGGGTATGGGCTGGGTCAGATGCTTTCTCATCTCCTTGCTGGAATCCTTTCCTGGACTCACTCTCCAGGAGGAAAGAACACGTGTCCCTCTGCCTTCTCTCCACTTCTTATCTCTGCCCCAGGAGCTGGAGCACTCAGGAAGGACAGTAGTATGTGGCTGACCACAGCCTTCACTTCCCCTTGTTCAATGCTCCAAACTCACAGTGGAGAGGCTTTGGCCTTAGGCCTTCCAGGGCTGCTCTAGGAAGGAGCCCCTGCAGAGGGATGACAGCCAGAGACCCCTCGAGTCTCTGAGCAGGCCTGCATCATGGAAGCCTGAGGTTCAATCATAGCTTAGCCACGGTGAGAGGGGAAACTTGCCCCTGGGAACATAGGATGAAGAAACTGCTTGTGTCCCTAGACACCCACAGAAGAAATGAGAGGGTTGTATAGAAAGAAAGAGAAAGGTGGGGAGCACTCAGCCCCAGGGGTAGGTGGGCTTTGGTGAGGGGCAGCAGGGTCGCTTAGAGCTCATTGCTCTCTTACCCCTCCTCCCAGAGTCACTGAGGCCGTGACCAGGAGCACAAACACACAATCAGAAGAGAATTTATTTGGCAGAGAGACTGTAGCTTCCAGGCAGAGCCCTGCCCAGTTTAGGGAAAAAAAGCCCCACCCTGCTAATTTCCCCATGTTGGACTGGAGTTGGGAGATTTGGCTTCTCATCCCTGCTTAACCCTTAATTTATTATGTGACCTTGTGAAGCTTCCATGTCCTCATCTGTCAAATGGGCGTCAGCAGCAGCGATGCTGTGATAGAGAGACCTCTTGGACCAGGGGTGGGGAACCTGTGGCCTTGAGGCCACATGTGGCCTTCTAGATCCTTAAGTGTGGCCTTTTGACTGAATCCAAATTTTCCAGAACAAAAAGGGCTCTAGAAGGCCACAGGTTCCCCACCCCTGCCCTTTGTGACTTCTTAGTTATGTATCCTTAGGGGTCACTTCCCCTCTCTGGGCCTCAGTTTCCTCATCTGTAAAATGAAGTTAGACTATGAATGAAATGCCGGTGTGACTTGCCCCTTTTACTAGACATGCTTTTGTTCCAGCCTCTGTGATCCAGAGATGGAGCTCAGTAAAGTTGGACCTGAGGGATGTTGACCGTGGGGAGGGAGCCCTGGGTTTACAGGCAGAGGGCCTCCGTGTACATGTAGGAGAGCTAGAAGAAGCCTTCAGAGACTCCCTGGGCCAAAGCCTGACCTCTGCTAACATAAGTCACAACTGCGCTTAAAAACACTTGAGTCCTCAATGATGTTGAAATAAGCTGCCACACGTGGCTGAGCGCTCACCAGCCCCCGAAGCTCACTGCCCAGGGCATAGGAAGAGGATTTGCATCCCCATTCTGAGCAACCTGACCCCAGCCAAGGGACCAGAAGTCCTTCTTTCACAGGGGAAGGACACGAAAGAACACAGTTAATTCAGGAGCCAGGGTGCGCTCAGCAAGCAACCTAGCTGGTCCCGGCATCCCCTTTTTCTAACTCTTACCGTCAGGGACAGACTCAGTTTGTTGGACTTTTTGCTAATTTCCCTAAAATGTTTGTATATATTTTTTGAAGGAGAACAGGCCACAAATGAATGTGATTACCCTGGGGGGGACATGAGATTAGGCGAGATGATCTCTAAAGGCCCTCCCAGGCCTTGTAACCTGCTCAGCCCACCCCTGCCCATGGAGCTCCCAGGATTATGTTGTGAGGGCCGGGTAGAATCCCTCTGGATCGTGGCAGGTCCTGAGGATCACAGGACTCATCTGGAGAAGATCTTAGACACCAGCTAGCACAGCCATGTTACAAACGAGGAACCTTGAACCTCAGAGAGGAGAAATTGCATGTCTAAAATCATGCGGGTAGTCACTTGTGGGGCCTCTGTTTCAGGGCCTCCAACTCTAATTCTTCTCTTTTTAACCTATGCCACCCTGCCTTAGAATTATAAAGTACTAAACAGATGACAGGTGAAGAAATGGCCTCTGTTACTGCCATTGATACTGATTTTTTTCACCTGGTGGTGTAGTGGCTAGCATGCTGAGCTTGGAGTCAGGAAGACCTGAGTTCAAATGTGACCTCAGTCACTTCCTAGCTATGTGACTCTGGCAAGTCACTTAACCACTGTTTGCCTCAGTTTCCTCAACTGTAAAATAGGGATCATAATAGCCCCTACCTCCCGGGGTTGTTGCAAGGATCAAATGAGATAATAATTGTAAGGTGCTTAGCACAGTGCCTGGCACATGGTGGGTACTAGATATAGAAATGTTTATTCCCTATTCTAGGAACAGAATCCTATTCTAGAGGCCATCTGGAAAGAGAATCTCAGAATGTCAGAGCTAGAAGGGTCCCTGGAACGTAGAATGTTAAAGTAAATGAGATGGTTAATCTAGATGATCCTAGAGATCCATTGCAGCTCTAAATCTATAGAATGTAAAGGTTGTAAGAGACCTTAGAAACTTAAATTAGCTCTGGAAGGGACCTTAGATCACAAAATGTCACAATTGAGAGGACCTTAGAACCCAGGATGTCAGAACTGGGAGGGCCCTTAGAACCCAGAATGTCACAGCTGGGATGGACCTTAGAACCCAGAATGTCACAGCTGGGAGGGACCTTAGAACCCAGAATGTCAGAGCTAGAAATAAAGCATTCAGTTCAACTCCCTCATTTTACAGAGAAGCATCCAGAAACCCAGAAGGAGAAAGGGATTTGTCCGAGGTGATAAAACTAGTTAGTGGCAGAGAGAAGCCCAGTGCCCAGCTCTCTGGCCCCGGCCTAGCCCCCTTCCCAGCAGGGCAGGCACACCTGTCCTCTTTGCTGAGCTTTGCCCCCGGCCTCCCCAGGTGCTGTACCATCTCTTTGAAGAATTTGCCGGCATTGACCAAGTGACGCTCGTCGACATCGTCCTGGGCTTCCTGAGCTTCTTCGTGGTCTCGCTGGGGGGGGTGTTTGTGGGGGTGGTCTACGGCATCATCGCGGCCTTCACCTCCCGCTTCACCTCCCACATCCGGGTCATCGAGCCGCTCTTCGTCTTCCTCTACAGCTACATGGCTTACCTGTCAGCTGAGCTCTTTCACCTGTCTGGCATCATGGCGTGAGTCCCTGGGCCTGGGGCTCCCTCTCACCTGCTTTGGGGGGAGGCTGCCTTCTCCCTGAGTGCTTAGTACATTGTTTGCGGACCTGACATAGCCAAGTAAGAGACCTTGTGGCCCAGCCTCTAGCTACACTCCCTAGTGGCCACAGGTAAATAGGATACAAGTTTTCATGCAGCAACGTGTGTTCCCAAAGTCTAGGGGGACAGGGTCACTCAACTTCAAGTGGTTGAAAGTAGAGGGTTATGGTTGCCTACGAAGGTAGGACCCAAGTCCCATGCTTGCAATGACCCTTAAGGGTGGCACTTAGGTTAGTGAGGGGCGCAGCATGAGCAGATATCCCAGGAGTCGGAGTTGGCACGGCCCCCTCATTTTACAGATCAAGAAACTGAGACCCCAGGAGGGTAAGTAACTTGGCCAAGGTCATACGGGTAGTGAGTGATAGAATCTCTGGCTTCTCATCTACTACCGAATGACTAGGAGATGTTGAGGAAGGCTTTGAGTGGGGAGGTCGCCGCGTAGTGTGAGCGGAAATCATATTTTAACTGGTGCTAGAGATGAAGTTTGATAAGTTCCATTCAGCAAGCATTTATTAGTTGCCTATGGTGTGCCCAGCCCAGTGCTAGGCCCCGAGAATACAAAGACAAAATGGTTCCTACCTTGAGGGAGAGGGGTGGAATACATGTGTCTTCAGAGTAATAATAACAACAATAATAATAATAACTAGCATTTATATGTGTTTTAAGATTTGCAAAGCATTTTATGTCTCGTTTGAGCCTGACAACAACCCCAGGAGGTATTTTGCAGAAAAGGAAGCTGAGGCTGCCCTGCTGGTGTGAGGCAGAATTTGAATTTGGGTCTTCCTGGTTCCCAATCCAGTACTCTCCCACTGCACGTCAATACAAAGTGTACACCATGTGATTCCAGAGCAGGGAGAGTGTCCTAGCAAGCTGAGGGATGAGAAAGGGCCTTGCAGAGGCGGGAGTGCCTGCCTTGAAGCCAGCCAGGGGTTCCATGAGGCAGAGGTGAGCAAGGGGAGCTGTTCTAGGGATGGGGACTCACGTGGGCCCCCAAATGTCTGTAGGTGGAGGTGCAGAGCTAGCCAGTTGGCCTGCAATGGCGAGTGTGTGAAGGGCAGTCCTACAAATAGGACCAGAGTGGTAGCTGGGAGCCAGGTTCTGGAGGCCTTTCAGTGCCAGGCCAGACATTGTATTTTATCCCAATGCCATTGGAGGTCTTTTAGTTGGGGGCATGGGCTGTGGTCTGATCTTAAGAGACAAGGAGAGCCTGAGCTTGAAAGAGCTGAGTCAGAGGATCTGGGTTCAGATCCTGACTCTGTGATTTACTAACCTGTGTGGCCTTGGGTAAGTCCCTTTCTTTCCTCTGTGCCTTAGTTTTTCTCATCTGTAAAATAAAGAGGTCAACCTTGACCCCTAAAGGTCTGTCCAGCACAAATCTGTGGTCCAGAGATTCCTGGGTGGTGGCTATCTGAGTAGAGAGAAGGGGCGAGGTGCAAGAAAAGTAGACGTAGGAGAGCCTCGGTTGACTGATGGATACAGGGATGGGTTGAGGGAGCAGGAATCATGACCAGCTCCAAGCTTGCAAGCCTGGGTGTCCCGGGAGAAGGAAGGATCCTCTCAGGAGGAGCTGTAGAGGACTTTGGATGGCATTTGAGGCAGATCCTTTTGCTAGTCTACCGTACAGGAAGCCAGTAGGAAAATGCCCCCAGTGCTACCCCTGACTAAGGGGAAAGAGTGGTCCTGCCCTTGGAGAGCCTGTGGTCTGGGCCTCTCCTGAGGAGGGTGACAGAACCCCACAGGGGAGAGGCATGAGCGGCCAGAAGAGGCATGCTTTCTTGGTGGGAGGGGCTTTGAGGGTCAGGGAGCATGTCGGGACCAACAGAGCCGATTAGGGCTCCTGTGGGAAGGTTCCTCCAGGACTGGCGACCCATAGTGCCCATCACCCTGGTGGAATGTTCTCTAGGGCTGTCGTCTCCATTTACAGAATGGAAGCTTTTCAAGGGCAGGAAAGACTTCGATTTTGTCTGGGACATTATGTGGCACGTGACAAGTGCTTGTTGAGTTAGGTTGGATTTGAGCAGAAGAGAGTGGAAAGGATGACCGGGACAGTGATCAGCTAGGGATAGGAGTGGGAGATGAGGCCCTGACTCTGCTCCTGGCCACCCCCCATTCTTCTCCCTGTCTTCCCCTGGGGACCCTGCCTGTGGGTCCCATGATGCTCCCTCCAGCCCTATGTCCCCACAGGCTCATCGCCTCAGGGGTGATGATGCGTCCCTATGTGGAGGCCAACATCTCCCACAAGTCCCACACCACCATCAAGTACTTCCTAAAGATGTGGAGCAGCATCAGCGAGACCCTCATCTTCATCTTCCTGGGCGTCTCCACTGTGGCCGGCTCCCACCACTGGAACTGGACCTTTGTCATCAGCACGCTGCTCTTCTGCCTCATTGCACGGGTGCTGGGTGAGCGGGCGGGCCGGAGCAGGGGGGTCTGGACAAAGAGAGCTGTCAGTTCCTAAGGCTGGAGTCCAGGAGGCCGGCGACTTTCCCCGGGCTCAGTCTTAGGGAAGGGAGCCCCTGATGTCACGCTGCGAAGCCTCAGTGCGGCCACAGAGCCCTGCAGGAGCTTAGCAGTGCCCTGGGCTGGGAGCAAAGTTGTGTTGGGAGGACACATGAGAATCACATGATACAGTCCCTGCCCTCAGACTTCACAGTCTCTTTGGGAAGAGAGGACACATGTATACACTTGACATAAACATTTAAGCTAATACAGTACAAACCAAATCGTGGCACAAGAAAGCCCTGACCTGGGAGTCCCAAGGCCCTGGCACCTACCTTCTAGGACCTTCAACCTCAGTTTCTCCATCTGTAAGAGGAGGGGCTTAGAGCAAATGATATCTTGGGCCCTCCCGTGTTCTGTGGCCCCCTCCCAGCTCTGACATCCTATATTCTAAGGGCCCTCCCAGCTCTGACATTCCATGTTCTAAGGCTCCTCCCTCCTCAGCTCTG
>NW_020954555.1:2273078-2295431 GCF_900497805.2 Vombatus ursinus | reverse complement strand
TAAGGGCCCTCCCACCTCTGACATTCTCAGCACTTTGCATGACAGGTGCTAAGGGGACCTGTAAATGAGTGATTTGGATGGAAGGCTCCTCAGGGAGGAGAACTGTGTAGGTCGGCACTTGAGGGAAGAAAGGAGGTCAGTGCACAGGTGGAAGGAGCGCAGCCACTTAAGGAAGTCCCCCGGCTGGGCTGCTCTCAAGTTGCTGCCTGTCTCCCTCCCCAGGTGTGCTGGGCCTCACATGGTTCATTAATAAGTTCCGCATCGTGAAGCTGACCCCCAAGGACCAGTTCATCATCGCCTACGGTGGCCTGCGTGGGGCCATTGCCTTCTCCCTGGGCTACCTCCTGGACGTGAGGCACTTCCCAATGAGGGAGCTGTTCCTCACAGCCATCATCACCGTCATCTTCTTCACCGTCTTCGTGCAGGTTGCTGGGGCCTGGGCTGAAGGGGGAGGGGTGGGGGGATGGGCCCCCCTAGGCCTTTCTCCTGCTTCAGAGGGCCTCCAGAGCCACCGCTGTGTGCCGTCCGCAGGGAGGCCAGTGCCCAGTTCCTCAGCCTCTGCTCTGGACCGTCTCACACCCACTGTGTGACTTCTGGCAGGTCATGTGTCTCCGTCTGTGAAGCGGGGGGCATAATCTCCCCACCCCTTCTCACAGGCTCTTAAATCTTCATGAGACACTTGGGGAACAGAGCAGTGGAGATTAGACAGTGGCCCAGTGGAATTATCGCTAGCCCTAAGCATCGGAAGGTTGTCACTTGTTAGCCGAGTGTATCGACTGAGTCCCTTCTCCTGCTGGAGCCTCAGCCCTTCTTCTGTGAAGTAGGGATAATGGGCTGATACACTTTGTCTGCCCGGCTCGCCGCGAGGCTTTGAGTGTTAGAAAATCTGCGTCGTTGTGACTCAGCCCCGTCAAGAATACTCAAGAGGCCTGCAGAGTCAGGCCGCAGTTTGTAGTGGAGCTGCTGGGCAGGGTTAGGTTCAGAGGAGGGAGAAATCCTTCTGTTTGAGGGGATCGAGGAGAGCTTTGAGGAGGAGGTGACACTTTGGTAAGGCCTCGAAGGGAAGAGCCGAGCAGAGGCCTAGACATGAAGGCCTGGGATGAAGCCTGAGACAGCCCACAGTTAGCTGGTTTTGCTGGAGCCCACAGGGAGAGGTAGTGAGTGGAGTGGAGTGAGGCCGGGGAAGGGCAGGGCCTTCAGTGCCAGGAGAGGGGGAAGGCAGCCGCGGCCTGGGTGTTTGGAAGGAGGCCTGTGTGGAGACCCTTGGCTCTAAGATTTGACTGGCCCGTGGGATTGGGAGAATTATCGTCAGTCACTAATGCTACCTACAAAGAACCTCGCGTCCACACAGCTCCAGGTAGACCTGGCGCCACTGTTAATAACCATGCCCTTGCGGAAGGAAGTGGCTTTGTGGTCTTCATTCCTCCATCTTGGAAAGTGTTTTCTTCCCTCACAAGCAGTGACCCCGATGAAGACCTCATCCACTTAGCAGTCCACTTTCTCATCCCATTAATTCTTGTCTTGTCCCCGTGTATTTGGTAGGGCAGATGGTCTTAATCCCCACTTTACAGGTAAGGAAACAGACCAAGAGAGGGAAAGGTTTATCCACACAGCCAGGCAAGGCCAGGATTTGAACACAGGTCCCTTGACTCCCCTAGCCTATGCTAAAGTGCAAATACTTGTGTAGATTGTTTGAATTTGTTTAAATTCCTTACCTCCTCTGTCCTTTCAAGGGCCATCTAGGGCCGAAGAAAGAACAGGAATTTTTTTGTCCATCCTTCAGTGATAAAGGGAGAGCCCACAATCTCCCTTGGCTATCTAGGGTCTGAGGCCCTTTCCCCCCAGGTAAATTTAACCATTGAAGTGGCCCGAGCAGGGCCCCGTGTGCAAGATGTGGCCTTGACAGTTTTCTGCAGAGAGCTTTGGGGCTACTCTTGGCCCTGCTCTCGCTGGGGGCGAGCTCCTTGGAGGCCTGATCCCCGGAGGTGACCCTCCATCCTCTCTGGCCTCCAGGGCATGACCATCCGGCCTTTGGTGGACCTGCTGGCTGTGAAGAAAAAGCAGGAGAGCAAGCGATCCATCAATGAGGAGATCCACACCCAGGTAGGGGCAGGATGGTCCGAGGCAAGAAGGGAGAAAAGGGAGGGAGATCAGAACTGGCCCAGCAGGAAGGCTAGCCCTTCTTCTCTGGGAGTCTTAGGACAAAGGCTGGATGACTCGGGCTGGGGCCTTCCCAGGTTGCTGGTGGTACAGTGGCTTGTCCCGCCGGGTCACCCATCCTGCGTGGGGGAGAAGGGCGCACCTCCAGGAAAGGTGATTGTGCTCCCCTCCCGAGTGGGAATCCCCTGGACCCTGGCTGTGTGAGGCTCTGCTGCCCCCTCTCGTCCATCCTTGGAAGTGCTGTGCGGGCCCAGTCAGGCTGAGCTGGCAGCCTCCTCGAGCCCAGAGCAGGGGACGAATGTCTGTGGCTCCGGGAGGCAGGGCCGGCCTTTCACAGAGGCTCCGGCTCTCCCGGCCTTGATTCCATTTCAGTTCCTGGATCACCTTCTGACGGGCATTGAGGACATCTGTGGCCACTACGGCCACCACCACTGGAAGGACAAGTAAGCAGAGGGAGGGCATTGGCTGAGGTGGGGTGTGGGGCCCGGCCGGCCAGGGAGGCAGGGCCTGCAGAGGGTCTGCTCTCGCCCCCCAGACTCAATCGGTTCAACAAGAAGTACGTGAAGAAGTGTCTGATTGCCGGGGAGCGCTCCAACGAACCCCAGCTCATCGCCTTCTACCACAAGATGGAGATGAAGCAGGCCATTGAGCTTGTGGAGAGTGGGGGCGTGGGCAAGATCCCTCCTGCGGTCTCTACTGTCTCCATGCAGTGAGTGTGGCTCCCCGTGGCTGCCCCGGGGGGGCCTGCGAGTCTGGGGGAACCCCTCGGCCTTCTCTGTACGGCCCACGGCAGCTGCAGGGGTTGGGGAGAGAGGAAGGAGCCAAGGGGAGAACAGCAGCTTTTATTGGCATGTCTGACCGGAGGGCTTGGGGTTCCTGGACTTAGGGGCAGAATTCCAGGCTTATGGGAGGTCATGTAGTTAGAGAGAGCCCCAGGAGGGCTTCAGACACTGGAGCGGACGCAGGGGAGTGTGCCTCCATTTCACCTGAGTGCCTCGGGTCATGCGGGTGAGATCCAGGCTTGGTCCCCTCCATCTCCACACCAGCCCAGACTCCCCCAAGGATAGAGGGCTTTGCACAAAAGTGAGAGTCTGCCTAACCTTGGCTATCTGGATGTCCCCAGAAACATCCATCCCAAGGTACCCTCGGAACGAATTCTGCCAGCCCTGTCCAAGGATAAGGAGGAGGAGATTAGGAAAATACTGCGTAACAACCTACAGAAGACGCGACAGCGGGTAAGAGTCTGGCCCCGGCACCCTTCCCGGTCCTCCGGGAGAACTCTCTCGGCCACACTCACCCCACATCAACATTGCCCTCTACGCCTCACCCTTTCATTTTGGAGTCTCCCCTTGTTCTCTTTCCTCTTTGTGTGTGTGGGCCCCCCCAACCCCCTTCCCCTCTTTCCTCTATTGGATCTTCCCTCTCTTCTCCCCCTTCCCATTCTCCCTCTCTCCCCCCCTTTTTTTTTTTTTTTTTTGGAAAAAGATTAAGTGACTTGCCTAGGGTCACACAGCTGGTAAGTGTTATGTGTCTGAGGTCAGATTTGAACTCGGGTCCTTCTGACTCCAGGGTGGGTGCTCTATCACTGCGCCACCTCACTGCCTGTCTCACTCTCTCTGTGGCCTCCCCTCCCCACCTCATACTGCAACGTCCTCTGGCTCCGCATTGGTGGTCCCCTCTCTCTGCGCTTCTCCCTCCCTCCTCTCCCCGATCCCAGTGCCTCCCTCTCTGCCCACTCACCTATCTTCCCTGGTCCCCCGGCAGTTAAAATCCTACAACAGACACACGTTGGTGGCTGATCCTTTTGAGGAAGCCTGGAACCAGATGCTGCTGAGGAGACAAAAGGTTCGGCAGCTGGAACAAAAGGTATGTGGGCCTGGTCTGAGGAGCCACAGTATGGCCCAGCCCTGGCCTCGGGCCTGCAGAGCCTCCCCGCACCCCACCTTGCCCTCCATCCTAGCGCCTCGGCAGGATGGCCCCGGCCCCCGGTCCCCAGCCCTGGCCTTGGTGCTCTCCGGGCACCAGCTCTCCCCACCACTGGGGCGGGGCAGAGAGGGGTGTGATTTCAGGGGCTGGGCTTCAACCTCCCCCCCCCCCCACCAATGTCAGACATGAAAAAGACCTTAGATCCATGAAGTTCAACCCTTTCTTTGCACAGGAAATTGAGAGTCAGACGAAAGATGAGGATGCTAGGGTCATAAAAGAAGTGAGTGGCAGGGGTTGGCCTAGAGTTAGACTCTCTTTGCCTCAGCCCAGATCTCAGTCCATACCACCGAGCACCTTAATCCCCGCTTCCAATCCTGCCACGTATTCTGTCTCCCTCCCTCAGATCAATAACTACCTGACGGTGCCGGCCCACAAACTGGACTCTCCTACCATGTCCCGAGCTCGAATTGGCTCAGGTATGGGGGGCCCCAGGCAGGGCAGGGGGCCCGGCTCGAGTGGAGGGGCTCCCGGGTCCCCCGGGCTTGTAACAAATGCCATAAGTGTCCCTGGGGAGGGGGGTGTCTGTGTGCCCACCCTCGCTCACCCCCCAGGACTGGCACACTCTGCCTTGGGGGTGGGCAAGGAAACAAAGGCAGATGGTTTTCTTCCACTACCAACTGTCTAAAAGGGAGAGCCCAGGTTGCGAGGGGAGAGAGAGAAAGGGGTGGGGAGGGCGGAGAGAGAGAGAGTGTCTGTGTCTGTGTGTCTGTGTCCTGGGCTGCATTCTGAGCTCTGGGAACTTCCCAGGGGCCTTCATCTTGACTCCATGGTACCCTGGTGCCCTGGGAGAGGTGGTTGAGGGTATCCAGAGACCGTAGGATTGAGAGACTTGAGTTGGAAAGGTCCATTCCTGCAATCTATTAGGCCCACATCCCATCCCCTGAAGCTGGTCGCTGGGATGCGGAGGGGTCCAGAAGCAGCCAGGAGAGGAGAGGGAGTGCCTTGCTGCTTCCTTCCAGCCTGGAAGAGAATGGGGCCATGCCATCAGCCACTGAGTCCCACCACCCAGAGTCCTGTCCTGCTGCTGTGGGAGGCACAGAGATCCATCCACATGCCCAGAATGAGGGGAGACCCAGTCTTGCCCCTTGTGTGTGGGTGGACTGAGAGAAGAGGCCGTGTGTGCATGGCGGAGGGAGCCGGGTTGGGATGAGGCAGGTTTGACTTCTGGGAGGAAAGCTGGGCAGAGCAAGGCTTTGCCTGAGAGGACAGACTAGCTGTTGCCTGTCTCCTCCTCTCCCTGACCCTTCCCATTGACCCACAGATCCCCTAGCCTATGAGCCAAAGCCTGACTCGGAAAACCTGCCTATAATCACCATTGACCCCGCCTCGCCCCAGTCCCCCGAGTCTGTGGACCTGGTAAATGAAGAACTGAAGGGCAAAGACTCGGTGCTGGAGGAGGGAGAGGAAGACGAGCAGGGCCTTGTGATGCACCCCAAGGAGCCCTCCTCCCCAGGCACAGACGACGTCTTCACCCCGGAGCCGGGGGATAGCCCCAGTGCCCAGCGCATGCTCCGATGCCTCAGTGATCCCGGGCCTCGCCCGGAGCCAGGTGAAGGAGAGCCCTTCATTCCCAAGGGCCAGTAACGGCAGGGCTGGGGGCCTCTGAGAACCCGTGGGGGCCTCTCCCCTTCCTTACAGCATGGCAGCTGGGCTCCAGCACGGCTTCCCACTCCCGCCGGGCAGGGCCCGTCTCTCCTCCCAGCGCCAGCCCTCAGAAGGTGGCACAGTGGACACCCTGAGAAGCTTCTCTCCCCTCCCCCTCCTGCCGAGGACAGTGAGGCTGATTGCTGTGCATATCCCTCCTTGGGGCTGGACAAGCGGCTGGCATTAATAACCTCTCCCTCATCTTCAAACGCTGGATTTTCAGAACTCTGGGGTCCTGGCCAGGGCTTGAGGCTCTCCCTGATGGCCCAGACCCTCATTACCCAGCAGGCAAGGCCTTCCTCCCCTGTCTAGTTCCGATAGGCTTTTGTTCTCCTTAAACCCTATCAGTGTCTGTAACCAAAGAGCCGTCTCCTCCCTGGCACGTGCTCCCTGCTGGGCTGGCCACCTTGGTCCTGCTCTGCCTGGGGGTGGGGAATCCAGAAGCAATGCAGCTGTTTACCCCTGCCTGCCCCCAGCCCCTAATTCGATTCACCCAACACCTAGTAAGGGCCTGCTCTGCGCAGGGCCCTGCGTACAGCATGGAGCCTACAGAGGAGAAGGTGGAGTGGCCCAAGAGAGGGGGTATGGGGGGTGTCAGTCCTGGAAGGCTTCTTTGGGGCCAAGCAAGGAGTCCTGCCAGCCCTAGAGTGTGTTGGTGGAAGCCCGCCTCGAACTGAAGCTTGTGAAAGCAGGCTGTCAGGAATGGAGCTTCATTTCCCTTCCCCAGAATCCAGAGTTCTCAGCCATGGACCCCACCCCCACCCCACTGCCCCCACAGGCTCTGCTTTATAAGGAAATGCTGATACCCCCCCACGGTGTCCTGGTCCTCCCCATTCCCGTTGCCCCAGCATCTCTGGGACTAAGCCAGTGGCACCCAAGCAGTTTCCCTAGGGGACCTCCTTCTACAAATCTCTGTTCTGTGCCTCCCCATCAGTCAGTCTCTTGAGACCCCCTGCTTTTAATGTCTTTCTTGGGGACTCCCCTCCCCACAGTATGTGTCCGTGTATCCCTGGCACCTCCATGAGGGAGGGTCAGGATCATAGGGCCTCAAGACCACCTCCCCTCACCAGGGTCCATAGAAGCAGGTGCCCACAGGCCCTGCCGTCCTCTACACACACAACCCTGCCAGTAGCTGTCACCCGTCCTGGTCCTGCTGTCTAAGTATCTGTGATCCCGGAGGTGATCAGGAGGTCAGGGGCTGCTCCTCGACCCCAAGGAAGGGATGTCGTGAGGCCCCGCTTCTGTCCCTCAGAATAAACACCACCTCCCCCCCACCATGATTGTGCAATATTTTCTCTTCCCCTCTATACCCCTCACCCCCTTGGGCCTGGCTGCCCCTCACCACCACCATCCCTTGCCTGGGTGCGCACGCTGTCCCTGGCAGAAATAGCTAAGCAATGAGGAGGCTGACTGGGTGTAAGGCTGTGGTCACCACCTCCCCCTCCCACCCCTCCCACCCCACCTCCTACCTCCCTGTGTACAAAATGAAACAAATCTTTTTCATATTCTAATAAATCAATGTGACTTTTTAATATGTTTGAGGTTGTTCTTGGGTAACGAGGCCAAGATAGCAAGTGTGACTGTGGGCCTTGGATCCCCCAAGAAGCAAAGCAGATGAAGTAAGCAGGGGGCACAGTCAGGCCTCGCCACCCCAGTACTGACTGGTCCCTGGGACCTATGAAGGGTGGGGTGCAGTATGCAGTGATGTTCACCAGGGGGCAGTGGAGCCCAAAGTTCCGACAGACTTCCCTGAGCTGCGCTCTGGTGGCCCAGCTGGAGGAGAAGGGGCAGATGTCCCTTGTCCTCCCTCTCCTGTTCACCCACTTAACTGAGGTGACTTGAAACCAGTCACAGCCCCTCCTTTGGCTTCTCCACATTGGATGAGATAGCTGTAAACAATGACTAGCGTGTCTGTAGAACTTCAAGGTTTGCAAAGCACTTTACACATGTGTTGAACCTCACAACCCTGGAAACTAGGTGCTGTCACCCCCTTTTTACAGATGAAGAAGTGTTTGGCAGATAGGTTCAGTGATTTGTCCAGGGTCCCATCACTGGTGCTCAAGACTGGATTTGAACTCGGATATTACTGACTCCAGGTCTAGTATTCGATCTACACGATGTTATGTCTTGGGGTCAAAACACTACCATGAGCCCTGGGGGTGGGGGAGGACAGTTCTAGGGTTCTAGGGTCTCTCCCTGTCATGGACCACCAGATCAAAGACAGCCAGCAAGGGACTAGGAGAAAAGAACTGACCATTAGGGTCTAGGACGTGGTAAGGAGGACCCCAGGCCTGGGCCCAAAAGTGCTGAGCACTCTGGTCCTCGTGCACCCCACTAGCTGAATAGTGGACTAAGGGTAAATTTGAGAGGGCACGTGACTTACTCAAGAGACAGGCCCTATAAGCCTATACTGAATACTTTCTATGCCAGTGATTCTCAGATCTATTTATCCAACCCTAACTTACCTCCCCACTTCCAACCTTGTATCACCACCTGCTTCTTGGACATCTCTATGTGGATGTGCCATAGGAAATGCAAACTCAACATGTCCAAAACTGAATTCATTGCTTTCCACCACCCCCCCAACCCTCTCCTCTTCCTAACTTTCCTATTAGGAGCGGGGTACCACCACCATCCTCCCTGTCACCCAGACTCACAATCTACATGTCATCCTCCACTCCTCCTTCTGTCCTCTGAAACTCCCAGCATTCTGGTGTGGGCCCTCATCTCCTTGTGCCTGGACCCTGCCTAGAGTTCCTCCCCACTCTATTCCCCTTCCAAAGTGGCTTTCCTAAATCCCAGGTCACTCCCCTACTCAACACACTTCAGTGGTTCTAGGATCCGTGACTTCTAGGGTCCAGTAAAATCCTTTGACTTTTAAGGCCCCTTCTACCTCTCCCATCCATCTTTATTAGTCTTCGTTCCCCTCCATGTACTCTAAGGCTCCAGCTGTACCAGCCTTCTTGCTTTTCTACCCTTAATAACACTCCATTTTCAGCATTAACCTTTTCAGTAGCTTCAGTTCCTGGCTCTCCTCAAGGCTCATCTCAAATCCCACCACCTATCCCAGTCACCCTCATCCCCTATCCCATGCCCTTCTGAGACTACATCCCATTTGCTCTGTGATTAATCCCTGTAATCTCCCCCATTAAAAGGTGGGCCCTGTGAGGACAGAGACTGGTTTTTTATCTTTCTTTGTATACCCAAGGCTTAGCACAGTACTTGGCACATTGTAGATGGTCAACATTCTTGTTGACTTACTAACAAAGCTGCAGCTCCCAAGAAATCATAGGGTTAGCAGCTCGACTGTTGGGCACTGCTATTCAGGTGCCCTGGCAACCCCAAGATAGCATCCTTCTTTACTCCTCCCCAAGCAGATGGGCCTGTGGATTATGGGAGGGGGTCAGAGGCCCAGAAAGGGATAACCACTTGGCCCAGACAGTACAACATAAAGCAGGATGTGAAACCAGAAATGGTAGAGACCCAACTGTTCCCATGCCAGGTATTTGCTGAGGGAGCTTCCCACACTAATCGGGTTACATGACCCAGCAGGAGATGGGGAGTAAAAAGAAGAGATTCAGACTGTTTTGCAAACACACTGAGTATAACACGACTGCAAAACGAGGGAATTGTCCAGACTGGGCATGTAGTTGGCATGAGTTGACGTTAGTTCCCAGGGGCATTGAAACTCTGCTAAGTACTTTGAGATCATCAGAAGAGAGCTAAGAAAGATTAATTATACTCCACCTGGCAGCCGCTTCCTGGACCTGCCTGGATGGTGCAGACTACCATGAGTAGTCTCGCCCCTGGCTCTTGGCATTCAGTCATAGGCTTATTGTCAGCTGGTAGGTCAATAAGCATTTATTAAGTGCTGACTGGGGGCAGCTAGGTGTTGCAGTGGATAGCATGCTGGGCCTAGAGTCAGGGGGACTTATATCTATGGTTTCAAATAAGGCTGCAGACACTTGCTAGATGTGTGACGCTGGGCAAGTCACTTAGCCCTGTTGGCCTCAGTTTCCTCATCTGTAAAAGGAACTGGAAAAGAAAATAGAAAACCACTCCAGTATGCTTGCCAAGAAAACTCCAAAGAAAGTCACAGAGTCAGACATGACTGAAATGACTGAACAACAACAAAGTGCTTACTGTTTTTGAGGCACTGTGCTAAAGTGCTGGAATAGTAGATTTAGTACTGGAAGGGACCTCCAATGTCATTTAGTGCAACTCTTTTTTTTTTCTTTCTCTCTCTTTTTTTTTTTTTTTTGGCAAACAGGGTTAAGTGACTTGCCCAGGGTCACACAGCTAGTGTTATGTGTCTGAGGCTGGACTTGAATTCAGATCTTCCTGACTCCAGGGCCGATGCTTTATCCACTGCGCCACTTAGCTGCCCCAGCAATCTCTTTGTTTTACAAACGACAAAACTGAACTCCTAAGAGATGTGAGGTCCTAAGGGACCCAGAGATCAAGGTCCCACAAGTAGGCAGCATCTGAACCCAGAGCCCCTTGAATCCAAAGCTAAGATTGTTTCTAGTTCAGGCCCTCATCGCCTCGCCCAGACTGTTGTCTTCTAATTGATCTCCTGTCCCTCACACTTACCAAACTGCTCATCACACACATCCCACATTCAAAAATCTTCAGTGGTTCCCTGTCGCCCCCAGGGACAAAAATGGAAATTCCTCGATCTGGCCTTGAAAGCCTCCTCCAGGCTGGCTCCCATCCATTCACTCTCCTTCCCAGGCCAGCCAGCCCAGTATGCAACATTCCATCTCTCATCTCCATGTCTTTGCACAAGTGGTACCTCGTGTGTGGAAGGCCTTTCTTCAGCTCTGCCCGGTCCAGTTTCAGTGTCCTCCAAGGTGCCACTCCTCATAAAGCATCTTCCTCCCTCAAGCAGCATCATGGTAGGTGCACCTGGTAGGTACCAGACTGTGCCTGTTCTCCAGAGTCCTCACTGGGAATCAGTAAGCGTGGGCCAGTTGAGCTGGGATGTGTGTCATGTACCCGTCAAGGGGCATAAGGCGTGGTTCTTCCAAGGAGATTCCCTGTGACGTTAGGAAGTACTATGAGCAGTCCAAGTTGGTATGGCAGTCCTGGAGTGTGCTCATGGACACAGTGGGCCTTGTCAGGCATGGGTAGCACCACTAGTCTGCCCTTTGGGGCAGAGCTAGGCCCAAACAACACCAGGGATTCAATTCAATTTTGCAAATATTTACTGAACACCCCAAGCCAACTGGCTGGCAGGGGATCCTTGTTCATTTGGACCCAGGAGGGCCATTGCTGCCTAACCCCTGGCTCCACACCCCTAATCTGTGCCTGCCTGACTCAATGATACTAACCTGCATTCACTTTCCCAGGCTTTCCCAGGGAAGGTCCCAAGGAACAACTTCCCCACCCCTGTCCATCAGAGAATAATAATGACCGACATGTATATAGTGCCTTAAGATTCCCAAAATACTTTAAACGCTTCATCTCATTTGATAATAGAAATGGAGCGAATGGGGGCTAAAAGAGAAAGTTGGTGTCTGAAGTGGGATTTGAACTCAGGAAGCTGAGTCTTCCTGACTCCACGCCTCTCCTGTCACTCTGTGTAATGTGGCACCTGCTATGTGCCCTGTGATGAGTCTGTGAGGGGGATGGACACCCAGTAAAGAGATTAGTTCATTCAGTCCCTTTAAGTTTCATCTCCACAATGAGTTCCCATCTCTATACTAATATTATGAACATCCAAACTGAGTTCCTGCGTCCTTCACTCTGCCCTCATCTTCTCATTGAGACCCATTGTTTTATTCAGTCCCTCTGAGATGACTGAGTCCCCCACCCCCATCTACTCACAAATACCCCATCAGCCATTCTGAAGGAGGAGTGGGGCTTCTGGGAGCATCATGGAGGCTCAGAGAACAGGGGCCCAGTTAGAGGAATGAGACCCAGGGATGGGACATGGGTCCATTGGCAGGGGTGATGGGGATATAGAATGAGGGGAAGGAGGGGTGACTAAGGTGGGCTCATCCAGGGTCTCAGAGGAAGGAATGCAAACTGACCCTGCAATGACAGGAAGAAGGACTCTAGGAGAGCCTAAGAATCTCTGGAAGCAGAATGGGGGATCACCTAGAAAAATGTGGGATCAGTGTTGGGGAGACAGGGCTTGAGTCAGAATTGGAGCTTATTGGGGAGATAAGGGCCCAGGGCAGAGGTGGAAAGAGCAATTGGAGTGAAAAACAAACCTGGTTCAGTCTGAGCTCTGCTACTTATTACCTGGAGGCAGCTAGAGGCACAGCGGATAGAGTGCCCAGCCTGAAGTCAGGAGGATCTGAGTTCAAATCCAAACTCAGACATGTACTAGCTTTGTGACCCTGGGCAAGTCATTTAACCTTATCTGCCTCAGTTTCCTCATCTGTAAAATGAGCTGGAAAAGAAAATGGCAAACTGCTCCAGTATCTTTACCAGAAAAACCCCGAAGGGGGTCATGAAGAGTCAGACAGGACTGAAACAACTCAATAATAACACTTACTACGTGTGACCCTGGGCAAGTCAATTCTCCCTCTATGGGCCCCACCTTCCCATTTATAAAATAATCTCTAATGTCCCTTCTAGCTCCAAGTTCTGTGATTCTGGGCCTATGGGCCTACCATGAGGGCCCATGGGGAGGATATTGAGAGTTCTCTGGGGACGTGAGGTTAATTGAGGGGAATGGGAATTCAGGGAGAGAGAGGGAGATTCAATGAGGAGGACTAGATAGCAGGCCCAGTAAGCAGGGTGGGGAGGAGGGACTCCATAAAGGTGTGGGAGCTTGGGAAATCCCTTCCAAATCTGGGATGGTGTGATATAGGTGACAACAAAATTATCTTTCCTGTTAAGTTCCTTGAGACAAGGGATGGTTTCATTTTTTTTAAAACTTCATTTTGAAAAAACAAACTTCATTTTGTTTTTCGATTAACAAGCATTTACTTTCTCTCCTTCTTACCCCCTCCCCATTTAAAAGAAAAAAAGAAAAACCCTCCTAACAAAGGCCTTTTTCAGCTTTGCCTTCTGTATCACCCAATGCCTAGCATACTGTAGGTGCTTAATAAATTTCTCCTGACTAATTTTGATTTGGGCAATCACTCATCTTCTCAGGGCCTTCATTTCTTCCTTTGGGAAAAAAAAAGCAGGGGTGGAGGTGGGAGAGACTCAAAATTGATTCTTGCTAAGCTCCTTTCTCCCTCCAATCCTATTAGCCTGGGATCCTAAGTGGGTGGGACTCTGGTGAGGGATTAGAGTTGGACAGTAAGGAGAGCTCTTTTCTCATCGAAAGGTTGCTCAGTGCAGGGATGAGGCTCAGTGAGACAGTGGGGCTTCAGTAAAGGGATGGGGGCCCAATCGGGGAGGAGAATTCAAGCGAGGAAAATGAAGGCTAAATGAGGGAATTTGGGCTCATTGAGGAGAGTGGGGATGAGAAGAAGATGGTAGCTCAATCAGGGCATGAGTGATGGCTGAGTGAGAAGACAGCAGATGAGTGGGGGAATGGATGCTCAGAGAGATGCTGCTTTCATTCAGAGGGGAGATGCCCAGTGAGGCAGTGGGGGCCCATTGTGGGAGCAGAGGCTGAATCAGGCCTGAGGGAGATGATGGACACTTTATGAGGGGATGGGGACTCAAGCAGGAGATGGGGTCTCAGAGAGAAGATGAGGGATCGCTAAGAGGAGAGCGGTGAAATTTGTGAGTGAGAGATCAGTGAGGTGTGTGGGAGCAAAGCAGAGAGGAGGGGAGGCTGGTTTCTGCTGGGGTTTTTTTCCCTCTTGCATTTTTTCTTTTTATAAAATGTCTTTGTTGCTAAGGTTGGTGGTGCTGGCCTGCAGTTCACGCTTCTGGGGAGGCTGCAGCATCGCTTGAGCTCAGGAGAGCTGAGGCACAATAGGGCGCAAGCCACTCTGGTGTCCACACCAAGGCTGGCACCATTATAGTGAGAGCCTCCAGGAACAGAGAACCACCTGGATGCCTGAAGGAGGGCTGAATCAACCCAGATCAGAGAACCAGAGGAGGTTGAAAGGTCTGTGCTAATCACTATCGAGACCGATCTGTGAATGGCTTTGGCTCCTCTGCAGGAGATGGGGGAAAGTTAGGAGGGGGATAGGGGCTTCATGAGAGCATGTGGGCTCCATTCAACTCAAAAAGCATTTATTGAATAACTGATGGGCACTGGCTTTTGGCAGGGGCAGCTTAGGTGGGGCAGCTAAGTGGTTAGAGCGCTTGGCCTGGAGTCAGGAGGACTCATCTTCATGAGTTCAAATCTGGCCTCAGACATTTACTGGTTGGGTGACTCTGCACAAGTCACTTAACCCTGCTTGCCTCAGTTTCTTCATCTGTAAAATGAGCTGGAGAAGGAAATGGCAAACTGCTCCAGTATCTTTGCCAAGAAAACTCCAAATGGGGTCGCAAAGAGTCGGACACAACTGAAACTACTGAATGACAATAGGAAGCTGGGGTGTGTGTGTGTGTGTGTATGTGAGGAAACTCCCTCACCCAATCTATGGTTGTAGTCTACCAATCATCATATTTGAAGATGCCTGAGGTCACAGAGAAGGTCATCCAGGCAGTATGTGTCAGAGGCAGGATTTGAACCCTCCCCATCGTGACTCCGAGCTGAGCTCTCTATCCACTACCCCAGGATGCCTCCAGCTGGGGATACACAGACTTATAAGACAATACGGGCCCCAATTCAAGGATTTCAGAGGAAATGAGGGCTTAGTTAGTGGGGAAATAGGCTCAATAAATATGATAGGCAGCCTAGCACAGTGGGGATAAAGCTGGTGTTGGAGTCACAAAGCCCTGGGTTCAAGTCTTGACTCTGATGTCTACTGGCTGACCCTAGGTGAGCCAATGAACCTGTCTGTCAGGGGCCCAGGCAACTGCTCTCTAAGACTAGATCGTAAGTTACAGAGCAGGTAGCCGTCTGAAAGGGCAGAGGGAGTCCTTCAGTGTCCTCTCACGACCAATGACTCCTCACATGACCTGAATGAGGTAGGCATCACCGACTCTATTCCTTCCAGCGAGATGGAGGTTCAGGAAAGGGGCGGAAGCTTGCCGTCTGCTCTGCCTCTGTGCCCTCTGGAGCCCTGGCACTGCCATGTGATCTGCATCATGATCTCACCTAGGGTCACTTGGGCCTTGCAATCTGATCCGCAGCAGAACTTTCTCTGAGGGGTTATCTCTTCCTAGTGGGAGTAGAAACTATCTTGATTTTTCTATTTGTATTGCTAGCAATTAACACAGGGGCAGCTAGGTGGTACAGTGGATAGAGTGCTGGGTCTGGAGTCAGGAAGTCTCATCTTCAGGAGTTCAAATCTGACCTCAGACAATTATTGACTACGTCACCCTGGGCAAGTCACTTAACCCTGTTTGCTTCAGTTTCCTCATCTGTAAAAGGAGCTGGAGAAGGAAATGGCAAACTGCTCCATTATCTTTGCCAAGAAAGCCCCAAAATGGACTCTCAAAGAGTCAGATACAACTTCACTCAACAGCAACAAAAGGGTGGAAACCCAGTGAAGGGGCAGCAGAGTATATTACAAACAACACTGGATTTGGAGCCAAGGACTTGGGTGTGAATCATGACTGCCACTTACCTCTAATGTCACCTCTATGATTTTGTGAGTATAATAATCCTACAACCCTATGATGAGCACCCTGTAAGGGAGACTGGGCCCCCGTATGGCCCAGGCACTCAGGAAGTATTGGGGGGTTCATATAGGAATGGGAACTCGGCTGAGGGAAATGAGAAACTCGGGGAGGGGGTTGGGTTGGGGGCTCAGGAAGAGATCTCCTTCACTGAGTCCCCCACCCCCTTACAGAGCTTCTCATTCCTTTTCCTGAGTCATCCATCTCCTTGGGGAGAAGAACGCTCCAGGCCCACACAGCAGCCAAGCACCCCATCCCCACCGATGGGCATCTAGCTTTATAAGAACTCTCTTCTTGTCACTGAGTCCCTAGCATGGAGAGGAGGGTCCCATGTGCAGTATTAAGGCTCAGTGAGGTGAGGGGAGCAAACCGGGTGGGGAGGGGGGAGAGTCAGTGAATAGATCTGGATTCACTTTTTGTTTCTGAGAATCTGCCTGGGAGGTTGGACAAGTCCCATGACCTCTGTAAAATGTGGGCATTGGTGGGTGTTGTATTTGATACCTATACATTGCACAAATCCCTTAACCTCACCATGCCTCAGTTTCCTTATCTGTAAAATAATAGCTGGCATTTACATAGTGCTTCAAGGTTCACAACTCACTTCACAGATTTTGTCTTCACAGCGGCCCCGGTGGGCAAGTGTTATTATTATCCCTATTTTACAACTGGGGAAACTGAGGCAGACAGAGGTGAAATGACTTGCCCAGGGTCCTACAAGCAAATCTGAGGTCAGATTTGAACCCAGGTCTTCCTGGCTCCAGGCCCAGAAAGTGTTCTAACCACTGAACCACCTAGGTGCCTCTGTAAAATGAGATTTGACTATTTGGCGTCAGAGGTCCCTTCTAGCTCTAAATTATCATCTTAAGTAATTAATGTGTGTGCGATATAAAGTAAAAGAAATGGGAATGAAAATATTGTCCACATCCAGAGAAAGAACTGTGGAGTCTGAATGAACATGGATGTACACTATTTGCTCTCTTTTTTTGTTGTTTTGTTTTGTTTCTTCTTTCTCGTGATTCCTCCTATTGGTTCTAATTCTTCTTTACAACATGACTAATGTGAAAAGAAAAAGAAAAAAGAAAAAATCCAAATCTGGGTTAAAAAAAAAAAAGAAAGAAAGAAATGGGAGTGAAGTGTATTAAATGGGGCTTTAGTAAGTGGAATAAGGGACTCAGTGAGACTGGGGAGTCAGCTACCTGACTCAGCATTCTCATCCAGGCCCCCTCTACTCCCACCCTCCCTACTCCAAATCCCCAGAAATATCTCCCTCCCTCTGACTTCCCCCCCACCTCCCGTCCTCCCAGGTCTCATTCCCAAGGGATCCCAGCCTGCTGAGAAGGCTCCTCCTTGGACGCTGCTGTTAGGGAGCAAATGTCCTACGAGTAACAGGAAGGGCTTCCAGGACGGAAGGGGCCATGCCAGGTGGAAAGGGGCCCTCAGCCCAAGGGCAGTGGAACTGGATGGGAAAACCTTCCAAATGTAGCAGAAGCCTTTCCGAGCTTTGTTTACAAGTTTTCAGAGCAGAAAGAATCACTGTCCAACATGGAAGCAAAGCCTCACAGAGGCAGAGGGATGGATGGATTACTGAGAGCCTTCTGATTTTCCTAGTGCTCAGAGGGGTAGTGAAAAAAAGACCTGATATTCTGCCACCTTGGACAGCTCAAGTCATAGCACCTAGGCACTTCTGAATGAATGAGTGAATGAATGAATGAATGAATGAATGAATATAAAGGGCTTTTCTCAATTCCCTTCCAGCTGAAAGATTCCATGAGCCTCTACTCAGCTCATGAGATAAATTAGTCCTCATTAGTTCCAAAGAAGGGAAGCAAACCTCCTTCTTCCCTGTAAGGTCATTGCTAGAGGATGGAGGTAGAAGGAACAGAGGGGTGAACAGGGCAAGTGTAAGAGAGCATCAGAGGACTTTTCTCTAAGCCTCAGTTTTCTCCTCTATGAGTGGGGATAATCATGCCTATGAGTTACCTACCTCCCAGGGTTCTTTTGGGATTCAAATGAGACCATAAATATATACATACACATGTACACATACACATAAAATCGCAACCTCCCAACGCTCCAGGCAATGATGGTCAAAGACTGGAAGTTTCAGGGAAGGTGCCAATCTGCCTTGGTAAAGGGGATTGCCTCACCTGGGAGTTCTCTATATCAATGAAATTACGACTCCAGGGCCAGTAATGATGATAAAAATGTGGGAGTTATTAGAGATCCTAGATCCAGAACTAAATGGGAGCTGGGGAGCCATTTAATCCAGACCCCTCATTGTACAGATGAAGAAACTGAGACTCAGAAAGATTCAGAGGATCACAGATCTAACAGGGCCTTCCAGTTCAATGCTCTTTTTTTACAGAAAAGGAAGCTGTGGGGATGAAGCATCTTGCCCAAGATTATACAGGTAGAACGTATCAGAGGTAAGATTCTAACACAATCTTCCCATTCCAAATCCCCATTTCCACTGAGCCACCCTGCCTCTCCACATAGTGGAAAGGGTTAAAGTGATCATTTTAATCATGGCTGTGTCATTTGATTACTTTCTTCTTTCTTTCTTTTTTTTTCTCTCAAGGCAATTGGGGTTAAGTGACTTGTCCAGGGTCACGCAGCTAGTAAATGTCAAGTGTCTGAGGCTGAATTTGAACTCAGGTCCTCCTGACTCCAGGGCCCATTTGATTACTTTTGTTGTTGTTGTTGTTGTTATTGTTGTTGTTTGTTTGTTTGTTTTTGCTAGGCAATGGGGTTAAGTGACTTGCCCAGGGTCACACAGCTAGTAAGTGTCATGTGTTTGGTCTGAGACCTGATTTGAACTCAGGTCCCCCTGACTCCAGGGTCAGTGCTCAATCCACTGCGCCACCTAGCTGCTCCCTGATTACTTTCACAACTATAGTTTTAACTTTTCTTCGAGGCTCAGCCCCAGCTCTACTTCCTCCAGGAAGCCTTTCCTGAACCCCTCATTCCATCCTAAGTTCTCCCTCTTCTGAATTCCCTTAGTCCTTATTCCCAGGCCCCTCATTTGATCCATAATCAAAGCACTTTGTCCAACCCTGACCACATTTTAGGAAGGATATTGAGAAAGGGGAGAGCCTCCATCTGGAGGATAGTGGAGGGATTGGGGACCAGACCATAATAGTAAGAGCTAACATTAACATAGAGCTTCAAAGTTTGCAAAGTGCTGCACGAAATACAGAGCTGAAAGGGAAACCTAATGAAAATAGAATATCAGAGCTGGAAGGGCCCTTAGAACATAGGATGTCAGAGCTGGGAGGGCCCTTAGGAGATGGAATGTCAGAGCTGGGAGGCCCTTAGAACACAGGATGTCAGAGCTGGGAGGGCCCTTAGAACACAGGATGTCAAAGCTGAGAGGGCCCTTAGAACATGGAATGTCAGAGCTGGGAGGGCCCTTACAACATGGAATGTTCTAATAAAGTCATATATTAAATCATTTGATCTTTCCAACATCCCTGTGAGGTCAGTGTTGCTATTATGTACAGATGAGAAAACTGAAGCTAAGAAAGCTTAAGTGACTTGCCCAGGGTCACCCAACTAGTGTCTAAAAGAGTATTCAAACTCAGGTCTATCCTGACAGTACACCACTAGCTGCCTCACAGAATACTGATTACAAGAAGTCCAAAGGAGACGGCTTAGGGGCACTGGATCTCTGTCTTCAAATACCTGAAGGGCTATCCTTGGAGGAGGAATTAGTCAACAAGCATTTAATAAATTTATTTTGTTTGGCTCCAGGGAGTGGAAGTAATAGGAAGGAAGATTTCTGTTCAATATAAGGATGTTCTTTCTACTTTTCAGAGCTATTAAACAGTAGAATAGTAGAACATGAGGTAATGAGTCTCCTATCACTGTAGGGATGCAAAAGTCAAGAACACTCCCAGCTCCCAGTCATATACTTTGTAATGGGCATCATATTAATAAACCATCGACAAGCACTTTTTAATCTCTTGTCTGTGTTGGGCAGCTAGTTAGTGCAGTGGATAGAGAGCTAGGCCTGGAGTGAGTAAGATCTGAGTTCAAATCCGGCCTCAGACACTTACTAGCTGGGTGACCCTGGGCAAGTCACTTCACCCTTGTTTGCCTCAGTTTCCTCTTCTGTAAAATGAGATGGAGAAGGAAATGGCAAACCAGTTCAGTATCTCTTCCAAAAAAAACCTCAAGAGTTGGACATGACTGAAGGACAATAAATGTCAGGCATTGAGCTAAACATCGAGGATACAAAGAAAGGTATTAAGCTGTTAAATGTCATTTCATTGTTTTTAGATGGAAACAGAGTGATATGATTTGGAGAAAGGGTTGGTCTTGGAGTGAAAGCGCTTCAGAAGCTCCCCAGACGAGCAGAACGACTTTGAAAGTTACTTGTCAAATACATGCTTAAGAAGAAATGCGCTTAAGAAGAAATGCAAACTCTGCAAAAAGAGATTCAATGTCTTCTGCACAAGCCCTTCCTCCTTCAGTTGTGTAACACATCGATCATTTTTAGTTGCATTTTATTTTTCCCAATTACATGTACAGACAATTTTCAACGTTCATTTTTTATAAGATTTTGAGTTCCAAATTTTTCTCCCTCCCCTCACCCCTCCCCAAGACAGCAAGCAATCTGATACAGACTGTACATGTACAATCATGTTAAATTTATTTCCACATTAGTCGCGTTGTGAAAGAAGAATCAGGACAGAAAAAAAACACGAAAAAAACAAAGAAAGTGAAAATAGTATGCTTCAATCTGCATTCAGACTCCGTAGTTCTTTCTCTGGATGTGGATAGCATTTTCCATCATGAGTCTTTTGGAATTGTCTTAGATAATTGTATTGCTGAAAAGAGCTAAGTCTATCATAGTTGATCATTGCACAATGTGACTGTTACTGTGTACAGTGTTCTCCTGGTTCTGCTCACATCATTCAGCATCAGTTCATATAAGTCTTTCCAGATTTTTCCTAAAGCTGCCTGCTCATCATTTCTTGTAGCACAATAGTATTCCATTACATTCATATCCCACAGCTTGATCAGCCATTCCCCAATTGATGAGTATCCCCTCAATTTCCAATTCTTTGCCACCACAAAAAGAGCTGCTATAAATATTTTTGTACATGTGGGTCCTTTTCCCTTTTTTATGATCTCTTTGGGATACAGACCTAGTAGTGGTATTGCTGGATCAAAGGGTATGCATGGTTTGGTTGCCCGTTGGGCATATGTACAAGGTTTACAAAGTGCTTTACAAATATCTCATTTTATTCTCAAAGCAACCCTGGGAGCTAGGCATTCATCTGATTTTGGTGTTTGTTAAGTTCAAGATTTTTTAAAAATTAATTTTAAGGGGCAGTTAGGTGACGTTGTGGATAGAGCACCAGCCTTGAAGTCAGGAGGACCTGAGTTCAAATTTGGCCTCGGACCAAACACTTGACATTTACTAGCTGTGTGACCCTGGGCAAGTCACTTAACCCCAATTGCCTAAAAAAATAAATAATTTTTAAAAATCAGGGGGGTGGAAGTAACAGGAAGGAAGAACGACAGATTTAGAGTTGGAAGGTACCTTCGAGTCATCTAATCCAATCCTTGGATCTGAATTCAAATCCTATAGCTCTGATGCTTTCTAGCCATGTGACCATGGATGGCCAAGTCATTTCATCTCTCTGAACCTCAGTTTCCTCATTTGCAAAATGGGGGTAATATCCATAGTACCTAGAGTACCACCCTCACAGGATGGTAATGAGAAGTAAATGAGATCCTATAGAGAAAGCATTTTGCAGACTTTAAGATGCTGTAAAAAAATATCTCTCTTCTCCCTCTCCTTCCCCTACATGCCCATTCCCACCTCTCGATCTTATTCTGGGACTGATCATCAGGTTGACATAGCGTGACGTTGCCCACGGAGGGTCATGGTGGTCTGTCCCCAGTGGCTCCCTACCATCTCTGTGGCTGCCCAGACCAGGGCTCCTTTCCTTGACCACTTCTTCCCAATAGCCCCCCCTCCCTGCATTAGAATGTAAGCTCTCTGAGGTCAAGGATGGTCTCACTTTTGCACGTTGAGACCCAGCGCCTGGCATGGGTGAAAGCGCTTAATAAATGCTTCTTGATTGATTGAGTTCTAGCTTCTGACCCTTACTAATCTGTGACCGCTTGTGACATAGGCAAATAATTTAGTCTCTCCAAGCCCTCAGTTTTTTCATCTGTAAAATGAGGGTGATAACATCTGTAGTATCTATTGCATGGGATTGTTATGAGAGCAAATGCATTCATTTGTCCCACAGTTATTAGTTCATGACTCAAATGACTCAACAACACTAAGTGCAAGGCACTGTGAAAGGTGGGGGAAATAATGGATGTAAAGCACTTTATAGGTCTTAGAGAGCTATATGTGTCAGCTATGTTTAATTATTATTTTAGAGTTGGGAAGAGCCTTCTTGTTGTTCAGACGTGTTGGACTCTCCATGACCCCATTCGGGGTTTTCTTGGCAAAGATACTGGAGTGGTTCGCGATTTCCTTCTCCAGCTTATTTTACAGATAAAGAAACTGAGGCAGACAGGATGAAGTGACTTGCTCAGGGTCATATTGCTAGGAAGTATCTGAGACTGGATTTTAACTCAGGTCTTCCTGACTCCAGGGCCAGCACTGTATCCACTATTCCACCTAGCTGCCCAGTAAATAAATGTTCTTTGATGGTAATGAGGATAATGAAGGGATCTCACACTGGCATTAACCAAAGACTAGCTGGGGATCCAGCCTTCTGTGGGGATAGGAGAATATCCTTCAGATTCCAGGCTGTCTCAATTATGGCTGGACAGGTAAAGGATCTAACAGATAATTGGTAAGAGCTGGGATTATTTAAAATATGGATTGTCAGAGCTGGGAGGGCCCTTAGAACAGAGAATGTCAGAGCTGGGAGGGCCCTTAGAACA
>NW_020954555.1:2267800-2273000 GCF_900497805.2 Vombatus ursinus | reverse complement strand
AGATGTCAGAGCTGGGAGAGCCCTTAGAACAGAGGATGTCAGAGCTGGGAGGGCCCTTAGAACAGAGAATGTCAGAGCTGGGAGAGCCCTTAGAACAGAGGATGTCAGAGCTGGGAAGGGCCTTAAAACAATGCTAGGGCTTGGAGTGACTACTTAGAACACAGAATTTTGGAGGTGGAAGGGATCTTATAACCTAGAATGTTCAAGCTAGAAGGGCCTTTGACACATAGAACATCAGCCGGGTGGGCCTATAGTCCCGGCTACTGGGAAGGCTGAGGCTGGGGGATCACTTAAGCTTCAGAGATGAGCCCCTGTGCACTAGGCCAGTAAAGTGTCTGCATTAAATCTGACACCAATGTGTTAGTCCTTGTTGGCTGCCAAGAAGGGCTGAACTAGCTCTGGTGAAATAGAACTGGTCAAAGCTCTCATGCTAATCAGTAGTGGTGCTAGGCCCATGAGTGTATACACCATTCTGCCCTAGTAGTCCCCCACCTCTCTGCCAGAAAGAAGGAGGTCAGTTTCATCTTCTGCACTTGGAGACTATCATTGGGTTTTTTAATTACGCAGACGTTGGTTTCCTTTTAGCTATCTTTCCCTTTCCACTGATGCCATCAGTGTGTAGACTGTTCTCTTGATTCTGTTCATTTCACTGTAGCTGTCCATACCCACCACACTATGTTTGTCTGAATTCTTCCTAGTTGTCATTTCTAACTGCCCCAAAATACTCCATTTCATTCATATACCCTAGTTTTGTGGCCATCCTTCAGTCACTGGATCCCCACTTGGTGGGTTTGGGGACAATACCATCTGCAGCATGTACCTCAGAGAATTCAATCACTGTTCAACACTTATTAGTTACCTTCTACATGCAATATCCTGCTAGGAAAAGTTGGCAAGATAACCCAGCCTATTTGTAATTCCAAGTAAAGCTGCTGTCCCTGGTCTGGCTTCTGGGGGCCAGAGTTTCTGCCTTTGTGCTCCTTGGGCATATATCCAAGAGGGAGGCCACTCAAAGTTCAAAGTGCACGGAAAGCTTAAACGCTTTTCTTGCCAGATTCCAAACTGCTCTCTAGTAGGGGACCTTGAACCTGGATTCAGGGAGATTCTTGAGTCTTTTAAGCTCCTGGCCAAAGGAGGTCTAAGTAGCCTGCCTCCTGCCAGTCAGGTGGCACCAAGGCCTTTATTAGCTGTTGTAGCATCCTAATTACCATCACACTGGCATCAGCTGGCGTAATGATGGAGCTGAGCTGGCAGATGCCCCTCCCTCCCCTGTGAAGAACAGCCTTGGGACAGGCGTGCACAATAGGTCCTTCAACATGCACCTGGATAGAGCCGTAATGACAGGCCAGGAAGGCCAGCACCCAGACCAGTCCTGCTGGCTACTAAAATTACCTCAATAAAAGCAAATGGCCTTTTGTTACTCAGCTAATCATCCTGGGCCGTAATACTAGGAAGACAGACCAAGACAATTGCCCTGGGCAGCCCTGCCCCTAGGGGAGCATGGGCACTGGGAACTCCTGGCAATATATGGGAAATACCCCATATGGTGATTGGAAGGTAAAGGCAATTCATCTCCCCACTGGGGTAGAAGAGATCATGGATGCTGGAATCTCCAGCATCGGTTCAGAAGGTGAGGCTTAGGATGCCCATCCATTGCACTCAGTTTTCCATCCCAACCATTGTGCTTGTAACTGACTGAGTTCAGAGACTGAGCTAGTGCCAAGGGCCTGGGGCTAAGGCCAAAGTTAGGGTGTGATAGAAGGGATGATTAGATGCTTGGTATGCCTTCTCCCAAACTGAGCCCTTACCCAGGCCACACACTGAGCTGTGGCCTTGGTCCCACACTGAGCCTTCCTCCTGGCCACTGACTGAGCTGTCTCTTGGCCACAGAGCCTTAATCTAGGGTATAAATTCAGCCCTCTCCTATGCCACAGAACGAGCCCTAATCCTGGCCACAGAACTTCACTTGTCACCACCGTGGCCACAAACCAAGGTCTAACCTAGAGACTGAGCCCTGACCCTAGTCATAGACTGAACTCTAGTCTTGGTCACTGGCATAACCACAACCCCGACTGGACCCTAATCCCGGCCAATGCATTGAGCGGCAACCATGAACCTCCTGCATGTGCTCCCTAACCCTACCAGGGGTGAGGAACCTGCCGCCTCGAGGCAGGTTTGACTGAGGTCAAAAGGCCGCACTTGAGGATCTAGAGAGCCACACGTGATCTTGAGGCTGAAGGTTCCCCACCCCTGCCCTAGACAGTGATCCCCCAGCAATGAGTCCCCAGAAGGCCTTGACCCTAAAGAAACAGGATGTACTTTCCCCAAAAGGAGGAGGTAGTGAGTTCCCGGTCACTATAGTTCAGATGGGATTCATGGTTGGGCATGTTGTTGGTTTAGAGGCAGTCTGAAGTGCTTTCTGACTCATTAGGTCTGTCCCTGGTCACCAGGACTGTCAGGTGAGGGAACAGGCAGCCCAGCCCCCTACAGGTATCCTTTCTCTTCCTCCAAACGCAAATGTGTCCAAAAATCCCATCTGTCTTCTATCCCACTTCCCCACCACAGAAACAATGGTTATGAGAAAAGTTATGCTTATATTGCTAGTTGTTTTTTATAGCTTAAGAAATAATTATAAAGAGCAAATTGGATTTGGGGGGAGGAGCTTGTAGATCCTACAGATCTAAGCTCTCCCCCAGCCCCTATCCCTTGGGGAGGAACTCTCTCTCTTCATCTTCCCTTTGAGTTGGAAGCCCAGGACTTCCTGAGCTCCACAGGCAGAGGACAAAGAACTAGAAATAGCTCCCTTTTCTTTTTCTAGCTAATGATTGCAAAGGAATGCAACATATTTTCTCATTTGAGCCTTCTAATACCCCTGAGAGATAGGCACTATTATTAGCCCCATTTTACAGGTGAGGAAAATAAGGGTCAGAGAAGGTGGATGACTTGTCCAGAGTCACACAGCCAATAAGTGTCACTAATAGGATTTGAAGTTAGATCTTCCTGATTCTACTCCCTGCCCTCCATCCACTCTGCCCTGCTGCTTCTTTATCACCCAATGTGGCCAGGCAAGAAACGTGTATCAAGCACCTACTATGTGCCAGCCAGTGGGGATACAAAGAAAGGCAAAAACAGTCCCTGCCCTCAGGGAGCTTACAAGTTAAGGGGGAGACAAAGGTAGATCCAGTGTGAGTGGAAGGCACTAGGGGACCCTAAGGCACAAGGCCACCCCAACATAGACACATTTACACAGAGCTAAAGGTCAGGGGACTGGCAGGGACAGGAATATCCCAGGGATGCCCTGAGACCTTTCCCATCCTCTCTACCTTCTTCCCCTAAGGGTGAGGGCTTAGTCACATTCTACATCAGCATGACGGTCCTACAAGCCAAGACATCGAGGTTTCTAATCCTGTACTTGTCACAGACTGATGTATGACTGTAAGCAAGTGACTTCAAGTCTCTGTGTCTTGATTTTCTGATCCATAAAATGAGGGGGTTTGACAAAATGACCTGGCAAGGGCCCTCACGTCTCTGAAGTTCTCTGTAAAGGCAACATGCGGCAGAATGGATTAGACTACTTGGTTCATCTGGAATCAGGAAGACCTGAGATCCAATACTGCCTCAGACATTTACTAGTTATGTGATCCTGGGTAAGTCCCTTCACGTCTGTCTGCCTCAGTTTCTCCAACTGTATTATGGGGGTTATAATAGCACTTATCTCTCAGGGCTGTTGCAAGGATAAAATTTTTAAAGTGCTTAGCACAGTTCCTGGCACACAGTAGGCACTTAATAAATGTTTGTGTCCCCCCCCATGTTCTAAGGCCCCTCCCAGCTCTGACATTCTGTGTTCTAAGGGCCCTCCCAGATTTGATGTTCTGTGTTCTGAGTTCTCTCCTATCTGTGACATTGTGTGTCCTAAGGCCCCTCCCAGCTGCGACATTCTCTGTTCTCTTTTTTCCCCAATTACTTATTTATTTATTTTTAGTTTTCAACATTCACTTTCACAAGATTTTGAGTTTTCTCCCCCATCTTCTCCTCCCTCCTCCACAAGACGGCATGCAGTCTGATATAGGCTCTCCTTATTCATTCATATTAAGCATATTTTCATATTAGTCATGATGTAAATAGAAGTGATGGGAGGAACCACAAGAAAGAAGAAGCAAAACAAAACAAAAGGAGAGCAAATAGCATGCTTCCATATGCATTCAGACTCCACAGTTCTTTCTCTAGATGTGAATAGCTTTTTCCATCATGAGTCTTGGAGTTGTCTTAGATCTTTGTATTGCTGAGAAGAGCTAAGTCTATCAAATTAGTCATCATACAATGTGGCTGTTACTGTGTACAATGTTCTCCTGGTTCTGCTCATCTCACCCAGCATCAATTCATGTCAGTCTTTCCAGGTTTTTCTGAAGTCTGCCTGCTCATCATTTCTTATAGCACAATAGTATTCCATTATATTCATATACTACAACTTGTTTGTCCATTCCCCAACTGATGGGCATCCCCTCGATTTCTAATTCTTTGCCACCACAAAAAGAGCTACTATAAATATTTTTGTACATGTGGGCCCTTTTCCCATTTTTATGATCTCTTTGGGATACAGACCTAGAAGTGGTATTGCTGGGTCAAAAAGTATGCACAATTTTATAGCCCTTTGGGCATCATTCCAAATTGCTCTTCAGAATGGTTGGATCAGTTCACAACTCCACCAACATTGCATTAATTTTCGAATTTTCCCACATCTTCTCTAACGTTTATCATTTTCCTACTTTGTCATGTTAGCCAATCTGATAGTTGTGACGTGGTACCTCAGAGTCGTTTTGATTTGCATTTCTCTAATTAATAGTGATTTAGAGCATTTTTTCATGTGACTATATATAGCTTTAATTTCTTCCCCTGATAACTGCCTGTTCGTATCCTTTGACCATTTATCAATTGAGAAGTGACTTGTATTCTTATAAATTTGACTCACTTCCCTCTATATTTTTGAAATTAGGCCTTTAACAGAAATACTGGCTGTGAAAATTGTTTCCCAGCTTTCTGCTTCCCTTCTAATCTTTGTTGCATTGGCTTTGTTTGTGCAAAAACTTTTAAATTTAATGTAATCAAAGTCATCCATTTTGCATTTCATAGTGTTCTCTGTCTCCTGTTTGGTCATAAATTCTTCCCTTCTCCATAGATCTGACAGGTAAACTATTCCTTG
>NW_020954555.1:2267500-2267655 GCF_900497805.2 Vombatus ursinus | reverse complement strand
GGCCCTCCCCCCCCTCCCCATGTTCTATATCCTGAGTCCTCTTCTAACATTCTATCACTCCATGATTGGTCTATCTTCTCCTTAAATTCTTCTCCCTCAGTTCGAAGTTGTTTTTTTTTTTTTTTTTTTTTTTTTTTTTTTTTTTTTTTTTTTTT
>NW_020954555.1:2267229-2267381 GCF_900497805.2 Vombatus ursinus | reverse complement strand
TCTCCCTCTCTCTTTCTCTCTTTCCCTCTCTCTCTCTCTCCCTCTCCCTCTCCCCCCCACCTCTCTCTCTCTGTGTGTGTGTGTGTGTGTGTGTGTGTGTGTGTCTGTCTGTCTCTCTCTCTCTCGCACACACACACACACACACACACACA
>NW_020954555.1:2250672-2267176 GCF_900497805.2 Vombatus ursinus | reverse complement strand
GTCTAGAACACAAGGCTGGGCATATGGAAAGTGATTGACAAATACGAGTGGATGAACAAGAGCAGTGTGGATCAGCAGTGGGTCTGTTGCTCAAGGTCAATGAGGACAGTCTGTGCTGGCAGGGCCATCCTTGCCCAAGGGGTAGAGCAGGTGAAGAGTCCTCCTATCCTGGGCTGCCTTCCGCCTCAAAAAAAGGTCATTGACCAGGAGAGTTTCTATCTGTCCCTCTGTCTATCTTCCCTCCCTGCCCTAGGGCCCATTCTTAAGGAAGCTGGCTCCTCCCGTGGGAACTGCTGTGGTGGCAGAGAGTGGGCAGGGCCTTGTGGGAGCATCTGCCTGGGGAGGTGCCAGGAATGAGGCCAGGACAGGAGGGAGGGCTCCTGGGCTAGGCCTTCAGACAGGGCTGCTCCAGGTGTTCACCCATGGCCCTTCAGGAGCACAGACACCAGGTCTTGCCCAACTCTGAGGCCTGCAAGACAGAGTCCATGAGGCCTCAGAGGCAGGACAGCTTGCAAGCCGGGGCATGGCTCCCATGACCCTCCAGCCTGAAGAAATGAAGGTTTCATAGAGTTGGGCATGGAGGGGGAAATACAGGCTAGAAGTTCGAGGGTCTGTCCCTCTTTGGATCTCTTCCTCTCTCTACAAATGAGGTTGGAGGGATTTGTTTCTCACACCCATCCCCTCCTGCCCTGGTTCAGGCCCTCATCCCCTCTCACCTGGCAATGCAAAAGTCTCCTAACTGGTCTGCTGGACTGGCATCTCTCTCTAGTCCATCCCTCCCCAGGCTTCCTGGGAGCCTACCCATTCCACAGCTCTGATGACGACGCTCCTCTGCTCAAAGACCTTCGGTGGCTCCCTCCCAGGCACAAGATCCAGTTCTGACTTCTTGGGGCTGCCTTTCAAGGCCCTCCCCAATCTGGCCCCGAACGACCTTTACTGTTGATTTCAGGCTACTGCTCTGCTTCAGCTAAGCAGGACTGATTTGTCAATGTTTTTGCTCCCCATTTCCTCTCTCCTGCTGTCATTTCTTGAGTCTCTTCTCATACGTCAGGGCTCCCCACTCCAGCGTCCCATGACTCCCAGGAAGCCTTTCCCGATCCTCGGGCTAGAAGCGATCTCTGCTTCCCGGATCTCATAACACATGTCCTTGATCAAAACTTGCCTTGTGTTCCAGCTATGCATACCACCGTCTTATCTCCCGGCTGCTAGCTCCTTCGGGCCAGAAGCTGGACATTCATTTCTGTCTCCTGACCAGCACAAAGCCCAGGGCCTTGAACCCAGTAGGTGCCTGCTGAACAAAAGGGCTGGGAATGCAAGCAACTGTAGTCGTCTGTCTCACTGGGGTGAAAAAGCAATTGTCACTGAGTTGTGTTCTGCTCTTTGTGACTCCATTTGGGGTTTTCTTAGCAGAGATACTAGAGTGGCTTGCCATTTTCTCCTCCAGCTCATTTTACAGATGAGGAAACTGAGGCAAATAGGGCTAAGTGGACTTATCCAGGGTCACACAGGTAGTAAGTGTCAGAGTCAGGATTTGAACTCAGAGAGATGACTCTTCCTGATTCCAGGCCTGGCACTCTATCCACTGTGCCACCTAGCTGCCTTTTGTATTTTAAGGATTCTCCTATTTGAGGAGGCTATTTTTGGGGGCAGCTAAGTGGCACAGTGGATGGAGCACTGGGCCTGGAGTCATCTTGCTGAGTTCAAATCTGGCCTCAGACACTTACTGGCTGTGTGGCCCTGGGCAAGTCACTTCACCCTGTTTGCTTTAGTTTCCTCTTCTGTAAAATGAGCTGGAGAAGGAAATGGTAAAATATTCCAGCACCTCTCCCAAGAAAATCCCAAATAGGGTCAAGAAGAGTCAGGCACGACTGAAATAACTCAGCAACAACAATAGAACACAAAATGTCATATGAGAGATGTATGTGGAGTTTCTGCAGCATTGGAGGTTTGAAAAGAAAGGCTCCCAAAAGTCTCTGCAGAAGAAGCAGGTGAGAGTGGAAAAGAGAGAAACCGCAAGGAAGAACAGCTTGTTGAGACCTTTCTGAAGCTGGTGAGTTAGGCATGGGGCCCTGGGTGGCTTGATGCCTGGATTAGAGACCCAATGATGGCATGGGAAGGTGATGGGATGCTGTCAGAAATGAGGAAGGGGATGGTTTCAGAGAAACCTGGAGAAGACTTGCCTGAATGGACACAGAGCAAAATGAACAGAACCAGGAGAACAATTTATACAATGACGATAATTTGGTAAAGATAAACAATTTTGAAAGATTTAAGAACTCTGACAGAGGCTATGACCAACCAGGATTCCCAAGGACTCATGATGAAACATACTGGCCTCCTCCTGAGAGACAAATAATGGACTCAGGGTGTAGACCCAAACAAATATTTTTTGGATGTGATCAATGTGAGAATTTGTTTTGCTGCACTATGCATATTTGTCGCAAGAGTTTTTTTTTTTCTTTTTCGATAAGAGGCAGGAGAGGAGGTGAATTTTTGTTAATTGCAAAAAAAAAAAAAATTAATTTAAATAAAGATCAGATATGAGACCGTGTAGATAAGATAGCCTATCCAGACAAACTCTAGCATGCCGCTAGACTCCAGAGGTTTTGGATCCTCACCCCCGGAGCACCTGAGCTGAACAGGACTTTCTTCTCTCTTGGGCCAAAAAGGGAAGGGGAGCTGCTGAGGCAGTATCACCTCCAACACTAGCAGTACGTGATCAAACTGACTGCGTTTTTTCTCCAGATGTACCATACACAAAGGGAATAGAATGAGAAATTGACTCACAGCCTCCCTTGGAGGCATGGGAGGTGGCTATCCAGGTATCAGTGCCAAAAACATTTGCTGTTTCATCTAATTCCTTGTTATTATTCCTTGCTATAACCCGTCTTTCCTCTCAGAGATGCGTCACGGAAAGGCAGAAGGACAGAAAGGTGGAGAGCACAGGGCATTCTGAGAGCCTCGAGTCCTGTTGGCCAGGCACCATGATCATGGGGCGCTGGACTCCATCTTGCTCAGGAAGCAGAGTGATGGTGGGTCTTGATTCCTTGAGGAGCAGCCATGAGTGAGGGACACTGAGGTGGAGAAGGGTGGGGAGGCACCATTGCAGGGACCAGGACTGGCCAGAGACCACCAATTATCATATTCCAGGCATGTTGCCTATGTGATGCCCATGGGTAGAAGCCCCCTTTCCTACTGGAAGCTTAGACCATGGAAACTACTACGCATTCCCCATTTGCTTTTCTGACCAATTCCTTCCCATTATCCCAACAAGACAGTGAGGAGGGTGATGCAGTAGGCAAGGAGGGGAAAGGGGACTCAAGGACTGATCCCTCCCCCGTCCCAAAGACTGCAGCCTATGATAATTGAGAGCAGTCAACCTGAAAGTTGGTTAAAGAGACATCAAGCTAGGTGATAAGCAAATCCATATTGTTTATTCCCTTAAGTTAGTGACGCGTAAATGGAGCCAGAGCTTTAACTCTGACTGAATCCAACAATTCTAGGAGGACATTTAAACCCTGACTCAGGATGTCTGTGTTGCTCAGATTTATGGTTTCCATATATGTTTAACCATAGCATGAGAAAGGAATTTTCTTAATCAAATAGGTTGTAAATACAATGAGATAGGAGAATGTCAAAGTATAAATGATAGATCCAGGATATCTGTGTTTACACAACATAGCATACATCCATGAAATACCAAGACAAGAGAAGTCCCATTATTCAAGGTAGTGTCTGGGTTAAAGTGCCTTAGTGGTCATAAACAGAAGAATGCTCTTGGTCAGCTTCAGCTGTTGACACAGGAAGGGGCATTCTTAGCTTACTCAGGAAGAAAAGACTAATTCAGGTTTTTGGCCCTTATTGGGACTCAATTGATCTTAAATGATTATCAGCGCCTATTTCTTTAAATGTTCATTTGTATTTCTAAGCTCTTATTAAACTATGTTGTTGTTGTCCAACCTTTCCTGAACCCTTTTTCTTAGCAGAGATACTGGAGCGGTTTGCCATTTCCTTCTCTGGCTCATTTTACAGATGAGGAAACTGAGGCAAACAAGGTTAAGTGACTTGCCCAGGATCACACAGCTAGTAAGTATCTGAGGCCATACCTAGTTATTATCGTCTGTGTCCAAGTTCTGGTGTGTGAGGCTTGAGAGTAGGAAAGAGGGATTTAACCTTAAGAGACACTTTTCTGTAGCTTAAGCTGGTGTGAGGGGGCCTGATCCTATGAGAAGGAGTGCATTTTCGATTCTAAATAGTTTTCCAGAGTATATGTGTATACATTCCTGACCATATCATACCTTCCAGATAGATTTTTGTTGTTGTTTTCCTTTTTGGTGAGGCAATGGGGTTAAGTGACTTGCCCAGGGTCACACAGCTAGTAAGCGTCAATTGTCTGAGGTCAGATTTGAACTCAGGTCCTTCTGACTCCAAGGCCAGAGCTCTATTTACTACACCATCTAGCTGCCCCCAGATAGATTTTTTTGAATGCAGTGTAAGAACAGCTAGCTGTGAAATGAGTTGTAGAGACATCCTGTGGGGTGGGAAGGAACAAGCATTTATTAAGCACCTACTGTGTGCTAGGCACTGTGCTAAGTGCTATACAAATATCGTGTCATTTGATCCTCACAACCCTGGGAAGTAGGTACTATTATCATCTCCATTGTTCCTTGGTGGAGGAAACTGAGGCAGACAGAGGTTACCCAGGGTCATATAGCTAGGAAGTGTCTGAGGCTGCATTTGAACTCAAGTCTTCCTGACGCCGGACCCACCCCTTTATCCCCTGTACCATCTTTATGGAAGGGAATGGCTGGTACAAATTTTACCTGAAGGCAAAATTTTTAGCACATCAGGAGGAAGCAGCTGCTGCTGCTAGCTCTGTCTCTGGAGTTAGAAAGCTCCTGGTATGCAGATGTCCTTCTGGAGCCCCGAGCTAAGCACAGCCCAGACAAACACCTCCCGGCCCTTTACAGATGACCCCCTAAGGCTAGCCTCTATTACACGTAGGGGTTTGAGGG
The DNA here is from genome assembly GCF_900497805.2 of Vombatus ursinus. NCBI lineage: Eukaryota > Metazoa > Chordata > Mammalia > Diprotodontia > Vombatidae > Vombatus > Vombatus ursinus. The sequence goes on along the minus strand of NW_020954555.1, from coordinate 2,262,161 downwards.
GCTGATTCGAAACTCCAAATGCATAATCCCCCTGTGGGAGCTCAGCAAGCTTCTCCTGCCAAGTGGTATTGTTATAAGAAGCTCCTTCCACTGGGCAATTGACATAGACTCGGGAACCTCCCCGCCTCTCAAACTCAGGAGGTTATCGCTAGGGCTGGAAACTTCCATTTCTCAAGATTCTAAGCTCATGGCTTAGGTTCAAAGAAGGAAACGCAAAATACAAGAAGGAGCTAAGGACTAGATGTCAGTCTCAGGTTCCCCACTCCTAACCTAGACAAACCCACGTTCTCATTTCCAGTGCTTATAAGCAGAGCTCTTAGAGAACATGGAGGGGTGGGCAAAGAAATCCTCTCCTCCCCTTGCTGGGAGTCCAAGGAAGAAATGGATCCCAAACCAGTAAGGGACCAAAAGACAGGGAAGCATTACTTTTATTTTTTTAATAAGTTTTTATTGATATGTTCTGTTTCTTGTTATTGTTTAAGTCATTTTGTTGTGTCCAACATGACCCCATTTGGGGTTTTCTTGACAAAGATACCAGAGTGGTTTGTCATTTCCTTCTCCAACTCATTTTACAGATGAGGAAACTGAGGCAGACAGGGTGAAGTGACTTGCCCAGGGTCACACAGCTAGTAAGTGTCCGAGGCCAGATTTGAACTCGGGAAGATGAGTCTTCCTGACTCCAGGCCTGGCTCCCTATCCACTGCACCTCCTAGCTGTCCCAGCAGCTTTCTTATATCACTGCAGTTATCCCAAAATATCCCTCCCCCTCCCCTTCCCAGAGAGCAATCTCATATGACAAATAGTATTTTTTTTAGAGGGGAAATATATCAGCACAATGGATCAATACATTGGAAAAGTCTGAAAACGTGCAATGTATCATACCTTTGGGCCTCGCATCTCCACAAAGGAGTAAGTTGGACTTGCTCTTCATAATTTTGTTAATCCACTTTTGATTTGTGGTGTGTGATTGTTTTTTCCATTTGCGTTGTTGTAGTTACTGCATATATTATTTTTTGGTTCTGCTTGATTTGCTTGAGGCAGAACTTTTCTCTAGCTCTTACAGCCAACTGGAGGGAGCAGCTTTTCCTGACTCAGTTTGCCACTCATCTTAAACACAACTCTACCTACCTCCCACCTCCCAGACCCGAAAGGTTCAGCAAGGAGCCCTAGATCACCCAAGGCCTTTAGCAAGGGGCTAGAAGATCATGCAGCCCATTGGAAGAGGCCAAAGCACATTCGTAGCTCTATAGGAAGTGCCTCTGTCCAGCAGGTCAGGGGACTGACTTTCCCAGATTGGCCATGTTTCATCATCATCCAATTTCATCCAGTGCTTTCATTTTGAAATCTGGTAGGTGTCATCTGGCCTAATCCATTCAAGTGGAACATCTTATGGGGCCCGTGGGCTGTGGTTTTGAATAGGTATGACCCAAAGTCAGCATCTGAGTATAGCTGGAATCTGAGTATAGCTTTCAGGGGGAAAGATTGAGGTAGACCCAAGATATACTTAGAACAGAGAATTCAATTCCACAATAATGATTAAGCACCTACTACATAAAATAATACATTGTGCTAGGGATATAAAGAGAAAAATGGAACTATCCCTTCCTTCAAGGGATTGTTGATCATGGATATTGATCAGGGATACCATATGTACACAAGTATAAACGTGAGGGGTAAAGAGCAGAAGAGCAATCTAGGCAGACTACTCCTGGAAAAGGGGAAGGGGAAAAGCACTTGTTCCTGGGCTGAGCCTTGAGAACAAAAGAAGGGTAAAGGAACCTGGCAGGTGGAGACTAGGACAGAATACACACCTTGCTCAATGAGAATCCACTTCACACACTTGCTCCTTCCCTCCCTGGTCCAATCTGGGGAGATGGTTGGCTATCATCATTGTCCTGGCTGCTGGAGGAGGCTCTGAAGTCATCACCCACTCTGTGGGTCCCCAGCTCTGAAGTCACTAGTCCATAGCCTTTGGCCACAATGGGTACATTCTCCCCATGAGGGAATCAAATGAGATATTTGTAAAGCACTTAGCATAGTACCTGGCACATAGTAGGTGCTTCATAAATGCTTGTTCCCTTCTCTCTCCTCCCGTCTTCAAGATCTCTCCTCCCCCTCTCCTCTTCCTACAGAAGATCCTCCAAGGGCTCCCTAAAGAAGGTCAGAACTGAAGTATGAGAAAGGAAGAAAAAAAGGAAGGAAGGAAGGAAGAAAGGAAGAAAGAAAGGAAGGAAGAAAGAAAGGAAGGGAGGGAGGAAGGGAGGAAGAGAGGGAGGAAGGGAAGGAGGAAGGGAGGGAGGAAGGGAGGAAAGGAGAAAGAAAGAAAGGGAGAAAGAAAGAGAGAGGAAAGAAGGGAGAGAGGGAAAGAAAGAAAGAGGAAGGAAGAGAGAGAGAAAGAACAAAAAGAAAGAGAAAGGAAGGAAGGAGAAGGAAAGAAGGGAGGAAGGAAGGCTTATTGATGGGAGCAAAGAAACTCCCCATTGATCCATTAAGCACTCTATGCTCCAGCCAGATTGGCCTACTTCACAGGATCATGGATTTAAAGCTGGAGGGGACCATAGAATTCACTGAGTTTCCCCATCTTCTCATTTCACAAGTATGGAAACTGAGGCACAAAGTGTACATTATTTTCCCAAAGTCACAGAGGTAGTCAAGTGTCTAAGGCAGGATTTGGACTGGAGTCTTTCTGACCCCAAATACAACACCTACCTTCAAGACAACCATCTAGCTGTTCCCATTACTCTGTTTCATTTCTCACCTCCTTGTCTTTGCACAGGCTGTTCCTCATGCCTGGAATGCTGTCCCTCTTTACCTCCAACTCACAGAATCTCTGTTGTTGTTGTTGTTCAGTCATTTCAGTTGTGTCCAACTCTTCATGACCCCACTTTGGTTTTTCTTGGCAAAAACTGGAGTGGTTTGCCATTTCCTCCTCCAGCTCATTTTACAGACAAGGAAACTGAAGCAAACAGGAATAAGTGACTTGCCCCGGGTCACGCAGCTAGCAAGTGTCTGAGGCCAGATTTGAACTCGGGAAGAGAAGTCTTCCTGACTCCAGGCCTGGCACTCTATTCACTGGGTCACCCGGCTGCCCCCACACAATCCCTAGCTTTCTTCAAAGCACAACTCAGGTACCACCTCCTACACTAGGTTATTCCTGATTACCCCAAATATTAGTCCTCTTTTCCCTCCCCCATATTATTTTGTCTGTATTTTGTGCGTGTGTGTGTGTGTGTGTGTGTGTGTGTGTGTGTGTGTGTACTTGCTTCCCCCCAGTAGAATGTAAGCTCCTTGAGGGTACAGACTGTTCTGATCTTGACTTCATCTTTCTAGCATCTATCCTGGCACAGAACTTGGCACAATACATATTTGTTGAATTGGATAACAGCTCCCATGCCCATAAGCTTTCAATAAAATGCTTTCCTCACAATAGTCCTTTGAAGTAGGTAAGGGGAGGATTATTAGTCCCATTTTACAGGTGAGGACACCGAGGTTCAAAAAAGAAAGCTTCTGTAACTTGCTCAAAGTCATATTGCCAGCATCAGTTGGGACAGATGATGAAAACCAAGAGAATTCTAAGAGAGGACATTTGTATAACCTTAAGACAAGGGATTTGGACCAGATAATGTTTAAGGTGGCTTCTGACTCAAGGTCCAAAATCCTAAAATCTTAAGCCCTTTACACACATCACGTCATGTGAACGTCTCAGCCCTGAGAAAGTTGTTGTTGTTTGTCCTTTGTTCTCGAAGAGGATCAAAATTATTCTACTACGCTGGGGTCAATGTATAGTGTGTGGGGCTGTAGCTGATCAGACCAACATCAGCTTGGAAAGCTCTACCACAGGTTGGGCACAAATAGTCCACGTGACCATTTGAGAGGGAGATGGTTCGAAATTTGTGCATCTCACATTTCTTTTGAGCTACCACAATTCTGCTTTGCTAATAGGGCAAAGCACCTTCTTCCATGTGGGCATACCATTCTGGGCAGTCTTGTGCCAGAGTCTCCCATATCTCATGATGGATTCTAAAGCTCTCCAGAGAGACCTTGAGAGTGTCCTTATGTGGCTTCTTCTGCCCTCTCTGTGAGCGCTTGCTTTGGGCGAGTTCTCTGCAAAATAGTCTTTTAGGCAAATGTATATTTGGCATTCAAACAACATGGCCAGCCCAAGAGACTTGCACTCTGCAGTAGAGTCTGAATGCTTGACAGTTCAGCTTGAGAAAGGACTCAGTGTCCAAGTACCTTATCTTGCCAGGTGATCTTCAGAATCTGCCTAAGACAATTCAAATGGAAGTGATTCAGTTTCCTGACATGGTGCTGGTAATCTGTCCAGGTTCCACAAGCATACAACAATGAGGTCAGCACAAGGGCTCTGTAGACCTTCAGTTTGGAAGGCAGCCTAATGACTCTTCTCTCCCACACATTCTTTCCGAGACTCCCAAACGCTGAGCTAGCTTTGCTTTGGTGATGTGTGCGTCAACCTCATCATCAGAAGGTAGATGGTGGGTGCAAGAAGTATTGTCCCCATTAGACAGGTGAGAAGACTAAGACCCAGAGAGGTACCTTGCTGCAGGTCACATAATTGAACTGGAGCTTGAAACCAGAGCTTCTGTCTCCAAAGCCAGTGCTGGGAAGAAGGCTCCCTCTCTAATTCCTGATACAGCTGAGCCTAATTAGACATGGAGCTGTAAGATACCTTGGACAGCATCTAGTCCAACCTCATTTTAGAGATGTGGAAACACAGACTTATCAAACAAGATACCTCATGGACATCTCATACTCAACATGGACATGAACTCATGATCTTTCCCACCAAACTCTCCCCTCTTCCTAACTTTCTATGAACTCCAAGATCAAGTAAAAATTCCTCCATCTGGCTTTTAAAGTCTTTTATAAACTGGCTTCTTCTTATCTTTCCAGTCTTATTCCTTATATGTTAATTCTCTCCTCCCCCCCCCACTGCCTCCTCACACTCTGCCATCCAATGACCATGGCCCCCATGCCCTTCTTCCCGCTGCATACACCTATCTCCTGACTCCAGGCATTTTCACTTGCTTTTCCCCATGCCTGGAACTCTTTCCTTCCTCTCTGCCTCTTGGCCTTCCTGGCTTCCTTCAAGTCCCAGCTAAAATCTCACCTTTAGCCCGAAGCCTTTCTTTTGTTGTGGTTCAATTATTTCAATCTGTCCAACTCTTTGTGACCCCCTTTGGGTTTTCTTGGCAGAGACACTGGAAGGGCTTGCCATTTCTTTCTCTAGCTCATTTTACAGATGAGAAAACTGAGGCAAACATGGTTAAGTGACTTGTCCAGGGTCACAGCTAGCAAGTGTCTGAGGCTGGATTTGAACTCAGGTTCTTCCTGATGCCAGGCTGGGAACTCTACCCACTGTACCACCTAGATGCTCCTGGTCTGCTTTAATGCTAGTGCCTTCTCTTTCTTGTTTATATCCATTTTATCCTGTTTTATCTTATTTTTACATCAGTTTGCATGTTGTTTTCCTCATCAGACTGTGAATTCCTTGAGAGCTGGGACTATCACTTATGGTTATTTGTATCCCTGGGGCTTAGCACACTGCCTAGCACATAGTAGGTGCTTAACAGAGGTTTGTTGACTGAGTTGAAGTGACTTGCTAAAAATCACATGCTGCCTAGCACACAATCACAATTTTTTCCATTCCAGATTAGTTACTCTTTTCACTGCATCCCCCTCTCTTCAATGAGCTGGCTATGGAAACTCATTCAATATCAATCAGAATCAGAATCAGGAGGGGAAAGGGTCAAATATTACATCCCAAAGCCCACAGAATGTTTTGATTATTCAGACTTTGGGCCACTATTCCCCTGCTGTCATAAGTTCAGGAAATCAAAAGCTTCCTGCAGTTAATGATCATTAATGATTCCCCTCTGCACTCACACACTTTTTTTAGTGTCTCCTCCTCACTGCCACCCCCATGCCATTTCTGCAGAGGTGCTGACACCGGAGATTCAGATAAATAATGAAACCATTAGCTTTGGAAACAGGAGAGTAAACACAAGTATGATTCACAGATTCAGAAGTTTGCTAATTGCTCTTCCCTGCCCAAATGGAAGTAAGGAAAGAGAAAAAAGGAAGATGAATCTTTCGGTTTTCATCTACCTCTAAGACTGCTTCATGATTGAGAGTATACAAACCTGCCTGAGCACCTTGTAGGAGCAGGGCTTTATACTCTGACAGTAAGTAAGACAGGGTCCCTGGCCCCAGTCTCGCATGAACAATACTATAGCCAACATTTCATTATCGATTTGTTGGTCATTCCATTAACAGGGTCCTCTCATTTGAAATAGGTAGGGCAAACATCATTATCTCCATTTCCCACTTTATCATCCCTCTGAGGCTCCAGAGGCAGCATGATATAGTAACAGTGGGGCAGAAAAGCTGGGATCAAATCCTACCCTGTCGTAGCTGTGTCATTCCGGGCAAATCACTAAACCAACATGTCACTGTTAAGGGATCACAGAGTCAGCAATGGAAAGGACCTTGAAAGTCACAGGATGAGAGATTTGGAGCTGGCAGGGATGGCAGGGTCCATTTAGTCCAGACCCCCTCCCCCCATTTTGTAGTTGAGGAAACTGAAGCTCAGAGGGGTTACAAGGTCTTATAGGTAGTAAGTGGCAGAGTCAGAATGCTTCAGGCACTTCCTAGAGTCTACTGACTAGGAAGGACTAAAACAGGTTCTAATCTGCCTCAATCTGCTGACCTGCCTGGGTAAACTGGGCTCCCAAACCTGAAATTCTCCTGCATAGATAGAAATTATTTTACAGATATAATTACTGATTATTCCTACGTTAACACACAAATGAGAAACATGGCACTCAGTGACATCAAATGACTTACCCAATGTCCCACAGCTAAAAAGGAAGAACTTGGACTCACACCCAGGCCTCCTGACTTCCAGTCCAGGGCTCTTTCTACTATCAAGGACAAACACAAAATAGACCATGACGAATTCACAGGAGACGAGCAAACCCGGTCCAGTGGACTCTAAGTCAAGAGGCCCGAGTTATGGAGTCTACCTGCTACCAGTCCAGTCTGCAGCCCAGCCCCTCCAGAGACCAGCCTGGAAGAGGCTAAGCCCACTGTCGGCTTTGTGCCTGATGGACCATCCTGGCCAATTTCTGCTAGGCCACCCTGCGGGTTTGACTAGCGACCACTCGACTTTTGAGAACTGAAATCAAACTACCACTACCACTGCATCTGGACGTGGCTGACCCAGGGACCGCTCTGTTGTTTTACTCAACATCAATTCTCTTCCCTAGCCACCATTTGCCTATCGGTGTAAGCAGGCTGCCCCATCAGATTGGAAGCCCCTTGTGGGCAGGGACTGGCTCCTTCTTATATTTGCTTTGTTTTGGGTGTTTTTTTAGGCAATTGGGGTTAAGTGACTTGCCCAGGGTCACACAACTAGTAAATGTCAAGTATTTGGTCTGAGGCTGGATTTGAACTCAGGTCCTCCTGACTTCAGGGCCAGTGCTCTATCCACCGAGCCACCTAGCTGTCCCTCCTTCTTATATTTGTATCTCACATAGTAAGTACTTAATATAAGACTAACTGACTTCCTTCCTTCCTTCTCTTCTCCCCTCCCTCTCCCCTTCCTTCCTTTCCCTTTTCCTCCCTCTCCTCCTCTCCTCTTTCCCCTCCTCCTTCCTTTTCCCCTCCTTCCCTTCCTCCCTTCCATCTTTTTCCATTAAAGACCAGCCTTAACCTCAAATCACTCTGGTCCCAGACCAAGTCCTACTTGGTCACTGTTTGGGGCCCTGCTTGGCTCAGAATGAATGCAAATGACAATTGTTTCTGTTTTGGCCAGAAACCCCGAGGGTCTTCCCCTCCCAGATCAGTTTGGTTGGGTGATTGTTGTCCTTCATTCTCAAAGAGAACAAGATTACATCACTATGCTAGAGTCAAGTTACAGTGCTTCTGACTGTGGCTGATCAGACCGATATGAACTCGGAATGTTCTACTGCAGGTAGGGTGCAAATAGTCCATGTGAACATTCGGGGTAGATTCTCTAAATTTGCACATCTCCCGTTTCTTTCGAGCTACTTCAATTCTGCTTTGCTCATAGAGCACAGCACCTTCTCTGATGAGGGTATGCCATGCTGGGTGGTCCTGTGCCAGTGTCTCCCATGTCACACAATCAATTCTAAAGTTCTTGAGAGACCGTGAGAATATTCTTGTATTGATTTTTCTGACCACCACATGAGCGCTTGCCTGTGTGAGTTCTCCATAAAATAATCTTTTTGGCAAGTGTACGTTTTGCATTCAAACAACATGGTCAGCCCATCAGAGTTGCACTCTTTGAAGTAGTGTTTGAATGTTTGGCAGTTTAGTTTGAGAAAGGACCTCAGTGTCTGGTACCTTATCCTGCCAGGTGATCTTCCGAATCTTCTTAAGACAATTCAAATTCCAGATCTATCTTTTCTTTAAAAGAGGCCATTCTTTGCCTCATTTCTTACCTAGCCAAATCACTGAATGGGTGCTGTCTCAGTCAAACTGACACCTGTTAAAGACCTTAGCTTGAAAAGGCCAAGGTCCCCCACTGCATCTTGGGTCATCTCCAGTTGTCCTGAACCAAATCTGGCCACAGGACCCAGTGAGCTCTGGAGGAGAAAGTGAGGCTGGTGACCTTGCTCTGCCCTCCCTCACTTCTATCCGATTCCCTTGCATGTCAAGGCATCACCTCCCTGATGTCATGGTCCTCTTCCAGAACAAAGCACAAACAGCAGAAACTCACACTGCACAAGGGTGGTGCGTTGGAAATAGCAGTGGCTCTGAAATCAGAAGACATGGGTCCCAATCCCTCCTCCTGTATGATCTTGGGCAAGTCACTTCTCTGGACCTCAGTTTCCTTGCCTGCAATATGAGGGTCAGACTAGGATGACCCCTGAGGTCCTGCCCGGCTCTGGATCTATGAGCCTGAGGTCCTCTATCACTTGTCTTCTCTGGGCTTTAAATCTCTTTATCTTTGCACTGAGGGAGTTGGACTAGAAAATCTCTCAAGTCCTTCCAAACTCCAGATCTGAGAAGTCTGTCGAGGGGGTATAGAGGACATTAAGTAAATCATTACATGGTAATAATGAAATATTCCAAAAGCTGTAGTGTTAGTGAAAATATTTTTGGATTGGAGACCGAATGATGAGAGAGAGAGAGAGAGAGAGAAGAAAAAGGAGGAGGAAGAAGAGGAGGAAGGAGAGAGCAAGAAGGAGGAAGAGAAGGAGGAGGAGAAGAAGAAGAAGAAAAAGAGGAGGAGGAGACAGCGATGGAAGAGAAGAAAAGGAGGAAGAGGAGGAGGAGGAAGAGGAAGAGACAAAAGAGGGCAGGGAGGATGTCTAAAAAGGGTGAATGAGACAAATAAATTTATTCCTACTGACCAAATGAATGAAGTCTGGCTATGAAATTCTTTCCATAATGAGCTGGAAAAAATCAGCAACAATGACACAGGGAAAGATGTCATAATTGATCTTCGTGACATCAAGAAACTCCAAAGTGATTTCCATTGAATGCAGCTACAATGTTCAGTGTACCATCAGTGAAGCAAGTCTCATTTTTATTCACTGAGGCTTTGATTACACTTAGTACAACTTCTCTCTGTGAATCAAGATTCTCAGTTTTTTTCTCACTCAAATCCAAAGCAAGAAACAATTAGAAGGTTGACCTACACAGAGGGTAACTGTGGATTGACGTGAAAAAGAGTAACATGAATTTATTTGACTGTGTTCTAATATATATAACATATAGCAATTTTATGGCTAGGTGGCACAGTGGATAGAGTGCTGGGCCTGAAGTCAGGAAAACTCCTCTTCATGAGTTCAAATCCAGCCTCAGATGCTTGCTAGCTGTGTGACCCTGGGCAAGTCACTTATTGACTCAGTTTCCTCATCTGTAAAATGAGCTGGAGAAGGAAATAACAAATCACTCTAGTATCTTTGCCAAGAAAACCCCAAATGGGGTCATGAAAAATTGGACACAACTAAAACAATAACAACAAAAAACAACTTTATGACACCAAAAATGTTTTTAGTTATCCAATAAAGTTTTCTTTATGAAAAATGAAACTTTATTGAGATTCTTATGTGCATGTGCATGGTAAAGGAACGTTAGAAGTCAAATGAACAAGCATTTATTTTTTTGTTTTGTTTTGTATTTTTTTGCGTGAGGCAATTGGGGTTAAGTGACTCACCCAAAGTCACACAACTAGTAAGTATTATGTGTCTAAGCTCAGATTTGAACTCAGGCCCTCCTGACTCCAGGGCTGGTGCTCTATCCACTGTGCCACCTAGCCATAAAATTGCTATATGTTATGTATATTAGAACACAGTCAAATAAATTCATGTCCTAGCTGCCCCAACAAGCATTTATTAAACACTTACTATGTGCTAGTCACCGTGCTAAGCACCAGGGCTACAAAAAGAGACGAAAGTTTTCAAGGACCTCACATTGCAATGGAGGAAAGAACATGCAAACAATGACGTACAAACAAGATATAACCAGATTACAGAGGATGGGGAAAGCTTCTTCCAGAAAGTAGGATGTTAGCTGAGATTTGAAGGAAGTTTAGAAAAATAGGAGATGCAGATGAAGAGGAAGAAAATTCCAAACACGGACAGCCAAGGGAAATGCATAGAGAGGTTAAGTGTCTTGTTTGAGGAATCACAAGAAGCCCAGTGTCACTAGATCATAAAATATGTGTTGGGGATAAGGGACAAGAAGACTGGGTTGGCAGGAAGGGCCAGGCTAGGAAGGGCTTTGAGTTATCTATAGTCACATAAAAAAAATGCTCTGAATCACTATTGATTAGAGAAATGCAAATTAAAACAACTCTGAGGTACCATCTCACACCTATCAGATTGGCTAATATGACAGAAAAGGAAAATAATAAATGTTGGAGAAGATGTGGGAAAATTGGAACACTAATGCATTGTTGGTGGAGTTGTAAACTGATCCAACCTTCTGGAGAACAATTTGGAACTATGCCCAAAGGGCTATAAAATTGTGTATACTCTGTGATCTAGCAGTACCACTGCTAGTTCTGCATCCCAAAGAGATCATAAAAATGGGAAAAGGACCCACATGTACAAAAATATTTGTAGCAGCTCTTTTTGTGGTGCCAAAACTTGGAAATTGAAAGGATGCCCCTCAATTGGGGAACAGCTGAATAAGTTACGATAGATGAATGTAATGGAATACTATTGTGCTATAAGAAATGATGAGCAGGCAAATTTCACAAAAACCTGGAAAGACTTACATGAACTGATGCTGAGTGAAGTGAGCAGAACCAGGAGAACATTGTACACAATAATAGCAACATTGTGTGATGATTAACTGTGCTAGATTTAGCTCTTCTCAGCAATACAATGATCCAAAACTCACCAAAAGACTCACCATGGAGAATGCCATTCACATCCAGAGAAAGAACTATGGAGTCTGAATGCAGATCAAAGCATGCCATTTTCACTTTT
>NW_020954555.1:2227147-2250638 GCF_900497805.2 Vombatus ursinus | reverse complement strand
TTGTTTTTTTCTTTCTCATGGTTTTCTTCTTTTCTTCTGATTCTTCTTTCACAACATGACTAATGTAGAAATATGTTTAACATGATTGTACATGTATAACCTATATCAGATTGCTTGCTGTCTTGGGGAGGGCATAGGGAAGGGAGGGAGAAAGGGAGAAAAATTTGGATCTCAAAATTTTACAAAAATGAATGTTGAGAACTATCTTTACAAGTAATTGGAAAAAAATAAAATACTATTAAGGAAAAAAAAGGAGGGCTTTGAAAGTGAAACAGAGGATTTTATATTTGATCCTGGAGGTAATAGGGAGTCACTGGAGATTACTGAGTAGGGCAGTGACATGATTAGACCTGCATTTTATTTCCTTTCATATTGAACAAGGGGTAAAAGAAGGTTTACTGAAAATCAGGGTATAAGGGATAGAAGAAGATAGGGAACCCCTGATCTAAATCTTAGAATCCATAATGCCTTCTAGCTAAAACAATACTGCACGATTTTCTGAGCAAATTCTAAGGATCTAATTGTAGATTTAGAAATTATAATCAATTTAGTAATTGTAATCTCAATTGTGGACAGCTAGGTGGCACAGTGGATAAGCACTGGGCTTGGAATAAGGAAGACTCATCTCCATGAGCTCAAATCCAGCCTCAGACACATAACACTTACTAGCTGTGTGACTCTGAGCAAGTCACTTAACCCCATTGCCTAGCCCCCCCCCAAAAATTATCAAGACATTTGCCTATTCAAATATTCCTCCCCTTTCCAATTAGTTATCTGTGCAAGGCTGTTTTTCTTCACATACTTCAACCTTCAACCAAAACAACATATAGCAGCAGAAGTAGATTTTGTTATTTAATTATCTTTCTATTCTTTGTGACCCCTTTTGGGGTTTTCTCGGCAAAGATACTAGAGTGATTTGTTATTTCATTCTCCAGCTAGATGGTGCAGTGGCTAGAACACCTGGCCTGGAGTCAGGAAGACTCATCTTCCTGAGTTCAAATCTGGCCTCAGACACTTACTAGCTGTGTGACTCTGAGCAAATCTCTTAACACCAATTTCCTCAGTTTCCTCATCTATAGAATGAGCTGGAGAAGGAAAGTCAGTCATCGCATGATGTACCTGTTACTCTGTACAACGTTCTCCTGGTTCTGCTCATTTCACTCAGCATCAGTTCATATAAGTCTTTCCAGGTTTTTCTGAAGTCTGCCTGCTCATCATCTCTTATAGCATGATAGTATTCCATTACATTCATATACCACAACTTGCTCAGCCCCTCAATTTCCAACTTTTCGCCACCACAAAAAGAGCTGCTATAAATATTTTTGTACATGTGGGTGGTGTCCTCAATTTTTAAGAGTATAAAGGAATGGGGATCAGCTAGGTGGTGCAGTGGATGGAGCACCAGCCTTGGAGTCAGGAGGACCTAATTTGAGTTCAAATCCTGCCTCAGACACATATTAGCTGTGTGACCTTGGGCAAGTCACTTAACCCCAATTGCCTCAAAAAAAAAATGTAAAGGAATCCTTGGACCAAAAAGTTTGAGATCTGTTGGACTAAAGGAATCATGGAAAACTTCTTGAAGAAGGTGGCATTTGGGCTACAGCTTGAGTCAGGGGTGGGCTCTGGGGAGCAGTAAATAAGGTTCCTTTCAGTGTAGGATGAGTGACTCCTAGGTCATAAGCTGCTCACCTTGACATATACCAGTGGTCCATCCCCCTGAAAACTCAGATGCCTCAGCCAATACATAGCAGTGCCCACCCTCCATATCAGCTCCACCCACCTGCCCCACCCCTCTCCAGTTTTAGGTCAATCCTAAGGTCCCTCTTTCCTATGACCTCTAAGACAAAATACAAACTGCTCTGTTTGGTATTGAAAGTTCCACTATAGTGCACGGCAGAGAACAAAAGAAAACCTAGAAGGAAGCAAAGAAAAACTGGATAGTTTTGAAAACAATGTGTAGTATTATATAGGTTTTCTTGAAATGGAAATTATTGTTTTATATAGAATCCTCTCATGTTCTGCTGTGTACATGGAAATGTCCTTTTTTTCTTTTCTCATTTTGTGTTTAAGTTTAAAATGAATAAAAATTTGCCAAAAATAAAAAAGAAAGAAAAGGAAAGGAAAAATAAAGTTCCACCATCCCCCCTTCCCCATCCCTAATCTGACTAAAGCCTACCTTTCCAGGCTAATTTCACATTTCTCCCTTCATGCACAATTATGTTCCAGCCAATTATCTTACCCTTTCTTTTACACAACGTTTTATCTCTCACCTCCATACCTTTGCACAGGCTGTTCCCCCAAGAGACTCTCTCTTTTTACCTCTCCTTCATGGAATCCCACTCTTCAAGAACTTAGCAGAGGGCACACAAAAGGTGCTTAATAAATGCTATTGACTGACTTAGCTCACTGCCACTTCCTCCCACAGGTCTTTCCAGATTTCCCCACTTGTCAGTTTTTCCCCCTATGAAATTATTTTTGGGAGGGTGGGGGTGTGTGTACATATTGTTTCTAGCCAGTAGAACAAAACTTCCTTGAGGACAGTAGCTTTCCTTTTCAGCTTTGAATACTTTAAAAACTTCTGTTTTTAAATTTTAAAATTTAAAATTTTGTTACTTTTTTCATTTTTCCTTTTCAATGTTGGGGGGATGGGAAAGAGAAAATTGGTTTTTGTTCATTGAAAAAATGTTTTTAATTTTTAAAAATCCTCTTTGTGCTTCCACTGCTAGGCAGTTACATGGAGGTTTCAGTTTGTTGGGCATTTTGTAGTGGCAGGGGAGGTGATTTTGTTTTGAGGAATCTCTGACTAGTACAGTGCAGATCACTCAGCTTTCTGCCATTAATCTGGGTGAGTGACCCAGAGCATTGACTTGCTCAAGGTCACACGGCCAGGGGGCATCAGAGGCCCGATTTACACGGAGGACGGTTCTACCTACCTCCTCCACCTAGCCGTAATCAAACGGAGTTGAATTAAAAGACAAAATAAAAAAATAGCCTCCGCCTTCAAAGAGCAGTATTTAGTGAAAGAATCTTTAGAGAAAAGACCAAGCCAAAGGCGGGGCTTTCCATCTTCCCGGCGGGAAGGAGATGAAGGTGGTGGGAAATGAGACGCTTCAGTGGGACCAAGTGGGGGAAGGACAAAAGGAGTCGGGCTTCTCAAGAACAGGTCTGGTGGCCAGAGATATGAAGGGAGAGGGTGGGGAGTGTGTTAGGGAGAAGGCGCCCTGGGTCGAGAAATGGCTTCACGTGTGGAAATCTAGGGCTCTCCAAGGTGCTAGGGCCGTTCTGGGGAAGGAGAAGGGCCTGAGACCTTTGTCCTCACTTGAGGAGATAGCTTTCACACCTGGAAAGAGGAAGGGTAGACAGGAAGGAGCAGGGGGAGGGAGAATACTGAGATTGTTGGTGCTCCACAGACAGCCAACTCGCTATTATCAGCGGATATGGGGGTCCTGGGAAACATGAATTCCACGTACAGCTGATCCAAAAATGTTCTTTCACGTACGTAACGTCTCCAACTCTCCTCTGAGCAAGCCAGTCCCCTAGTTCCCTCTCCCAGGTTGGGGCCAAGGTCTAGAGTACAGGATGGAGAGAGAAAAAGAGGAAGGAGGAGACAAGGGAAAAGGAAAAGGGAAGGGAAGAAGAGGAGAGAAGGGGGGGGGGGCGGGTTAGGAAGAAGCCGAAACACTGTACATTCACCTTCCAGTCCCACAAAGTTTCGAGGAAGGAGGTGGGGAGGAGGGGGCAGGCGGTCGCCTTCATCTCAGACCCTAGCCTCTATGGAGGGCTCCTGACAGTTCAGTCACCGCTTTGGGAAGACCACGGTGGCCCGGACTGGCCGATTTCCTCACGCCTCACCCTCTAGCTGCTATCAGACCTCCCCACTGGCACTACGGACCTTGGAGAAGTCTCTTCTCCTCCAGACCTCATAGTGATTAGAGCTGTTAGGGACTTTAGAGATCACGTAGGTTCCCTCCTCCACCCCTTTCATTTTACGAAGGAGGAAGGCGAGGCCCACAGAGATTGCCAGATAGCCCAAGGTCACCCAGAGATTGCAAATCGAGGTCCTCGGACTCCAGAGGCAGACCTCTCTCCAATACAGCTCGGCAGTCATTACCTAATCTACAAATTACCTTATCGGGAAGATGAGGGGGTTGGATCAGAAGGTAACTCAGGCCCTCCAAGTCCTGATATTTTATCTTCCCGTTCTAACATTCTCTGTTCTAAGGTCCTTTCCAGCTCTGATAGTCTAGGTCTCCGTGTTTACACACTACTGTCCCTTGCTATAAACTCACTCTTTTCACTATTCCTTATAAATTTCTCCGTCCAGTCGGCCGCCTAAGGCGGTCCCTTTAATTCCTTAGAGCTGCCCAACGCTGACCTATCTGAGAGTGGAATCCCTTGGCCGGCCCAAAGGAGAGTTCGGAATCAGGTGGGGAAGGGGTACAGCCTTCTCTGTACCAATCTCTGGCCGCCTGGGGCGAGCAGTGACGCACATGCAAAGCCAGTGGAATCCTCTCCGCCCAATGACAGCCCGAAGGGCGGGGGTGGGGTGGGGCGGGGGTGGAGAAGGGATTGATCGACAGCTCGGCGGACCAATGGACAGGCGGGGGGCAGCCTATATGAGTCTGTCCCAGCGCACCTTAATCGGCTTTCTGTCCTGTCCACCCCGTCTGTGGTGTGGGAACGTCGGGGCAGGAGCCCGCAGAGCCACCGCCCCCTTCCCAGCAACCGCCTGCTTCCCTCCCCCCCTGCTCTCTTCTCCACTCCCGGTTCTTGCCGTCTAGACTCCGGCGTCTGGCCAGAGATGCCGTCGGAGAGCGGGGCTGCGAGCCCGGACGCAGCAGCGGTGGCGGCGGCTGCAGCGGCGCCCCCGGCCCTAGTCACTCCCGCGGCAGCCTCTACCCATAAACGAGGGGGTCTCAGCCCGGAGCGTTCCTCCGGAGTCCCACGACGGCGCTTCAGCCGGTTGAGCTGGACGCAGGTGCAGAGACTGGACACCCTGCTGGGCGAGGAGGTCCCCATCCACGGACGTGGTAACTTCCCCACGCTGACCGTACAGCCGCGCCAAATCGTGCAGGTGAGTACGGGACTCAAGTGCCCAAGGCTTGGCCGTCCCTCTCTCCCCCTTGCTCTCTCCCGACCCTTCTCCCCGAGTTGGTTGCTGCAGAGGACTGGGGTGCTGGACACGCCCCCCTCGGCGCAGTTGGGGTAGAGAAACCCTGAATAAGAGTAGTAAGGAAACTTTAGTACGTGCAATGTCAAAACTGGGAGGGACCTTAGAACCTGGAATGCAGGGTTGGGAGGGACCTCAGAACCTCGGAATGTTTGAGCTGGGAGGGACCTTAGAACATGGAATGTTAGAGCTAAGAGCCGTGGAATGTTAGCCCTGGAAAGGACCTTAGAAATTATCTAGTTTGGCTTTGTTTTGCAAATGAGAAAAGATGCGGGTTCTGGCCCCTTTGAGCCTGGGAGGCTGGATTGGTGTGGCTTGGAGGTGGGTGGCTGGAGTCGGGCTGAACTATCCCTGCAAAGGGACACTCGGAGATGGTGCTAGAAGAGTCCCGCAGGTGGGGAGGGGCAGTGACGGGTCGAGCTGTAGGATGTTCCTGCCACAGAATTAAGCTCCCTTCCTCGCCACTCCCCACCCCGTACCCCTCACAGTAGGGTGAACACTCAACCAGACCAGAAATTCAGGGCTGGCTCCCTCCCATCCCCACCCTCAACTGGAGGTCCCTTCTCTGCCCTTTGCTCAGTCAGACTAACAGGCTGCGGGCTGCAATCCACCAACTGAGATATGTGCTGAGACTGTGAAACCCGTGGCTGGCCAAGAGCCAGGGGCTGCACACGCCCAGCAGACAGCATGCTAGTGGGGGAGGAGGAGGGAATGAGTGAGGCTGGCTGCCTCCCAGTGGTTGCCCTAAGGCCCTGCAGGGGCCTTAGCCTATTCCTTACTCTCCTTTCCTTCTCTTCCATCTCTGCCCTACCCCCTCCACCCCACCCCGTGCCTTGGCAGAAGGTTGCCTTCTGTTGGGTCTCAGGATTCTTCATTGGATCTAGGGTCTTCTCTTTCTGAGATGGGGAGGCTGCCCTCTGGCCCCTCTGCAGCTGGAGTTGCCCTGGAACAGTCCATAGCAGCACAGATTCCCCTCCCACCCCAGCACCCAAGTCTGGACTTCTGGAGCTAAGGGGAAAGTCCCCATCTTAAAGAAACAGGAAAATCCAGCCTGAATTCCTACTGTCATCTCAGAGCAGTGGCTGCCCAGGTGAGCCAGGCCGCTCCCTGGCTTCAGCTGCCATCTCAGCTGCCCAGGGTGTGCCCCTTAGCCCCCTCCCAAACCCATGAGGGCACTGACTACAGCTTTAGGGATTGGTGACAGAAGGGTGGCCCACAGCCAGGATGACGAATCCCTCAATGAGTCCCTATGCTCGGTCCCCCCCCACCCCATTCCCTGTCTGGGATTCAGTCCAGTCCTCCTGTCTCCAAATACCTGGAATTCTAGACATTCCATGTCAGGGGTTGGACCCAGGCTTCTGTCCAGTTCAGGAGTTGCCCTCCTGCAGAGAGGCAAGAAGTAAGACCCTTAGGAGGCAAGCAAGGAGACCTGAGTTTGAGTTCTGGCTCCAGCAACAACTCATAGTGTGACCTTGGGAGAGTCCCCTGCCCTCTCTGAGCCTCAGTGTTCATTTCTATAGAAAGGGATAGTTTCTTCATTTGTAAAAGGGGAGGGGGGCACAAACTAGAAGGCCTAAGAATGCTGTCAGTTTGAAATCTATGATTATACCTTCTCTATGCTAACAGTTGACACATTGATTTCTGGGTAATATATTTCAGGAGGAGTGCTTGTTGGGAAATACTACCAAAACAAACAAAATAAAATGAGGCAGTTGAACTACTAGATGGTCTCAGAATCCCAATGTTAGCAGACCTTTAGCAGGGACTTTACAGACACAGTCCAACCTCCTGACTACACAGATGGGAAAACCAGAGACTCAAGGGGAAGTGACTTGCCCAAGGTCACAGAGCTAGGAAATGTCATAACCAGGTCTTCTGATTCTAAATTCAAGATTTTCTTTCCCTTTCCCCCCGGTACTTTTTAGATGTTTTATTGCTGCTCCTTCCTCTTTTTCACATTCCTCCTTCTCCCCCCTACACCCCTCCCTGTAACAAACATGCAGAATCAAGGAAAACCAATCAACACATTGACATTGTCTGAAAATGCATGCCTAATTCTGTCCCTGTAGTCCACCCACCTCTCTCCTGAAAAGTAGAAGGTAGGCTTCACTGTCAGTCAGTCTTCTGAAGCTTTCTGCTTGGTCATGGCATTGATCAGAGTCCTGGAATCTTTTTCTGTAGGTTTTCTTTACTATAATGTTCTTTTCATATATCTTCCCAAGGGTCCCTACAGCTCTATGAATTTAGAAGGGAGCCAGGACTTGGGGGATGAAGGAGAGAAAGGGGAAACTGGGGTGGGGGGAAGTATACAGCTATAGCATCTATGTATGAACGAGGCTCGGGCCACCTTGCTTTCTTATCCTTCCTCCCAGACTCTAGCAGAATCAGGGGCTGGGACCCAAAGATTTTGTCCTTCCTGATGCCTTTAGGAATCAGGAACTAAGCACGCCTTCCTGCCCCTGAGTATTCACGATAGGGTGGACCGACCCACCCCCGGCTCTTGGCATTGTACTCATGCCATAGGCTGCTAGTGCTGCCTGCTTTCCAGTTGTCAGGGGCATGAGCTTAGGCTGGTCACATCTGGCAGGGGCTCAGGTGCAGGTAAGTTCTGAAAGCAACGTCCAGCACTCTCTGGGTCAGATGGATGCTCTCAGGCAGCTGGAACCCAGGCAGGTTGTGGCCAAGTATGGCAACTCAGGGATCACTGGACTGGAAGAAGGGACTGGACACCATACCATATAAGGATGGCCTGAAGGAACTGAGGATGTTTAGCTTAGAGAGGAGAAGGCTTAGAAGGAGGAAATGACATAACTCCCTTCCAGTAGGCAGGGGATTGCCTCATGTGGAATAAGGATTAGATTCTCAGTTGGTCCCAAGGAGCAAAATGACGAGCGAACGGTCCAAGTTGTGGTGAGGCACTTTTGACAAATCAGGCAGTCGACAAACCTCGATTCAGCACCTACTGTGTGCTAGGAGTTCCTTCCTAGTAAAGTGGGCTGTCTCCAGAGGCAGCAGACGTGATGTGATCACTTGGGAGTGTTTTTCAGGACATCCATGGTCAAACAGGGGTTGGCTTAAGTGACCTTTGAGGTCCCTTCAAGTTCTGGGATCCTGAGGCCTCCTGCTTCTTGCGCCCCCATTGAAGCTCTTAGAATGAGAAGGGGTGTCAGTAGCACCTTACAGACATAGCAGCATGTGCAATGAATGCCAGGACAGCTTGTGCTCACTGGGGGAGCTTATCTCTTTCCTTAACCCCCTAACTGGGCTGCTTCAATGCCCCACGGAGGAAAGAGGGGCCTTCTCTGGCAGCGGGCAAGCAGGGCTGCCCCCTCAGTGGTTGGAAAGTCTCAAATTGGGGCAGAGCTAAGCTCCTCAGAGGCACCCTTGGGTGTGTCAGTATCTAAGGAGTCACACCTGGGAGACAACAGCTCTAGGCCGGCTGACACAGCGGGCCCCAAGCCCTGACGCTGGAGGATTTAACGAGGGTACAGCCACCTCCTCACCCAGCCAGATGCCCCAGCCCTGGGGTGGGGGGAGAGACAGATTGGCATCAGTGTTTGGGACAAGTCAGCTTGGGTGCTGCCTACAGGTGGTTTTGGTTGTCCCTCAGTGAAAGGAAAAAAGGTCCACGTGAGCACTGCCCCCCTTCCACCCACCTTCCCACAGGCAATGCATTCTAGTTTGTGGAAAGAGCCCTGAACCTACAGATAGGGGTCTCCCATTTACATCTCAGCTCTCCCACTTACTGTGGGACCTTGGGTGAATTATTTCAGCCTTTTAGTCTCCCTTTCCTCATCTGTAAAAATGGAGATATCATCATGCTGTTTACCTCACAAGCTGGTTTTAGGAGAGCTACTTTAAGAGCCTAAGAAATGCTGTTGAAATCATTATTTGTTACACGGATGCGAATTGGTTGGGGGCTGGGGTGGGAACTGTTATCTTTACCCCCTCGGCTGCAGAAGGAAGAGACAAGGCCTTTCTGGACCATTATGGCATCTGGATCAAAAGGCTTCCTGGTCCTCACTGGTCGTTCAGATGTTGTAGCTGACCCCAGCTGCAATGAGAGCTCATATGTGGGCTGGTCATCTCCCTTTCAGATGAAGAAACTCCTTTCCTCTGTTACAAAGTGCTTTACATCCCTTAGCTTGCTTGATCCTCCCAACCCTACCCTCTGGAAGGGAAAGCCTGTGAGTACCCCTATTCTAACAGATGAAGAAACTGAGGCTCAGATAGGTGACTTACCTAAGGTCAATAACAGATCTAAGACTAGAACCCAAGTCAACTGATTTCCATTCTTGTCCATATCTCATTTTCCAAAGTTTGGGGCATCTACCCAATGGCTAGGGTCAGGGCTGGGGCCCAGCTCCCAATACCTGGATATCCCTGAGCCCTGCCCACCCATCTACCTTCCTCACCCCCTGAAGCCATAGGTCTCATGTTTTTCATCTCTAGGTGTAGTCTGATTTTCCTACCCAGACATCATTAGGGATGATACCAGAGAATTCCTGGGACCTGACGACCTCTGTGGTCTTGGTCTTGTAGATTTCTGGATTGATGCTATCAACATGGTGGTGGCTGGGATGGGGGTGACGGGACCTCCAATGGGGCAAGGAGGAGAAGGTTTCCTTTCTCACCAAGAGGGGTCTTGTCCATAGGGGAGCCATTCAGCTCTGAATTTTCATCCAACCCTAGCTTTTGAGGGAAACAATGTCGTTTAAGGGGAAGAAGTGCAGACACCAGAATCAGAGCACCAGGGTTTGTATCCTGGCTCTACCACTTACTAGCTGTGTGACTTAACGTCTCTGGGCCCCAGTCCCCATCTGTGAAATGGCAAGGTTGGACTAGTGACCTTCTAAGTAAGTTTCCTTCCAATTCTATATCCATGGTCCCATGCTTCCCCTTTCAGGTGTCCTGAATCTTCCCCTCCTTCACTACCATATGTCCCACCCTTCTTCTTCCAAACCCGTCTCTGACCTCCATCCCCTCCCCTTTCCAGTAAGTGTTCCTTGATTGACCCCACCCAGCTTGTATTGCTTGATTACTTCATGTCTCCTAGGCATTTATATACTTTATCTGCACCAGCTCACAATTAGGGAGGGAAGCCATACCGGAGCAGCTGACTTAGCACCAAGCAGGAGAAGTTGCAAAAGAATTTGGGGGTCTAGGAGAATTACACCATTTGAGCATTGTCGCCCCTGAAGGACCATTCCTAGCCAGCCCAGCTCTTTCGGGCTGCCCCAAACCCTTTCCCAAACACTCTTCAACCTTATTCTTCCATTTTTGCCTGGGCTCTGCCCAAAAAAGCAGCTGTTAGAAAGCTTTGGCCCTATGCAAAGAAGGGAGCTTCAATGGTCCCAGATTCTATCTGAGCAGACTTTGACTGATAACCACAGTCAGTGGTATGTAGTGAAGAGAGCGTAAAGCTAGCCTTGGAACTCCTGGGTTCCCCCTTCTGCCTCTGACAAATATTTAGCTTCTCAGGTGCCCTTGACAACTTTCTAAGACTCTTAAGTTGCTGAGGAGGTACCAACCTGCACTGGTAAAGGGAATTCTATATACCAATGGAATCTTAGCTCTAATTTCTCTCCTAATAATAAAAATTGCTAATTGCTAGCATTGATATAACAGTATGAGGTTTGCAAAGCCCTTCACAAATATTCTCTCATTTGATCCTGAGAGGTAAGTACTGTTATTATCCCCATGTTACAAATGAGGAAACTGAGGCAGACAGAGGTGAAGTGTCTCACTCAGGTTCCTACAGCTAGCAAGTGTCTGAATTTGAACTCAGGTCTTCCTGAATCTATTACACTGGGCTGCTTCTTGCTAGACTGGGTATGCAGTTATTCATCATGTTTGTAAAATGTACTTTAGAAGTGTGTAGTATTTGCTTAACTCAGTGCCTGGTACATAGTGGGCGCTTTGTTGTTCAGTCATTTTTCAAGTCGTGTCTGACTCTTTATGACCCTGCTTGGGGTTTTCTTGGCAGAGGTACTGGAGAGGTTTGCCATTTCTTTCTCCAGCTCATTTTACAGATGAGGAAACTGAGGCAACCAAGGTGAAGTGACTTGCCTAGGGTCACACAGCTAGTAAGTAAGTATCTGAGGCTAGATTTGAACTTGGGAAGATGTCTTTCTGACTCCAGGCCAGGCACTCTTCATAGCACCACCTAGCTGCACATAGTAGGTGCTTAACAAAGGTATATTGATTGATTGATTGATGGATGGATGGATTCCAGAGTACCTTGACTCCCATAACAACTCCCATCAATACAGAGCTTTGCAAAGCCCTTTATATGGATTCTTGGCTGTCCTGTCGGGAGGAGGCCACCAGTGCAGAACACAGTGAGGGCCACTGGCTTTGTGCCATGTGAGGAAGGAGCTTGCAATGCCTAGCTTGCAGAAGAGGAGGCTCCTGGGGTGGCCTAGCAGCTCTCAAGTGTCTGGAGGGCTCTCATGGGGGAAGATGGCTAAGACTCATGTTTGGCCTCAGACAGCAGAACCTGGAGAAGGAGGTAGCAAACTGAGGCTTGGCCCATGGGAAAACTGTCCGACAGTTCTCTGACGGAGGAATGGGGCCATCTCAGGAGGCAGTGAGCTCCCCCTTCAGTCCACTTGTCAGTGATGCTGAAGGGATGCTTCTCTCTTGGGGATGGCACTGACTCAATGATGACATCTGGCTGCTTTCTGACTTAGAAATGCCTTGGATTCTTCACTGTGTTGAAAATACCATAAAAGAGGCTGGGTAGGATTTGATGCCAGCAGTCAAAAGAGCCCTAGACTTGGAACCAGGAACCCTGAGTCCTGCCACTTAGTGGCTATTACCCTGGGCACCTGCTTTCATCTGCAAAATGGGTATATTTGCATTCCTTACATTCCAAGGTTTTGTGAAGAAAGCCTTTTATATAGCTAAGAGCAACAAGTGCTGAAATAGGGCTTTAAGCCTAACAAAGGGCTTTGTACACATGATTTCATTTGATCCTCACCACAACCTTGTGGGAGAGGAGCTCTTGTCCCCATTTTTCAGAAAAGAAAACTGAGCCTTGGGCATTCAGTGTTTTGCCCAAGGTCTCCCCAGAGGTGATATGACTGTGAGTCAAGATTCCAATTTATCCTAACTGAACCCAGCAGTATCCAGTGCAGGCTGGGTATAAACAGCCTTTACAATCAGTAGAGTACCACGAGAGGTAGGTTATTACTCTTTCTGATGACAGAAGTGACTTGCCCGATGTCACCCAGTGAGTCAGTGACAAAGTTAGGACAAGGCCTCCTGTCTCTTGGCCCTTTCCCAAGCCAGGTCTGAGAGCACAGGTCTGCTACACCACACAATTCTTTGCACTTATTCTCCGGCTTTTCTTTGCCTCTGCCAAGCTGGTGCTTGATAAGTATGGGTGGTGATAACTGCCTTCTTCCCCCACCGCTCCATCATTCCCCCATCCATCAGGTCGGAGTCTTTCTCACCAGGAAAGGCCTTCCCTCCAGGGGATCCTTCACCTGGCTGTGCTCACCTGTTCTCACTCCCTTCTCTCCTCTTCAGGTGGTCCGGAGCCGCCTGGAGCAGCTGAGGGTCCCTGTCCACAGCGTCCGCCTCAATGGTTCCGCTGCCAGCCACGTCCTCCACCCAGACAACGGCCTGGGCTACAAGGATGTAGATCTCATCTTCCGAGTGGATCTGCAGGACGAGGCTGCCTTCCAACTGGTGCGAGACGCCGTGCTGGCCTGCCTCCTGGACCTCCTTCCAGCCGGTGTGAACCGGGCCAAGATCACGCCCCAGACCCTGACGGAGGCCTACGTGCAGAAGCTGGTCAAAGTGTGCACGGACACGGACCGCTGGAGCCTCATCTCCCTGTCCAACAACAGTGGAAAGAACGTCGAGCTTAAGTTTGTGGACCGCCTGCGGCGCCAGTTTGAGTTCAGCGTGGACTCCTTCCAGATCATCCTGGACTCTATGCTTCTGTATGGCCAGTGCTCATCCACCCCCATGTCTCAGGCCTTCCACCCCACGGTGACGGGCGAGAGCCTGTACGGGGACTTCGATGAGGCTCTGGAGCACCTGCGGCAGCGGCTGATTGCCACCCGCAATCCCGAGGAGATCCGAGGGGGGGGCCTGCTCAAGTACTGCCACCTCCTTGTGCGCGGCTTCCGGCCCTGCCCTGGCACCGACGCCCAGGCCCTCCAGCGCTACATGTGCTCGCGCTTCTTCATCGACTTCCCAGACTTGGGCGAGCAGAGGCGCAAGCTGGAGCGCTACCTACAGGCCCACTTTGGCGGGGGCGCTGGCCCCGCCTGCTATGCCTGCCTGGTGACCCTGCACCGGGTGGTGAATGAGAGCACTGTCTGCCTCATGGGCCACGAGCGGCGCCAGACGCTGGACCTCATCGCCATGTTGGCCTTGAGGGCGCTGGCAGAGCAGGGCCTGGTGGGTGGCACTGCTTTGGCCTGGCACTACCAACCTACTTCCTTCCCTGGCAGTGATGGGGCTGCCCCTGCCCTCAACTATTATGTGACCCCCCTCCAGCCGCTGCTGGCCTGTGGCCACTCCACCTACCCAACCTGGCTGCCTTGTAGCTGAGCTGAGAGGAGTGGAGGAGTGGGGTTCCCCATCCTCGCCTCTGGAACCTGAGACAGCGAGGGGAAACATGGCTCTATCCCCAACCGCATCAGGCTCTAGCAATGTTAGACGCTGCTTACCTATGTGCTGTTGGGTTGAGGGTGGGGACGGGGTGTGGGGTGTCTAAAGGGGTTGGTACTGATCAAGCCCAGCCTAGAGGGTGCAATGGGGGCCACAGCCTTGGGGGGGGCGGGGGTGGTTCACAGTGGGGGGTCAATCTAGTCCTCAGTTCTTTTAACAGTCTTGTCAAGACCTCATTCTTCCAGCTGTGGCTAAAAACCCCTGTAAGCCAGGCTCCCTGCCCTCCATAAGAACAGGCTCTGAAGGGGCCACCTCCCTCTGGGCACATGCTTTGACCGGGGCCGGGTCAAGGCTGTTCAGAGCCAAGCCTGAGGAACAAGGGGGAGGAGGGTGGCAGCAGACATGGGGCTGAGAGGTGTGTGTGTGTGTGTGTGTGTGTGTGTGTGTGTGTGTGTGTGTGTGGCCAAAACAAGTGTGACTATGGGAGGGGGGCTGAGATTTCCTGTACAGGAAGCTGGCCGTGTTTGAACAAAGGCACATGTGAAATTACAGTATCACCTCTCCTGGGGTCACTCTGATGCACGGCCTGGATGAGGGCCTATCACTGCCTCCGAGTACATGTCAGGTGGGCCAAGATTGGCACTGGAAAGAAAGGAACTTTCAGACATTTTGGGGGACACTGAAGCATGGCAAGCCAGATATCTGCACATGGCAGTGAAGAGATTTGCCATCTTGGCCTTCTAGAACTTGTTTAGGCATGGAAGCTGGGGACACCCAGAGGGCATGATGCCAACCCAGCTTCAAAGACCAAATGCCCCGTGGCACCTGCACAAGCAGCCTAGATTTCCTCCTCCCCGATTGCTCCCCTCCAAGGAAGACCCGATCTCGTGGGAACTGGATAGAGGTCTGGCCTTAGGAAGAGAAGGGTTATTAACAGGCTAGGAGAGCTCAGGGCAGCTAGGTGCCACAGTGCCAGATCTGGAGTCAGGAGGACCTGAGTTCAAATCTGGCTTCATACACTTGCTAGCTGTGTGACCCTGGGCAAGTTGCTTCACCCTGTTTGCCTCAATTCCTAGTCTATAAAATGAGCTGAAGGAGGAAATAGCAAATTACTCCAATATCTTTGCCAACCTCAAAAGGGGTCAGGGAAGGTTGGGCACACCTGAAAATGACTCAACAACTGGAGAGATCAACCCCCATCTCTGTGTAGCGCCCCTAGACTCCTGGCCCTGCCCCTTCATTGAGAGGGCACGGAGGCCTCCTGGCTTCCTGAATCTGAACCTTTTTTGATTCTTTTTATTCTCTGTGCCCAGAAATTGGGGGTGGGGCTTGAAGATAAAAAGCCTGGCTTGCCCCTACCCTACCCTAGCTACTCCCAGTCTCCCTGTGTATGCCAGCTGTCTTAACTCCCCAGCTGAGTTGGGTCTTGGACAGTGAAGATTTCCCTCTGCAGAGACAAGCCTTGCCCCTCCAATGAGTGGTTTGTTTTCCTAAAGGTATAGGGGGTGGTACTTTCCTAAGGGTGACTTGGGGGCCTTTAAGTGGTCTTTCTCTTCCCCCTCCCTCAAGATTTGAATTGTTTTCTCGGAAGTCTCCTAGGCCTGAAGTAGAGAGGCTATGAAGATGTCATTTGATTCCTTAGAAGCCCAAGCACTCACCACCCCTGAAAGAAGAAGGGGTTGGGACCAGGGAAGTGGCCAGTGATCGAACTTAAGGTCAATTACACTTGGTGGGGAGCTGGGAAGGTTCTGATTACTCTGGGTATACCCCTTCCTTCCCTCAGGAGCCCAACTCCCCCACCTTTGGGTGCTCGGTGTTTTTGAGGGGGGAGGTCTTTAAGGAGGAGGGGAACCTGGAGGCCAAGCCTGGGGAGAGTATGTAGGGTAACAGGTACAACCCCATCCCCTCATGGAACTGACTGAATTGAGGAGGGGACCCAGAGGGTCTCAGGTGTGGGAGGGAGACACAACAGGGCTACTGAACCCTGGAACCTCTCATTAAATAAAATAAAGTTTCTATTTTCTCTATTCTGAATCTATGTGTGCTCTGACTTGGGGTGGAGTGGGAGGGGGTAGAGCTTTCTGTATTTTTCCTGGCTGGGTGGCTGGGGAGAAACATTCTTCTGTAATTTTGGTCGTTGTGTAGGCTAAACCAGCTGTTTAAGGTAATTGGACTGTGGGACTGGACCAGAGCAGGCCATGGCAGGTGCAGGGTGGGAAGGGGATCTACCCAAGACAACCCCATCCCCAGAGTGAATAGGGCCAGAACGGCCCTGGGGACGTGCCTCAGAGGCCTTGGTCTTCTTAATGATGGAAGCTTTATTAGGCTTCATTGGGCCCAAGGCAGAAGAATCTTTGGGGTCATCTACCTTACCTCTGGTAAATCCCTCCCCCCCCACAATAACCCTAGCAAGAAGCCAGCTGGGCCTGGTGGGCCTCCAGGGAAGGGAAGACTGCCTTCCCAAGCAGCACTTCTCCTTTTAGAAGGCTCTAGCTGTTAGGTTTTCCCCTTATGTAAAGCCTAAATCTACCTCTGGAATTTCTAGGCCTAGAAAGGTGAAGAGATCAGTCCAAAGGTCACAAAGCCCAGGGAGTCGCAGAGCTGAGCCTGTGAACCCAAGTTCTCTGGTCATCTAATGCTGCTTCTACTACATTTGCTTCTGCACCCCCCTACCCCATTTGTAGGCCTGGATAGGAGTGGGAATCCGTAATGAGCCAGCCACCCAGTTCTCTTTCCCAGGAATGGTCATGGAGTTTGGGAAGGAAATATCCCCTAAATTGCTCTCCCTCTATTCCCTGGAACTGATTTTTGGCTGGGAGTGTCAGGGGTGGGAGGGTAATGTAAATATAAGAGACCTATGCCTCTTGGGAAATACAGCCTCCAAGAGAAAAAAAAAAACAGTTTGGATCACCAGCTCCCCCAGGCATTGGCACTGGTCCTGCCTACGTCAGTGCTTATATAAGAACATGGGTAAAGGATAGGGATTAGACAACTCCTGGCCCTGGGTCACTGCCCAGGATGGGAGGGGGCCTTCAATCTCAGTGATGGGGAGTCCCTCTGCCCCAGTCAGCAGTACTCAGACATCTCTAAACCTAGTATGGACCCCATCCAAAGGTGCAATGACTGGGGGTGGTGGCAACTCTGGCCACTGAGGGCCCAGGAAGGGAGAGGTTTTCAACCCCTGAGGCACCTGCCAAGTCACGGTGACAATACTGGCTTTTGTTTACCAAAGTCCCTTTTATCCGGAGATCTCAAAGCCCTTAACTTATTCACCTTCATTAGGGGCCTCTGAAGTGGTGAGTTTGATGTAAAAAAAGCAAGGCAGTGAGCAGGTGAGTCAGGACACAGGAGTCTTGGCACCCAGCCTGCCCTAGGTCTAATCCAAAAAAGACCTCACTGAATCTCCCATCCTTCCCTCCTGCTTGCTTTAGATGGTTTAGGACACTAGCTGGACCAAAGCTTATTAATGGGCTTCTCAATGTCAGTGATGGGACAAAGGAAAGCCTATAAGGCAGCTCAGGATCTCCTTTCCGTCTCCCTGTCTCAAGTCCTTCCCCCTAGGGAGCCTGGTAAATCTTTCTGAAATGCACTTCTGACTCCTTGGCTCAAGAATCTTCACTGGCTCCCAACTACCAACAGGACAAAAGCCTAAGACACCTAAGGCACCCCAGCCCGCCATCTCTAGCTTCTCCAATCTCATGTGCCAACACTGACAATACCTACACTTTCTCTGCTCGGACTTCTTCCTACACACAGAATGTTCCCCACTTCTGTCTAGGCAATCCACGTCCATCCTTCAAGGCCCAGCTCAAATGCTACCTCCTCCATGAAGCTTCCCTGATGTCGCCAGGGGACAATGCTCTCTCAGTCCTCAAAATTTCCCTAGAGCACTTTGTCCCTGTCCCTGGCCCATCACCCATCATCCTTGACCTTGTATTAACTGTGTACATGGCAGAGTTCCTAATAGAATATACATTCTTTGTAAGCAAGAACTGTCTTTTTATCCCACGGCCCAGTAAAGGAATTTGTACATAATAAGTGTCAAATTGTGCATGTGTGTATAGACATACACCCATGCATATACATATATATATATATATATTGCAGTACACATACGTGTCTCTGTATGCATATACACATGCATGCACACACATATATATCAATGAATGCCTCTGGTGGGGGAGTATATTTATTCCTCTATGAGTGGGGAGATGTGACTGTGCTGACCTGGGGAGGGTATCTAAGTGTGCAAGGATTAATGTGTGTGTGTTCACAAGGTTGTGTTTGCACATGTATGAATGAATGTATATGTGCAAGTGGGTGACGGGCAGTAGCCCCAAATTGTGATAAGGTCTATTAAGACTGCGCTGAGCTACAGACAACAGAGGAGACATTATTTATATCTGTGACTCGGTCTCCACAGCAGCTTATAACTGCCCCTGCCAATTGGTGCCAATTGGCCGAAT
This sequence comes from Vombatus ursinus, assembly GCF_900497805.2. NCBI lineage: Eukaryota > Metazoa > Chordata > Mammalia > Diprotodontia > Vombatidae > Vombatus > Vombatus ursinus. The sequence goes on along the minus strand of NW_020954555.1, from coordinate 2,232,374 downwards.
GTCAGAGCTAGAAGGGACCTTTAAAAAATAAAAGGTCAGAACTGAGGGAGGCTTTGGAGTTTAGACCATAGAATGTCAGAGCTAGGAGGAAGGGAGAAATCAAGCATTTATTAAGCACAGGCACTATGCTAAACACTTTACAAATAGTATCTCATTTGATCCTCACAATAACCCTGAGAGGTAGGTGCTATCATTACTATCTGTATTTTACAGTTGAGGAAACTGAGGCAAACAGAGGTGAAGTGACTTAGGGTCACACATCTAGTAAATGTCTGAGGCTAGATTTGAACTCAGTATTCCTCACTCCAGGCCCAGTGCTCTATCCATGGCACCACCTCGCTGCCAGCTAAATCACAGTGTTATAAAAATGGGAGTTTTGGCACCAAAGGGGAAAGGCAGATATTCCTGTCTCTAGAAGCAGCTATGTAGCTCAGTAGTCAGGAAGACCTGAGTTCAAATCCAGCCTCAGACACTTACTAGCTGTGGGACCCTGGGCAAGTCACTTCACCTCTGTCTGCCTCAGTTTCCTTAATTATAAAATAGAGATAATGGCACCTCCCTCTGAGGGTTCTTGGGAGAGCCAAATGAAATACAATTTGTAAGGTGCTAAGCACATGGTAGGTGCTTAATAAATGCTTATGCCCACCTTCCCTGTGACATTCCATACAGTAATTCTCTCCCCTGACTACTGTTCCTCTATGCTGTTTTCTTTCCCTATTAGAATGTAAGCTTCTTGAGGGCAGGGACTTCCTTCTTTTCTATTTGGAACCCTAGAGCTTAGCCTGATGCAATGTTCAGTAGGTGCTTTTCATTCATTCATATATTTGTTACTCTATATATGACCTTATACATATATATTAGTATCTAACATACTAACATATGGAACATTCGTTCATTCAATAGCAGACATTTACTACTGGATGCCAAGCACGGTGATAGACACAGAGACATGAAAACTTTAGGAACTGTGACCACAGGGTGAGGGGGCATGGGAGCATCCCCATCTGTAGGGCATAGTATGCCTAATGCACAAAACTAACTCCCCTCCAGCCCTGTCTGTCTCTGCTCCTAGCTCCGACAGTTCCTCCAGCATCCCTTATTGGCCAGTATATTTAGAAATTAGCCCTCATGGGAAAAACAGCTCTGACTCTGAGGCCAGGCTCGGGCCAGGAGCCCAAGTCAATCAGTCAGCCAGCATTGGCGTCAGCAGCTTGGCTGACGAGCCCTGATCGCAGGCCGTGGAGGCCCGCCTGCCATGGTGTTTAGTTCCCAGAGTGCTAGGGGAGGTTGGGGGTAGATGAATGGGGAAGAACTGTGCCTAGTACTCCCCCAGGAGAAGCCCTTGGAAACATGGGCCTAATAGGCATTGAGGCGGCACCCTCATCCTCTGCCACTTCCAGGTTCTCCAGGCCCCTTTTGTATTTGTATCCCCAGTACTTGACACATAATAAACGCTTTTCATTCATTCATATGTTTGGTCCTGGATCTATGTGTTAAACACCTACTGGGTCTTTAGGACCTACTAGCCTGCTCACCACTACCCCTGCTTCTCATCTTCCTATGAGAGTGCCATCATGGGCCAGCAGTGGGGAGGAGAGGGGAGAGGTGGAGATGACAACAATCGATCCCCCGTTCTCTGTTGAGATGTTGGCTTCTGCCTCTCTGTATATCTCAGAGTCTATCTCTGTGGCCAGACTCCATCTAAAAGAGCATAGATAGTTCCCCATATTTTAGGGGATACTGAGGATTCAAAAAGTAGCCCAATGTTATGTTATAGGAACACAGAGACCAAAAAAGGACTCGCTCCTTGCTCTCAGGAACCTTACATTTGATTGGTGAAAACCAACTTTCCCTCAGTCCAGAAGAGGTCAACCAGGAGGGTGAGAAGCCTGGAGGCAAAGTCATCAGCAGGACCTGGGAATGTTTCAACAGGAGAAGAGAAGACTTAGGAAGCCCCGTGAAAGTGATCTTTAAATATTTGAAGGGCTGTTTTGCTTGACCCCAGAGGACAGAACGAGTGGCGATGGGGGGGAAGGGGGATAAAGGAGAGGGAGTGGGGAATATAACACTTTGTCCAAACTCTCAAGAAGCTATAGCATGCAAAGCAGACAAACTCTGGTAAACTGTCTCAGCAGACGGGCTAAACCAGGTTGAGGGTAACCAACAGGCCCCATCAGGGAGTTTGGGAGATGCCGACCCCAAGCATGGGAAGACTTCCCTTGGCAGAATGGGCAGATGAGAACAATTTGTTGCAATGGCCATGAAGGCGGCCGAAGCAGGCACTGTGGAGTGCCCGGAGCTTGGTCAGACACAGAAGACGCCAAGGTCATCCACTGCATCCCTGGCCATCGCCAGCCATCCTGACTTTACCCTATCACTAGACTTCGATGACTCTGGAAGAAAGAGTGAGGCTGATGACTTTGTACAACTCTGCCTCACTTCAGTCCAATTCATGTACAAGTCAAGACATCATCCTGTGATGTCATTGGTCCTCTTTGAAAACAGGACAAACAACAACATTTACACTCACGGTAATTTTACTCATTATTTATGTGTTGTCTCCACACCTCAGATGCAGAGTGGGGCCTGTGTCGCCTCCCTCTTTGTATCCCCAAGGCCAAGATGGTGCATCTGCCAGGAATGGTAAACATTTAACAGTTACTTATTGAATGAACTGAAAAATGAATGAAGTTATAGGGAAGCAAATGTCTATGCAATATACGAAAGTAGGGATAGTATTAAATTATTTCTGAGGCCCTTTTGAGCTCTGAGATAGATTCTGAGAGCTAGTACATGAATTGAGGTCTCCAGTCTTCAGAATATATAATGCCGATGACGAGGATAACGATGATGATGATGATGGCGATGATGACAATGACGACGATGATAACGACAATGATGATGGCAATGGAGATGATGATGATGATGATGATGATGGCAATGATGATGGTATGCAGAGAGGCATCAGTGCTCCTCACTCCAAGAGAATGGACGAGAGACAGACAATCACTAGTCAATTTGCTTAGCTCTTGGATGCCTTAGGCCGACGGGAGAAAGGAGGGAGCTCTGCCTCTACCTCTCCCTACCCCCATCCAAGCTCATTCCCATCTCATTCCCAGGTCTCCCTTATCTGCAAGGTGCTTAGCCTAGTATCCTACACACAGTAGGTTTTATATAAATGCTTATTCCCCCTCCTTCCCTAAACCTTTAGCCTTCACCACTACTTTAGCCCAGTCAGGATCTTCCAGGAGTCCCCAACCAAGGAACCCATCTCACTTCCTCCCTGAATAAGGTGGAGGAACTAGAGAGAAGGACAGGAACCCATTAAGGGGTGGTTCAAAACTAAACTCCGTGGCAGTCCTCCACATGGCAAGCCCAGCCTCATCGCCCTCAGCAGTGCACTCCATCCCCTTCCTCTTCTCCAAGGGGCTTGAGCTCTTCAAATGCCCACTGTGGCCTGTGTTCTTCTCAGCTGGATGACCCTTGGCAAGTCATCCAAACCTCTCCGAGCTTCAGTTAACTATGAAGTGGAGAAAATGATACTTATACTGCCTATCTCACAGGCTTATTGTGGAAAAAAAAAAAAGCTTGTCAATCTGAGGGTAAGATATAAAGTGGTTTGTTATTGTTGATGTTGTTAGTGTCACAATGGTGACACTGTTGTCATTTATAGCTGGCCCCAGGTATTTAACCTGGAAGTTTTTCTTCTCTATTTCCCATCCTCCCTCTATGGGACCATCAGTCCCCCAGTGTATTCTGGGCACATTGTGGGAAAAGGCCTTGGATATTTTGAGGAGATGGATTAAAATGGGATTAAGAGTTGGATCATCTAGTCCAATAACCTAATTTTACAGATAGAGAAACTGAGGCCCAGAGAGGGGAAGGGACTTGCTCAAGGTCACACAGGTAACCTGTAGTAAATAGAGCCAGGCTATAAACACAGGTCTCCTGGCTCCAAATCCATGGCTCTTTCCAACACCCCAAACTGCCCCTTCAGGCAGAAAGAAGAGATAGCCCCTGCCTTCCAAAAGACTCTAGTCTCAGAAGGGAGAGAGACAGCCCCTGCCTTCAGAGACTCCACTTCACCTGGATGAAGGATATAGAGCTTCTGTCTTCAGGGGGTGGGGCAAGGAAACCTCCAGGGCTTGTTCCCTTAGGAATGGGGGGCAGAAACAGATGCTATCAGTAGCCGAGGTAGGAGAGCAGGTGACAGGTAGGAACAGCAACCCCAGGGTCCTGAGGGCCCCGGGCAGAAAGCGAAGCTGGATCCCCAGCCCCTCCTGGGCCCACAGGAAGGCCTCTGAAGAGTTTTCTTATCAGCAGAGTAGCTGATTTTATCTTCACATACTTAGGACAGACAGTAGGAATATTTGTGGTTACACCCATGGGAGACCTTCCCAGTTTGGTAGACAAGAAAAATGAAAGATTGAAGATAGATAATGGTGGCCTCCTCTTTCTGGGGCAAAGGGGAAGGGGGGAAGAGTGTCCTTCTGACCTAGCCTACTTGGGTTCAGTACACTTGGATGGAGGCTGAGGGTTAGATGGATGACTAACTCTTAGAAAACACCATTAATGTTAGAACCAGGATGAACCTTAGAACACAGTGTCAGAGCTGGGAGAGACTTAGAATACAGGATGTCAGAGCTAAGAGGGCCCTTAGGACATACAATGTGAGCTGGGAGGGGACTCAGAACACAGAAAGTTAGAGCTGGGAGGGACCTTAGAACCCAGGATGTCAGAGCTGGGAGGGACCTAGAACACAGAATGTCAGAGCTGGGAGGGGCCTTAGAATGCAGGATGTTAAGAACTAGAAGAACAGAACGCCAGGTAAAGCTGCCAGAACCCTACAGCCTCCAACTGCCAACATTAGAGGCCCCAGCACACAAAGCCATCGACCAAGCCCTAGGCTCCCAACACCAGAAGCTTGGGTCAGTGCCCTCTGCTCCCCAGCAGGAGAGCCCAGTCTCTTTAAAAGCCAGGAAATAAGCAAACACCATGAGTAAAAAAAAACGTACGATAGATTCTTATTATGGGAAGAGTGCAGATCAAGGCAGAAATTCTGAAGAGGACAACATTGTCAACAAACCCACATCTGGAACCTCAAAGGGGAATATGAACTGGTCTGAAGTCCAAAAAACCTTCTTAGAAGAGCTCTAGAAGGATTTTAAAAGTCAACTTAGAGAGGTAGAAATAAAAAATGGGAAAAGAAATGAGAGGTATGCAAGAG
>NW_020954555.1:2196638-2227137 GCF_900497805.2 Vombatus ursinus | reverse complement strand
AAGCAGCCAGAAAGAAACAATTTAAATATCATGGAACCATAGTCAAGCTTACATAGGACCTTGCAGCTTCTACATTAAAAGACTGGAAGGCATGGAACATGATATTCTGTAAGGCAAAGGAGCTTGGATTACAACCAAGGATCAACTACCCAGCGAAAATGAGCATGATCTTTCAAGGGAGGAAATGGATATTCAACGAAATAGAGGACTTCCAAATCTTCCTGATAAAAAGACCAGAGCTCAACAGAAAATTTGATCTTCAAATACGAGACTCAAGAGAGACATGAAAAGGTAAATGGGGCAGAAAGTAACAACATGGGATTAATAAGGGCAAACTCTTTACATTCCTACAAGGGAAGATGACACTTGTAACTCTTGAGAACTGTATTGTTATTACACCATGTTAAAGGGGTATACATTAGAGGGGGTGGGTATAAATTAACTTTGATGTAATGATGAAAAAAATCTAATCAAGTGGGTCCAATGGATCCAAGAAAGTGAATTAATCTGATCTAACTAAGAAAATGTACTGAGAGAAAAGGAAAGGAGGAGGCAGACAAGGGTAAGTTACATCACAGGAAAAGGCACAAAAACCTATTACAGCAGAGGGAAAGAAGGGAGGGAGATGAGCATTGTTTGAACCTTACTCTCATCAGATTTGGCTCAAGAAGGGAATAACATAATCAATTAGGTGTAGAAATCTAACATGCCCTATAGGCAGTAGGAGGGGAAAGGAGAAAGGAGAAAGAAAAGCATAAGGGGGGGGGCGGAATGGAGAGAAAGACACAGATAGTAATCATAACTGTAAATGTGATATGTGAATGTAATGGAACACTATTGTGCTATAAGAAATGATGAGCAGGCAGACTTCAGAAAAACCTGGGAAGACTTGTATGGACTGATGCTGAGTGAAGTGAGCAGAACCAGGAGAATGCTGTACAGAGTAACAGCCACATTTAGTGATGACTGACTTTGATAGACTTAACTCTTCTCAGCAAAACAAGGATCTCTGACTTCTCCAAAAGCCTCATGATGGAAAATGCTATCCACATCCAGAGAAAGAACTATGGAGTTTGAATGCAGATCAAAGCATACTGTTTGCTATTTTTTTCTTCTGTTGTGTTTTGTTTCCTCCTATTAGCTCTAATTCTTACTTACAATATCACTAATGTGAAAATATATTTAATAAGAATGTATATATATAGCCTATATTAGACTGTAAGCTGTCTTGGGGAGGGAGGTAGGGAAGGAGGGGGAGAAAAATGTAAAACTCAAAAGCTTATGGAAGTGATTGCTGATAAGTCAAAATAAATTAATAAAAAAAAGGACAATTTTTCAAGTAAAAAAAAAAAAACTAGAATAACAGTCCCAAACTGAACTTATCATTGCCCTAAACTCTCCTCTCCCCAAACCCTCTTACTGCTGACGAGGGCACTGCCATCTCTGTCACCCAGGCCCACAGCCTTGCAGTCATCCTCCACTCCTCAATCCCTCACTCCCAATATCTAATCCATCCCCAGATCTGACCATTTCTGCCTTCTCAATATCTCCCCTATATGTCTCATTCTCGGTACATCTAGGTGGCACAGTGGATAGATCATCAGCCCTAAAGTCAGGAGGGCCTGAGTTCCAATCCAGCTTCAGACATGTACTAGTTGTGTGACCCAGGAAAGTCACTTAACCCTATTTGCCTCAGTTTCCTCATCTGTAAAATGACAAACCACTCTAGTATCTTTGCCAAGAAAACTCCAAATGGGGTCACAGATACCATTGAAAAATTACTAAACAGCAAGTCTCATTCTCTCCACTCAGACACACAGCACCCTAGTTCAGGCCCTCATCACCTCTTGCCTAGACTATTGTACTAGCCTTCTAATTGCTCTCCTTGACTCAAATTTCTCCTCATTACAATCCATCCTCCACCCAACTACCAAAGTGATTTTCCTAAAGTTGAAATTTTACCAGATCACCCTCCCCACCCCACTCCCTCTTAATAATCTCTAGTAGGTCCCTATTACCATGAGATCAAATATAAAATCCTCTGTTTCACATTCAAAGTCCTTTACAACATTGTCCCTCCCTCTTTCCCTTCTTGTTTTTACTCCTGTCTGCACCTTCTATGATCCAGCCACACTGACCTTCCCATAGTCTTACTTTTACTTCTGTCTACACCTTCTACAATCCAGCCACACTGGCCTTCCCATTGTCTTACTTTTACTCCTGTCTACACCTTCTACCATCCACTCTGAGATTCCCTTTCATCTACTCTGTATGTATCTAATTTGTACCTAGTTACTGACTTGTCTCCCCCATTAGAATGTGAGCCCCTTGAGGGCAGGAACTCTTTTTGTCCTTCTTTGTATCCCAGCCTTAGCACAGTGCCTGTTACACAGTAAACAATAAATGTTTATTTAGGTAACTGGGGGGAAAAATTCTTTGAAGTAAGTTTCTCTGATAAAAGTCTCATAACCAAGATACATAAGGAACTGATTCAAAATTATGACTAAGAGCCATTCCCTAATGTATAAATGGTCCAAAAATGTGAAGAGGTAGTTTTCAAAGGAAGACATCAAAGCTATCAACAGCCACATGAAAAAAAATGCTCTAAATCACTAATAATTAGAGAAATAAAAATGAAAATAACTCTGAGGTTCCACCTCAGCCCTATCAGAGTGGCAAAGATGAGAGACGAGAAAATGACAAATGTTGGAAGGGCTGTGGGAAAACAGGCACATTAATGCATTGTTCCTGGAGCTATGAATTGGCTCAACCATTCTGGAAAACAATTAGGAACTATGCCAGAAAATGAACAAACTGTGCATCCCCTTTGACCCAGCTAGACCACTGTTAGGCCTACCCCAGAGAAAGAAGAAAAGGCTCTGTATGTACACATGTATTTACAGCAGCTCTTTTCATGGAAAGCAAAAATTGGAAGTCAGGAAGGGATCTTCCTATGGGGGAATGTTTAATCAAATTGTGATATGTGAATGTGATAGAATATTATCCTATCATAGGAAATGATGAAATGGACATTTTCAGAGGAAACTCAGAAAGTCTCTATGAACAGATTGCAGAGTGAGGTGAAAACAATTTATACAATGATAAAAGACATTATAGAGAAAAACAATTGCAGAAGATTTTAGAATTCTGATCAATGCAACATGAACCACTAGTTCAAAAGAATGAAAAGGAAACACACACTATTCAGCTCCAGATAGAGAGGCCATGAACTTAATCTTCAGAAACAAACATACATTTGGACATGGCCAAGGTAGGAATTTGTTTTTCTTGACGCGTGTACGCATAGAGGGCTGTTTTTAAAAAAAAAATTGCTCAATGAGGTGTGAGTGGGGGGGGGGAGTTATGAGAGGGGCAGATTAACAAAAAAAAAATTAAAATAGAAAATACTATCAAAAACAGGCTTGTTGACCGACTGACTTTAGAATATAGAATGTCAGGGCTGGGAGGGACCTCCTTAGACATTAGGCGCCTCCTTTACAGAGGCAAAAACAGGCTGTGAGGAGAAAGCTCTCCTAACTAGCGCAGCTAGTTAGCAGCGAGCTCAGGCTGGAGAAATAACAAAGCTCTTATGGGCCTTTCCTCCCAACCTCCCCTCCCCTTCAGTGTTCCCCCCCCAGTTGGGCAGAACCAAAGCTGGCACCCTGCATTCTCCAAATAGCCCAGGAATGAGTAAGAATTACTTCCACTAACCAAGCAGGAAAGGGACAGGCCTGAGCCCTCCCCTTCCCTGAGTAGGGCCCTGCCCTTCAGTTAGGGGTGTGTGTGTGTGTGTGTGTGTGTGTGTGTGTGTGTGTAGACACCACTGGGGTGGGAAGGGGCAGCACAGCTCCAGAAAAGACATTTTCCTGGTCACACATGGGGAGTCTCATTAGCTTCACTCACAGTCCCCTCATTCACACACAGCCCACAAAGGCACCCTCTCATACCCATTCTAAAGAGAGGGTAGAGCAGAACAAAGATCCCTCATCTTGGAGTCAGGAGACCTGGGTACTTCTCTCAGCTTTGCCATTGATTAGCTTGTGAACTTGGACATTTCCTTTTTCTAAGCCTCTGTTTCCTCACCTGTCAAATAAAGGCATTGGTCCAGGTCAAGGGTTCCTAACCTGGGATCCCCAAGGGGTCTGTGGATAGATTTCAAGAGGTCCATGAAAATGGATGGGAAAAAATTGCATCATTATTTTTATTAATCTCTAATTAAAATTTAGCATTTGCTTCAACTATTTGAAAACCTTATTTTTAGAAGAGTTTCAAAGACTTCATCAGACACTGCCAAAGGTGTCCAGGACACCAAAAAAAAAAAAAAAATCATAAACCCTGGAACTAATTTGTCTTTGAGGTTCCTCCCAGCTCTGAAATTCCATGACTATAATTCTCGCTCACACATACATCCACACAGCCTTCCAAACCCTATACACACATTCATATGTAGCCTAAGCTCACACCCCTAACTCTTTTTTCACACTACATATACACAAAGCTACATATACACAAAGCAAAATCCTTACTCGGAATATAAACAAGACTAGTCAATAATTTGACCATTATCTACCAAGCTTCATCCTAGGCCCTGTCAGGGGTCAACTTTTCTGTACAGATGTTCTTCTACCCCTTGCCCCTACCACGGTGGTTGGGCAGTGTCTGCCCAAGGATTAAATGGCCTCTTCCCTGTGGGAAGAGCCTTCAACTAAGCACTGGAGGAAAGAGAGGGCCTCTGTAGACAGGATAGGCTTCCTGGTCTGAGAGGAGTGGGAAAAACACTACCACCACCACTACCACCACTGACAACAGCAACTATATCTAGGACAGAAACCGAGACAAACGCATTTTTACTGGTTGTCCCCCATTCCCAGAATGCTCTCCTCCTCACCTCTGCTTCTTGGCTTCCCTGACTTTCTTCAGGTCCCAGCTAAAGTCACACCTTTTGCCAGAAGCCCTTCCCAATCCCCCTTAATCCTAGTGTCTTCTCTCTGAATTTGCCCCCAGTTTATCCAATATATTTTGTGTTCATCCGGAATTGTTTGCATGTCATCTCCTTCATTAGACTGTAAGCTCCTCGAGGGCAGGGACCCTATTTTTACCTTTCTTTGTATCCCCAGAGCTTAGCACTATAGTTTAGCACATAGTAAGCATTTAATTGTTTAGTCATTTTGTCCGACTTTCTGTGAACCCATATGGCATTCCTTGGCAAAGATACTGGAGCGGTTTGCCATTTCCTTCTCCAGCTCATTTTACAGATGAGGAAACTGAGGCAAACAGGGTTAAGTGACTTGCCTAGGGTCACCCAGCTAGTAAGTGTCTGAGGTTAGATTTGAACTCAGGAAGGTGAGTCTTTCTGACTCCAGGCCTGGCCTTCTATCCGCTGCGCCACCTGGCTGTGAAGCATTTAATAAATATTGACTGTTGACTGATGAAGCTGACTGAGGCTTATTTTTTTCCTTTGTATCTCCCAGGGCCTAGCATAGTGACATATAGCAGGTGCTTAAAAGCTTGTGGAATCATCTTGAATTGACTATTAGAGCCTACATTTTTGGGGGGGCAGCTGAAGGAACTGCTGGAGAAAGGGTGGATACCCCACACCGGGAAATAACTGAGCCATGATAAACACTGACTAAAATTTGCCCTTACAGAAGTGAGAAATCGGGAAACTGATTCCACGTACGTTATCTGATAAATCAGTTTACTTAATCATTCCCGTGTGGATGAGTGAAGGTAGCTCTTACCCTCTTCCCTAAACCCTACTTATTCTGGCTACTCTTGGGTTGGTCGTCCTTGGGTTTTTTTATTCCTCCTATCTTTTGTTTCCCTGCTGAAGCCTGGGCCTGCCCAAGAGATGTGACCTACAGCCTGTGTGGAAGAGGGCAGGCAGCCTTTGCTGCAGGAATCTGGGGGTTGAGGATGTATATGACAGGAGATGTAGGGGCCCTCAGGCCCTGTTCACTTAGCCTTTGGAATCATCCGTACCATATAATCCTAGCTACCATGCAACCTGACGGGGAAGTATTTTTAATATATTCCAGAAAATTTATAATTGCCTATAACACATTTTTCAGAAGGTGGAAGTAACTTTAAGTCCTTTGCTTACATCACAGGAACAACTTCTTTCCCATGGGAATGGAGCCCCAGCCTTACATTCAAAGTCAAGGGCAAACAGGACTCAGTATACAGAAATTCATTTCACAGGCAGCTCAGCAGGGACACTGCCACTGTTTTGTAAATCAAGGGACAGCTGTAGTGGCAGAGCCACTGAGCCCACCAGAGCTCCAGGGATGCAGATGAAAGGAATGCTCCCAGCTGGGTGAGGATAGTCAGGGAAGACTTCCTGGCAGAGGCATTCTGGGGAGGCAGCCACTGCCCAACTGGCAGAAATAGTTCCCAGACTGGGGAGATGATGGCACTGCCCAGCCCAGGCTGGAAAGAATCATTTATGAACCCCTAATTACCTCTGATATTCAGTAAGCTCCACACCCCACTCATATCCTTGGCATCTGCCTGGCCAAGGGCTCAGGAACAGCAGGAAGAGAGGCCACATTTGGCCCATCCAGCGGGCAAACAAGGCCTCAGCCCCCCAACCTCTCCTCATCTTGTGTCTGTGTCTTTTGGACCAGCTCAGCTTGCTGGTGGAAAGGGGTAGGGGTGGGGGTGGAGGGACTCATCTCAGGTTCGGCAGAGTTCTCATATTTCTGGGTCTGAGACGTTCCCATCCTAAGGCTCCCCGCTTCCTTCTTAGAATTAGGTTTGGGGTGAGCTGGGGTCTCATGTGGAGGAGAAGGGTCATGAAGGGGAGGGTTGCTCCTTGCATAGCGGGAAGTCCTCTAGGAACAGGGTACCCAAAGCCTTGCTGAGATTCCCCACCATCTCCGGTCTGTACATGCCAGGCTGACTATATCTGTCCCTGAACAGTCAGAATGGAATGTTCCGAGGACGGAACTTGGGTCTCCCCTCCCCCTCTCCCCTAACTGGCCTGTGGGCTGGGGGAGGGGGAGAGGGTGCTGCTTAAACTACTCCTCTTATGGTGATTCTATGGGGGGACCTGGCTATCCCTGCCAAGAGCCTGAGGTCCTCCCCTTGTCCCTCCCTCCCATACTTGTCTCTTCATCTGGTCTGACTCCCAGCCACTGCCGGGGTGTAACCCAGGATCTGAGAATGGGAAAGGAGTTTGAGGGGGCACTAGTTAGGAACAGAGCCCTTCCCCCATTATGCACAACTAAGACGTGGGAAGGGATCACTCAAGATATGATGAGCCTGGCTCCTGACCCTGGTTTGGAGTTCAAATCCCTGGGGGGCATTTTCAAATTGGGCAAAGTGCTTAGAGATCCTAGGATTAAAGATGCCAAGTAGCCTGACTCAGCCTGAATCAGCCACCCCAGAGGCCCAGCCTGCCCAGCCCTACTTGGCCCAAGCCACAGGAAACCCCCGAGTCAGCTTCCTTGGGTGGCTGCCTCAGACTCAGCATCTTTAGACCAGCTCCACCATCGCCTCTCCCAAGAGTCTCAGCCCTTAGTGTCCTGGTGATACAGCTCTGGTGGTGGTGGGGGAGGTGGAGAATGGCAAGTGGGGAAAAGGCAGAGAGAGGGAGGGAGCAGACTGTTTGGACTTGATTCTTCCACTAACTTGCTGTGTGAACCTCAGTTTCCTCTTCTGCAAAATGAGGGGGTTGGACTATATGAGCCCCAAAGTCTTCTCTAGCACTAAAATACTGGGATTCCTATGGTTCCCTTCTCTCCCCAGTAGCTCTGGGGAGTCAGGCTACCTGAGTCTATCTTGGAGTTCATCCAGGGCCCCAAACCTTAGGGCCTGGTCAGCAGGGTCAGTGGGTGGAGGGCTGGCAGCTTCCTGTTATTTCTGCCTCATGCTCGTACACGGCCCTTTGGGTAGGGAGGGGAGAAGTGGGTGGCGGTGTACTGCAAGTGTGGAGGGAAGAAGCAGGAAGAGCAGACTTCCTTGCAGATAAAAAATGGATCTCTCAATGTCTTCCCATAGTCCACATTCCCCTTGGGTCCTTCCTTCCTTAGGTTCTGAGAGGATCCCCAGGGTAGAGATTGTCTCCCTCTCAGATGCAGGATCCTGAAGGCTGGATCCCCTCCCCACCTTCCATTTAGGGCACTGTGTTAGGAGCTGGGCCAGACTGGGTTTTCCTTCTTCTCCCCCTCCTCCCACTATGTCTTTGGGATCCCCCATTATAGGGTGAGTGGCCAGTTCTCAATGGATAATAGAGCTGGAAATTTCTAGATTTTTAAGCCAAGAGAAGCTAGTGTTTAGGGGAGCCTGGGCAGAGTGAATTTTGCCCCCTTTCCGGGGGGCATCACCCCTAAGTAATGACTGCCTAATCTGTGTGATGGGGTCGGGGTGACCTAGACGTAGGACAATTCCAGTGTTGTACCAGTGGGACTGGGATACCTGGGGAGAGTTGAGGGAAGGACTAGGATTTGGGGGGCAGTCGAAGGAAGGAATCTTGGTCTCAGAGTCCCCTAATGTTCTGTCTCCCCATTGGTAGAACCTCAAAGATGGAGACTAGGAGTGCCACATTGCCCCCTGGTGGTTCTGTCTAGCCTTGCAATCTCTTTTCTAAATTCAAGGATCCAAAGGCCCACCAACTTGTCTCTCTTGCCTTCCATTTCCCAGGTGCTGCTTGATGAAAAGGAACATTCCTAGGGTAAAAGCATTTCAGAAGGATCTTAGTTTGTAGGGTTAGAAGGGACCTTAAAGGTCACATGATCCAGATTCCTTATTTTGACAGATGAGGAAACTGAGACCCTGAAAGAGGAAATGACTTGTTCTGAGTTACACGGGTATTATTGGCGGAACAGCCATTCCAACCCAGGTTCTCAGACTCCAGCTTCAGTGTTCTTCCTACTATACAAAGACATTTCTTTAGGACACCACAGACTCATAGGAGGTTGGAATTTTTGAGAAGGAGGGACTCCTGGAGCTCACCTATTTGAATATGAGTGCCACAGGGGCAGGGACCATCAGCTCCTCAGCTCCTATCCTTGTATGTTCTGGGTCCTTAATAGGTGATTATTTAATCGTCTGCAGTCCGACTCCCTCAATCTATAACTAAAATCCAGAGAAAGAAGTGATTTGTCACAAGTTAGTGGCAGAACCTGGCAGCTGACTCCCAGAGCCATTGTGATGCTTGCTACACCCTAGGCCCTAAAGAGGAAGGAACCCAGAGAGTAGACCTACATGGGCTGGGCCCCAAAGGGCAGAATCAGGGTAGCACTGTAGAGATGGATTAGGCCTCGAGGAAAGGATGAAAACCATCCCAAAGTCTACCATCCTTGGGAGGGTGTAGGCTTGAGACCCCTGAAGGTGTTTAAGGTATTTAAGCAAAGGCTAGCTGGACCCTTGGGTATGTCACAAAAAGCATTCTAGCCCTCGAGGTCCCTTTCCTCCATGAGATTCTGGATGAGAGAAGAAGGGGAGACACCAATCCTGAGCTGGGAGACCCTGCATGGGTTCTGGTAGGGAAAGAGGGAGACTCCCGAGGCAGAGGGGGTGTGGGTAGCTGGAAGGTTGGGGGATGGGTCTCTAATTCTCAAACCCTGCCAAGAGAAGAGGCTATAACATCTCCGCAGCATACCTTCACCTTCTCTTTCTGAGTTCCCAGTTCTCCCAAGAATCTAGAAATTCTCTTTCGATGTCCATCTGCAGTCCCTTCTGTGATAGCAACCGACCTAAACTCATTTTGCTCTGTTTTGTGCCTAATCTAGACCCTGCCTGGAAGACCAGTGCTGTCCCTTCACCAGCGACCTTGCTGAGGCTGGAAAGACTCGTCTTTCCTTTCTAGCCACCAGTGTTACAGGACTGGCTCTGTGGGGTTCAGAGTGAGGGTAATAGGCAGGCAGGGCTGCTCTGCACCCCTGGAACTGGAATCCAGCAGGCCAAGGCGGCACCAGAAGGTGAAAAGGGCTGTCATGTGTCTTGGGGGGATATGGCAGCACAGTTCAAGCCACAGTTGACCTTCAGTGGTTGATCAGCCCAGGGACTGAGTGGCCCCTATGCTGTGGGCAAAGCCCTGGGCTGCATGCTGGAGAAAACCTAGGACCCCTGCACACTTGGAATCTCCCCAGTCAGGAGAGGAGGAGGGAGGGAAGGTGGTTTCATGAGGGCATCAGAAAGGAAAAGTACTATCTACATCCTGGGAGAAACAAAACCCTAGATCCAGGACAGAAAAAGAGACAAGTTCAGTTGTGTGGACAGAGAGCCTGCTCTGAGAGGCTACGGGGATGGGTGGTATAAGGAAGACAGATCTCTGATGCTAGCTATGGCCTCAGGCAAGTAAGTCCTTTACTCTTTCTCAGCCTCAGTTTCCTCATCTGTAAAATGAAGAGGTTAGACTAGATGGAGGACTGCTGAGTCTCTTCCTGCCTGTGATGAGGGTGAGACCAGATGCTCTAAGGCAGGGCACTGTACCCAAAGACAGATGGGGCTGAATGGAGTCTGGCAGGGTGACATGGGAATGCCACCTACTTATAGGATCATCACTCTACAGCTGAAAGGGACCCCAGAGAGCATCAGATCCAAAGCCTCTCATTTTACTGAGTCAACCAACCCAGAGAAAAGCTAAAGAGCTTACCTAAAATCACACAGGTGGAAGTACCAGGATTTGAAACCAGTCCTCTGAATTTAAACCCACAGCTCTTTCTATACAACAGCTCAGAGGCAGCCTTGACAAGGAGTGCTACTTGTGTGTCCCATGGCCTAACCAGGGGTGGGGACCTTGAGGCCTCGATTTGTTCTGTGAAGTTTGGATTCAGTCAAAGGCCACACCTGAGGACCCAGAGGGCCATATGTGGCCTCAAGGCTGAAGGTTCCCCACCCCTGGAACCCATCCAATACACATTTATTAAGTGCCTACTGATGCAAGGTACTGGGCTTGACACTAAGAATATAAATTTTCTTTAAAAAAAAAAAAAAACAACAAAAAAATAAAACCACAGCCTGCCCCCTGACTAGACTGTAAGCTCTCTGGAAGCAGGGATCTTAATCAGACCTTTTACTTCCCCTGGTATCAAGCACAGAGCTCTGCACACAGTGGGTGTTTCACATGTTTGTTGAATATGCAAGGGCCACAAGTAACTCTGAGCAAGTCTCTGATACCTCCCTCCCCATACCTGGTTCTGGATCCTTTTGAAACCAGTTTCACCCTTCCCCCATCCCCACCCTATAAGAATCTGGCTAAAAAATTGCTTAGGGAGAAATGCCTCTATTCAGAGAAGGGGCCACTGTTAGCGTGTGCAGTGGAGGCCAGGGTTTTATCAAGCCAGGCCACTGTCTCAGCCTGGAGAGCTCATATGGATCATTGCAGTGGGGTCAGCAGAAGCTGTGCCCCCAAATGGGGCTTTGCCAGAGCCAAGGCTGCTGCTCGTCCTTAGCATCACACAAAGGGATCTAAGCTTGGGATGGGGAAGGGGGCACTGGAGCAGACTCCCTTGGGAAGGTGAACACAGGAGCTGGGACCAACAGAAGGGACGGCTGCAAGCTGCTCTATTTGCTTGGGAAGGCCCCTAAGACAGAAGTACAAGGACCCCTGAAGGACCTCATGTGCCTCCTGAGAGCCTGAATCACTTAGGTCCAAAAGTGACTTAGCCTACCACCAGTATGGGATATGAAGTTGGTGCTAAGGCTCAAAAACCAACCTCAGGAAAGTCAGTCCTGGAGTCTGGGTCTCAGTTTTCTCATCTGTAAAATGAGAAAGGATTGATCAGATGAGGCCTAAAGTCTCCTTTCCAGCTCTAATGTTCTAAAGTCACTCCCTGCTCTTTCATTCCGTAGTCTAAGGTAATCAAAAATCTTTCATGTTTAAAATCTTGTACCCATAAGAAGCAGACTTATGCCATCTAGTGTCAGTTTGAGGAGGGCCCACCAGTCAACTCCCTGGGCCTCCAGAAGGTGATTGGGGTGAAAGCTCAGAGAAGTATGTTGCAAAAGGAAGTAGGCTTTGGAAGGGCTCTGAATCAGATGGGATAAGTCTCCTGAACTTGAGATGGGGTTTAGGGGAGAAAAGAGTGAGCTAGTGGTAGGAGAGTTAGTCTCTGGAAACTAGAGAAATAATAATGAGGCAGGGAGATAAAATGGGCTTCAAACCAGAAGAGCCAGATTCCATTTGCTAGGACCAAGCACATCAGTTTCCCTCCCTGAGCCTCACTTTCCTCATTTATAAAACAGAGATGCCTGAACACTTCACAAAGCCCCAGTATTGTGGATGGAGAACTAGAGTTAGAGTTTGGAAATAATGCATTCAAACTTGACCACCAACTCTATATGTTCATGCCTCTAATCACCTCTCATCACTCTCCTCCTACCTGAGTAGATCCCATCACTATTTATGTGACCTTGGACAAATCATTTGATCTCACTTGGCCTCAGTTTCTCCATTTGTAAAAAGAGGGAGTTGAACTGCATGACTTCAAGGTCCCTTCCAGTTCTACAGATCTGATGACCCCATGACATCTCTCACATAGGGTTGTTCTATGAAAGGCATTTTGCAGATCCCAGAAGACATGTGTTATTATGTAACCTTTCAAGGTGAGAAAGGAAAGGAAGGAGCTACAAATGGCAGTGCCAGGAGAGCGTGCCAGAGTTAACCTGAAACCTGACGGCAGAGCAAGGGGTGGAGACAGCTGCTCAGTGTCCACTGCATAGATATAATTTTTCTCAGATGAGCTCTGTCCCAGTAATCCTGGGGCACAAAACTCTCCCTTTAATCCGGCCTAAGCTGATTAACAAACAAATCCTGGAGAAAGGGAGGATGGATGCCGGGCAAACCACTTTATACCATTAAGGGAAAACCTCTGGAGGAGATGATGATCACTCTTTCCCACTCCTCTTCCCTACTGGGGGATTAGAAAATTAGAATGTCAGATGTGGCAAGGAGCTTGCAGATTATCCAATCCAACCCCTTCATTTTGCAGAACACAGTGAAACTCAGACAGGAGAAGTGATTTTATAGAATTATTTCAGAGCAGCAAAGGGCTTCAGAACATAGCAGGTTAGAATTTGAAGCATTTAGCAGGTGAGGAAACAGAGGCTCAGAGAGGCTGAACCACTTGGAGAGGTCAAGCAGCTAGCACCAAACAGAGAGCCAAGATTTGAGCCCAGGTCTTCTGATAGAAAAGCTCACGCCTTTAGTTTGCCTTCATCCTGTGTGCTATTGCACACCCTCCCAGCCCCCCTGGCGGATGGGACAAGAGACAGGCCTAGAAAGTGTCTTGTCCAAGGTATTCAGTCTCTTCCCCTCCCCCCCCAAGGGGCTCACCTCTTTGCCTCCAAACCCCATATCAGCTCAGTATGCCGAAGATGATAGTCGGAGGAGAGGCTGGCCATGAAGGTTCAAGGCCCCCACCTAGGACAGTGAATGCAGGGAGCTTTTCGGGTCTGACTCTGAGTCAGTCACCCCAGCAGGCCCTCACTCAGCTTCTCCTGCCAGAGGATGCCAGCTCTGTGCCGCGCTCATCCTCTGCTGGAAGTTACCAGGCAGCAGAGCTCAGAGCAAGGGGGCCCAAGAGAATTGACAAAGGCCCCAGGACCTGGCTCAGGTGCAAGCCAGCGGCATAGTCGCAGCCCCAGGCAGCTTTAAAACAACACCCCAGGGCCTGCCCAGGCCTGGGGCACTTGGGAAAGAGGATCAGAAGACAGTAACAACAGGAGAAAGCAGAAGCGGGGAGGAGGGGGCCCTTAACTAGGACATCAGAACACCTGGATTTTAGTCCCAATTCTACCATGAAGTGGTTGGAATGACCTTGGAAAAGCCTTTCCCCCCACTCTGGGCCTGTTTCTTCCCTGTACATAAACATCTCACTTTTCTGCAGCATTTTTATGTTTGCCAAGTGCTTTCTTCATTATCGTGCCCATGAGGTAGGTAGTGGAAATCTCAGACCAGGGCAGTGACTCGCTCAAGGTCACTCATCTAGCAAAGAGCAGAGCTAAACCCCGAATAGGCTGGATGGGCTCTGATCTTCTACCGGCTCCCTGGGAGCCCTCTCTTTCCCCTAACCAAAGCCCTTTGAGGGCTCTTTTGAGGATCTGAGTGGTGCCAGAAATCTAGATCCATTTTCCAGCTTCTTGGGACTCTGGGGAAGCGCATTTGGACACAGGGTAGATTTAAGAGTATAAAGGCTGCCCTGAATATCTCCTGGAGGTGGGACACAGATAGGAGGACGAAGTACTGAAGCCGGGACCCCCAAATACCAAGCCGGGCTGCCCAAAACATACATTTCTGCAACTCTGGGACCACACCCACCTCATTTTGCCCCTCCGCAAAATGGAGGCCCATCGCTCACCAACCCCATTCTTCCGCAGTCCAGTCCGGGAGAGGAAGCCTCGGGGGGAGGGAGGGGAACAGGCCCAGGGCCCACAGCTTTATTGCGGTTCTGAGAGTTGCCTCCCGCTGAGAGGGGAGGAAATCAGGGGGAAAGGGGCCCGCCAGATGCCCCACCCAGAGAAACTCGCTTAGTCGTGCTTGTTCCGCTCAGGGCGCCCGCGGTCCCCGCAGTGTCCGCCCGGCCGCTGTGTCCATCCATTGGCTCCAGCTGGCGTCCATCCGCCGCGGCGGCTCCCTCCTCCTCCGCGGCCTCAGTGCTGGGGGGAGGCCGGGCCTCGGGGTGGGCTCCGGCGGAAGGGGGAGTCAGGCTCGGGGGAGGCGGCTGCGGCGGCGGGCCCGGCCCCGGCCCTCCGCAGGCGGCCGGCGGCCCAGGGCACGCAGCCTCCCAGGCCCAGGGCCGAGGCGAGCAGGGCGGGCGGGCGGGGCCGCTTGCCGCGCCTCAGCCCCTTCTTGGCCCGCTGCCCGTGGGCAGCCAGGTAGAGCTCGGCTTGGGAGACGCTGCCGCCCAGGCGGCTCAGGCTCTCGGCGCGGTGCGCCAGGCGCAGCTCGGCTGCCAGGAAGACGCGATGGAGATGCTGCACCCGGCTCTCCAGCTCCGACACCACCCGCCGCCTGCCTTCCACCTCCAGCAGCCGCCGCCGGGCTTCAGCCAGCTCCAGCGCCCGACTGCCCGCCGCTGCCGCGCCCGCCGCACCGTGCCCACCGGGCCGCCAGCGCTGCAGCTCCAAACCGCGCCCCGCGCCCTTCTCCGCGGTCGCTGTCTCGGTCGTGGTCCCAGGGGCTGCGGGCTGGGGCTGCGGAGGGGGCTGAGGAGGTGGTGACGAAGGTGGGGAGCCCGGCTCATCCGCAGGGTCCGAAGAAGCCAGAGAGGAAGGCGGGGGAAAGGAGAGGGGAGTGGGAGGGGGCGGCGGCTCCCCCGGGCGGGGCGCTGCGCCGCAGGCGCTGATGCGGCACCCTGGCATCCCGCCGCCCCCCGGCTGGACTCCCTCGGGAGAAAGCTGCAGCGGAGACTCCGCTGGGAACCTAAGCTAGGACCACGGAAAGCGACTGCGCCCCGGCAGACCTTCCTCCGAGGAACGAGCTCCAAGGGGCCTCTTATAGTGAGCGAGGACGGGGCGGAGCGATGGGCAGCAGAGCCAATAAAAGAGGTCGCAGGGCCCCGGGACCACCTCCTCTGCCCTGAGCCCCGCCATGCTTGCGCTCCTTAGACCCGGTCCTTTTGCCCCCAGTCCCTTAGTCGCATCTCTACCTCCGCTCCCGGTGCCCGCCCCGCCCGGCTACCCCATCTCCCTTCCCATTCCTTTCCATCCTTCACCAAAATTCAGTCGATTTTCCTAGGACTGTTACAAGTTCCAGTAGTCCGTGTTTAGAAGTCTACTTCACTTCTGACATTGTAATATTCCAAAAGCCCCCCTCCCCGCTCTGGCATTTTATGTTCTAACGTTCTGTGTTTCAACATTATAACGCCCTTACGACTCCGACATTCGAGGAGGCTCTAAAGCCCCATCCAGGCCTAACATTCTGTGTTCTAAGAGCTTCCCAGCTCTGACATTCTAGATTCTGAATTTGGAGGAAGTTCTCCCAGGGCTTGTGACCTCATACCTGGTAAGGTTGGGGAAGTAGGCAGAGGTGCTCCCCTTCTCATGCTTGAGTAACCTGGTCCCATTTGGGAAAAGGTGAATGGGAAAGGATCAATACCTCTCTGCTGTCGTCCTGCAGGATCTACAGTCAAGTTATCCTGTGTCCCTGAATTGGGCTGGTTCAAGGATATTCTACTTTTGGCAGCCTCCCCTCCCCTCAAAGCCAAGTCTGGAGCCGTTGCTCCAGCCAGGTGACGGTGCGATCTCCAACAAACACTCAGCCCTTGGTAACAGAAAGCATGGCACCGGAGTTAAGATGCCAATCCTACTGGGTCACTTTCTCTCTTCTGCCACTGCATCCTTGTGAAGATCCTGGCGTGTCAGGGGAAGAGGGACGCTTCCCTTCCCAATCACCCCACCATTTTTAGTGTTCTCAGGAGATAGAGGCTCCCACGGAGAAGGGGAACCAAATGGCAGACAATGGCCCAGATACCCCAATCAGATCTCAGTTTACCCATTTCTCTAGGAATCCTAGGGAATGGATGGCTCTAGGGTAGATAGGAGTGAGATTTAGAGGGATGATATGTAGAGATTAGACCTGGGTGGGGAACCTGTGGCCTTTTTTTTAAGAGGATTTGTTCTGTGAAGTTTGGATTCAGTCAAAGGGCCGCACTTGAGGACGGAGAGGGCCACTTCAGCCCTAGAGGGCTGAAGGTTCCCCACCCCTAGACTAGACCTAGGGACCTCCAGGATAAAGAAACCCCCTCTACCAATATAGGTCAGCACCTCTGCAACTAATGAGCTTAGAGTTACCTAAAGCACTGAGAGATTCAATGACTTGCCCAGGGTCTTACAGTTAGTAAGTATTAGAGACTGAGGCCTCTAATACTGAGGTCTTCCTGGTTCTGTGACCAGTTCTCTATCCACTGTGGCATGATACCTCTTTCTCCAAGAGGCTAGATCTGAGTTGTGAGACCAGAAAACCAATATACAGAGCATAGAGTTTGTTGACATTGGCAAAGCTATTCAAAAGATAAATATTAAGTGTTTATTGTATGCAAGTTGCTATGATGGTTCTGAGAATACTTCAAAAATGAAGCATCACCTGCCTCCAAGGATACCTAACCAGGTGGGGCACACTAAGAGGTCAAGCCACTCTTAAGGAGCTTTATCCCCTGATCATGGAGGCTTTATGGAAAATAGGTATAAGAATAAGCCTGCATATGTTTAGCAAGCCTTTATTGTGATGATCAAAGTGCTTTTGCATACATCATCTCACGACTTGATGTCTCTGCATGGAAAGATTTCTGAACTGGAATCATAGAGTCTGAGAGATGGAAGGTCCTTAGGCTTCCATGTCGTCCACTCTATACCCCAAAGCAATCTCACTATAGAATACCCAGCAAGTGGTCATCCAGCCTCTTCCTAAAGACCTCCCGTGAGGAGGAACCCATTGCCTCCCAAGGCAGCTCATTATGCTTCTGGGCAGCTCTATTAATTAAGAATTTTGTCCTGACACTAAGCCTAATATCTAATTTGCAGCTTCTAACCACGGCTCCTGGCTCTGCCCTCTGGGACCAGAACAATTCTCATCCCTGCCTCATCTGATAGCCCTTCAGATACTTGAAGACAGTGATCATGTCCTTCCTGAGTCTTCTCTTTCTGGGCTAATGACCTGTCAAGATCTCTGAAAACTGGTTTCAGTGTCTTCAGTTGAGAGACTGGGACTCAGTGAGGATATAGGAACTAAGGAAGGGGGATGAGTGCTCCGTGTGTGGGATGGGGACTCACTGAAGACCTGGGGGCTCGATGAAAAGACAGAGGTTCAGGGAGGGAGACAGAGGCTCACTGTGGGAGGTAAGGGCTCAGTATATAGGATGGGGGCTCACTGAGGATCTAGGAGTCCAATGATAGGATGACAGTTGAGGCAGGGGCTCTGATGGTCAGCCATAAAGGTAGGGGCTCAGTGACGGGGGGTGACATACACAACATGTGGGATGGAGGATTAATGAGGGAATAGGATTTCTGCGAGGATTTGGAGCTCCGTGAGGGGATGAGGTCTCAGCAGGATGTATAGGAAGACAGATAAGTCTTCGAGGAGCTGAAGGTTCATTATTTGGTGGCCACAGGCAGATTTGGATGTGGTTTTCTATTCAGTACGCCTTCTTCTTTGAGCATAAACAAATCACGTCTCTCTCCTGGAGTGAGTTGAATGACAAGTGCTGCCTGTGAGTCAGACAGTTATTTCCATCCTACTCAGGGTTGGAGCTTTTGGGGGGAGGGATTGGGATGAAGGATAGAGAATCGGGGAGAATAGAGGCTTCTCAAGGAGAATGAGCATACAGAACGGGGAATAATAGAACTCACATACATAGATGCATGGAGGTTTGCAAAGCCCTTTAATATATTAATCATTTGATCCTCATTACAACCCTTTGAGGTTATCACCATTTTACAGATGAGGAAACTGAAACAGATTAAGTGACTTGCCAAGGGTCACATAGCTACTAAGCATGTGAGGTGGAGTTTGAACTCATATTTTCTTGATCTAGGCACTGTGCTCAATCTCCTACACCAAAATGCCTCTTATCGCAATGAGAGTTTAGTGAAGCATCTAGGGGCTTAAAGAGACTTGTTGGGGAAAGGTGGGGATTAGTGAGGGGAGTAGGGTGAGAGCTCAGTATATGAGCTGGGGACTCAAGGGCCTAAGAGCCCAATGAGGGGATTGAGACTCCAACTCTTTCCTCCTCCCATTCAGGAAAAAAGTCCCAGAGATATTCTGAGGTCTTGGGAGAAATAGAGAGTGTGGAGGAATCATGTCAGTCAGCCACCTTTAGAGTGAAGATGTGGCTCGGGACCAGTCTCTTCTTGTGAGTGAGAGACCTGCCTCTCTTCTTTAGTTCCACAGGCCAGGGTAAAACCATCTTCCCTAGCTTGGGAGTCAGTTTCGAGTATCAGAAATTCCCCTGTACCTCCATCCCCAGCTTAGCTATGTCTCCTCTAGTGAGGGATGGGGTGGGGAGGAGCCTAGCAGGAGTCTGGGGAGGTCCTGTACCTCCCTCCTCTTGACATCCTCCCTCAACAATCTTCGGTGGGCATGCTGGTGACATCCAGAACTGGCATGGGAGTGGGAATGAACTGAGATAAAGACAAGTGGAGAGTGGTAGACTGAGGAAACTGAAGAGATGGGGGAGTAGACTGGGGACACGTGAGGAGGGAGGTTGGAAGCCTGGAGAAGCCCAAAGGACAGTCACCACCCCAGGAAGAGTTAAGAGGCTAGGGTGGGGAGGTCAAATACTGAATATGGAGGTAAGGGACATCATATGTCCAGTCATGGAATCTGTCTGGAGGGAGAGGGAGGGAAAGAGAAGGCTTGAGAAGCATGCTTCTGGAGACCCAGGTCACCAGCCTCCCTGAGGTATCCCACATGAGCCAGAGAGGAATACACACATCCCAGCCTTCTTTAATTCTCTCACTGTGGCTGTCATCCCAGGGTGATCTGGGACTCTTCCATCCAAGGAAGGTAATACTGTTGCCTCTTGGGTAGGTTCAGAGTGAAGTGTGTTTCCTTTGCTCAAAAACTACCCTGCCCAAGCCACAAGGTGGTGGGAGAGGGGGCTCCACAGGTAAGTTTCTCATGTAACTAAATCTGGGGCTTCTTCTCCTACCACTTCTGGTTCTCTGATTTTTGTCTCTTTCCCTCTTCATTGTTTACCCCCCACCTCCTTTGACCATGGAACTCCCCCTTCCCTTTATTCACTAGGGCTCTCAGTCAAGATTAGATTCAGGGATGGACCTAGGGATTGCTGGAGAGGGGGAGGGTGTTCTGGAGGGAATTCAGGGGGAATCTTAGGAGATGGAGATTTGGGTCCCTTAAATCATGGGGTAGGTGAATTAGATGGTCTCTAAGGTCCTTTGAAGTTCTAATATTCTCTATTTAAAAGTCCTTTCAGCTTAGACATTCTATGTTCTAAGGTTCAAGGTCATTCCCAATTCCAACATTTTAAAACTCTAAGATTCCAATTTTTTAGATTCTAAGACTCCCTCCATCCTCCACCTGCCTCGGGCTGCACTTCTTGGGCAAGCTATCTATCTGTAACTGAGTGGGGAATGAGGATCTCAGGTCACTGACCTACTACTATGTAATAATAATAATCTCTCCATCCTGTGTGTAATCTATCCTTGCTTTCTCCATTCCCAGAGGACGAGGAGGTATTTCAATAATACTAGCTAGTATTTATACAGAGACTTAACATTTGCAAAATACTTTAGAAATATTATCTCATTTGATCCTCACAACATCCCTGAGAGGCAAATGCTATTATTATTCCCATTTTATAGTTGAGGAAACCAAGGCAGACAGAAGGTAAGTGACATGCCCAGGATCACACAGATGGTGTCTGAGGTTGTATTTGAACTCTGTTCTTCCTAACTGCAGACCTAGCTACACTCTCAGCCATGCCCCTTTGTTGTTGGTAGGTAGTGTCTGACTCTTCATGACCCCATTTGGGGTTCTCTTGGCAGAGATACTAGATTGGTTTGCCATTTACTTCTCCAGCTCATTTGACAGATGAGGAAACTGAGGCAAACAGG
The DNA here is from genome assembly GCF_900497805.2 of Vombatus ursinus. Taxonomy (NCBI): domain Eukaryota; kingdom Metazoa; phylum Chordata; class Mammalia; order Diprotodontia; family Vombatidae; genus Vombatus; species Vombatus ursinus. The sequence goes on along the minus strand of NW_020954555.1, from coordinate 2,206,617 downwards.
GTGAAGTGACTTGCCCAGGGTCATGCAGCCTGAGGTCAGATTTGCACTGACTCCAGGAAGAGGAGTCTTCCTGACTCCAGGCGGAGCACTCTATCCACTGCACCACCTAGCTGCCCCTCACTGTGCCCCCTACCTGCTGCTGCTGCTGCTGCACCCTCCTCCTCCTCTTCCTTCTCCTCCCTTTTAGCTGTAGCCTCAGTAGCCTCTGACTTCATGCATGCCTGCTACTGCTTCCTACTTTCTAAAATACTTTCCCATTCATTAACTCATTTAGTTCCGAAGTGACCCAGTGAAGGAGGCATGACAGCAGGGTTATCCCCATTTTACAAATAAGGAAAAATCCCAAGTTAGCTCAGTGAGAGGCAGGGCAGGGACCCAGACTTTTTCTTTTTTCGGTTCCTTTAAAATGTCTTACTTATGTTATTTTCTTTTTTTCTGATGATTCCCCCTCCCCCACAATGGAACTTTCCCTTCCTCCAGGTATGGCCTGACCAGGGCAGGACAGCCATCTCCCTCATTCTGGATACTCCACATTTTTTAATACAGCCTGAGATCAAATCGTCTTTGCAGTCTGCCATGTCACACTATCAAGCTTGAAGTTCACTAAAACCCCCAGATCTTCTTCTATTAAAAAAAAAACTTATTGTTATCTCGTGTTTTTATTAAGATAAGGCACAGGGCAGCTAGGTGGCGCCATAGTGCACAGAGCCCCAGGTCTGGAGTCAGGAAGACTCATCAACCTGAGTTCAAAACTGGCCTCAGACTCTTACTAGCTGTGTGACCCCGGGCAAGTCACTTGACCCTGTTTGCCTCAGTTTCCTCATTTGTAAAATGAGCTGGAGAAGGAAATGGCAAACCACTTCAGTGGTTTTGGGAAGAAAACCCCAAATGGGATCACAGGAAGAGTGGGACACTACTGAAATGAAAGATCAGACACTGTAGTAAGCACTGGAGGGACAGAGAAAGGTCAAAGACAGAGCCTGCTCTTAAGGAGCTCACAGTCCAAGGGGGAAGACAACATGCAAACAGGTGATAGACAAGATAAATAGGAAAGGATGAACAGGGAAGGTACTAGAAGTAAGAGGGATTAAGAGGGCTTCCTGCAGAAAGTGGGATTTTAGCTGGGACATCTCTTATAATAAAGAACAAAAAAAAAAAGGTGGAGAGGCACAGTCTAGGAAAACACACCAATATATCAAAAAAGTCTACTGTTCCATACCCATAATCCTACTCCCCTGTAAAGAAAAGTTCCCTTCTCATATCTCTTCTTGGGGACCCAAAATCGATTATTATCATTTAGTTATTCTTTCCCTGAACATTATTAGAGTCACAATGTTTATTGTTCCCTTGGTCTTTTTGTTTTTTTGTATGAATTGTCATTTAGTTCATCCTACAGGGACACACATAGCCCTTATGCTTGGTTGTGTGTTACCTCCAGGATAAGATCTTAGAGGGGGGCTCTCATACACCATCTTTTTTATTGATGTTGTTTTTGGAGGCAATTGGGGTTAAATGATTTACCCAAAGTCACAGTTAGTAAGTGCCTGAGGTCACATTTGAACTCAGGTCCTCCTGACTCCAGGGCAAGTGCTCTATCCACAGTGCCACCTAGCTGCCCTTTCTCATACACAATCTAACAGTCAAGTGGTTAGACATTAGAAACATATGATTTTATCGATGAAAACAATACTGAATGAACCGCATTATCATCAGCTTTGCCATTGTACCCTGAGGACCACTGGGACTTCTAGCTGAAACCTGCTATATGTTGTCTCTCCGTTAAAATGTGATCTTCTTGAGAGCAAGGACCATTTGTATTTCCAACAAATTTCCTGAATACTCAGCACATAGCGATCAAGTAATAAATGTTTTTTTCATTTATTCGCTGCCGGGCCCACCCAGAGGAACCCTGACAACCTCCATATCTGGCTTATGTCTCCCACAGAATCTATTTGGCTCATGTCTCCACCTGGGGAAACCTGAGTACTGTCAGCATTTGCTTCTTTTTGCTCTCCCCATAGAAGCCTAATCTCCTCTGCAAAGGCTCATGCTAATGAGACACTGAACAGAAGACAGGTTTTACTTAACTCAACAAAAAACACACAATAGGCTCAAGGGAAAATTTTCATTCCCTTTCCAGAAAGTATCAAGTAACTGGCTCTCCCTTTTGATCCCACCTTCGGAGGAGGCCTCACCCACTATAGCAGCTGATGGGGCAGTGGACAGAGACCAGAGTCTGGGAGACCTGAGTTTAAATTGGGCTTCAGATGCTTACTAGCTGTGGGACCCTGGCAAGTCACTTAACTGCCATCTGCCTCAGTTTCCTCATCTGTAGAACAGGGATAATAGTGTTGTTGTAAGAACCAAATGAGATGTGATTTGTTGAAAGAACTCAGCATATAATAGGTGCTACAGAAATGCTTATTCCCTCCCTCAGCAGGGAGTCTGCATGATTCACATGTCCAGTGAATGGATGGATCTTCATCGCTGTCCCAGTGCTCATGGCTCTTTGCTGCCCTGATGTCTCTAGTACCAGCAAGGGCAAGGTTCCCCCATTGGCTCCTCCCACCTTTCAGCATCTCCACTTGGTCCATGAAGGTCCCTCCTGGGCACATGTCATTCCCTAGAGGGACCTTCTGGACATCAGTTCTCTGGCCAGTCAGAGCTGTAAGCAGTCCAGGGAGCCCTCTCCAGAGGCCTTACTGGAAAGAGGACTCCAGGCCAGTCACATAACCTCCTTAAGCCTTGATTTCCTCATCTAGAAAGTTGTTTGTCCTTCATTCTTGAAGAGGACCATGACATCAGGGAGGTGATACCATGACATGCAGGTGAATTGGATCATAGTGAGGCAGGGCTGTGCAAAGTCACCACCTCACTCTCTCCTCCGGAGCCTTCTGGGTCCAGTGGCCAGATATAGATCAGAACAACCGGAGATGGCCCTGGATGCGGTGGGAGACCTTGACCTTTTTAAGCTAATGTCTTTAATGGGTCTCAGTTTGCCTGAGGCAATGTCCATTCAGTGATTAAGGCTAGGTAAGAAATGAGGCCGAGAATGGCCTCTTTATTTACCTAGTCAAAAAAAAAAAATCAATCTGGGAGGGGAAGACCATTAGGGTTTCTAGAAAGTGGGGTTAAGGAGAGCGGCCATCACATGGGGCATCTATGAAAAGCAAAGGAGGTTATGTCTGTAAAACTTTCAAACCCGATGTATATTTGAGCTATTATTATCTCTTCATAATTTTCGATATGGTTCATATGGCAATACTCTGTGGCCAAGGCACTCTCTTGCCATTATTCTTTGATATTTAATATTCTAACCACTATTGTCCAGCTAGATCCGATAACTGCCCCCACATCTTGCCAGAGGTCACCCTGTCTCAATACACCTAGCCAGTCTGCTCAGCCTTAGAATCGAAGATTCTCTGCCTCCAAGATTTTAATATGATAAATCCAGGGCTCCTGCCACATTTCCCATCTAACTGTAACAATGATCAACTGGGAAAGACTTGGCTACTCTGATCAATACAATGACCCAAGCCAATTCCGAAGGAATCATGATGAAAAATGTTCGCCGCCGCCAGAGGGAGAACTGACAAAATCTGAGTACACACTGAAGCATAGTTTTTTATTTTCTTTATGTTTCTTGCTTCTTACTGGTTTTTTTTTGGGGGGGGGCAACATGGCTAATATGGAAATATATTTTTCATGACTGTACATGTATAATTGATATATTGCTTTTCCTTCTCAGTTAAAATAAATATTTTTTAAAAGAAACACAAAGGGGGCAGCTAGGTGGTGCAGTGGATAAAGCACCAGCCATGGAGTTGGGAGGACCTGAGTTCCAATGTGACCTCAGACACATAACACTTACTAGCTATGTGTCCCTGGGCAAGTCACTTAAATCCAATTGCCTCACCAAAAATAAATAAATAAATAAATAAAAGTAAAGAAAAGCTGTTTTAAAAACCCAGATTTCTTATCAAGTACCCTGTAAGTGGGGGGTCAGAAGTCAGGAGTGGAGGCTCCAGCACTGAGGTCTTCTTGAAGGTCCCTCCCTCCCCCTATCTGTCCCCTCCCTGCTCCCTGGTCAGGAAGAGCTTCTAGGTGAGATCTCAGCACTAGCAGAGCTGACTTTAATAATTTAGCAGATGCAGACAAATATAGCAATCCTGAAAATAAGCCGGCAAGGATGCTAACCTCCTTCTCCCCTTTCCTCGATGGACACCCTTCAGGCTCTCATCTCTGCTTCTCCCCCTCACACCTCAGATGCACACAGACCTGAACTGCACACACACACTGAGAAGGGGGGGGGGACAGACATACAAACCTGTACATCTGGATGTACACAAATGCACACAAGCTTGGATGCAAATGCATGTGTACACATACATGCAAACTCACATCTATGTGCATGGGAGTCCTACGGAGGGCACACACACACACCATCATCCTCATGTACACATGACCCAATCAGTCAGAACCAGTTTATCCCCCCACCAACAGGCCTCCAACTCAGCCTCTATGAAACTTACACCACCCAGGAAGCCTGCCATGAATGTACACCAGAGAGGAGGGAGAGAGGAGACAGGGCCCTGGTCTGTGTTTGCTGGGCTTCAGACACATGCAAACATGTGTGCACATACACACCCCCATGTCATATGTGCAAACACATGTATGCAGACACATAAAGTACATGTATGTATATATAAGCACATTGCGTACATTCCTGGCACATAGCAGGGTCCTAGGATTATAGATACAGACCTAGAAAGTAATTTAGAGGCCACTTACTTTAAATATCTCATTTTATAGATGAGGAAACTGAGGCCCAGAAAGGTTGAGGAATAGACCCTTAATAAATACTTTTCGATTGATTATTTGAGCCCGAAGCAGGGACACAGAAATGTTCACAAGGGCCTGAAGGCTGATATTTCTAGATCAAGTAAACCCCCTACGCTGAGGCTGAATGAGCCTACAGAGGCCATCCCAAAGAACTTGGAGCTCCTCTGGAAACTTCTAGAAACTTCAAGGACAAGGTGACTCATTCCTTGGGCCTCTGGGAATAATGCACTTCCTGGACGCTTCAGGCCAGGTGGTGGTGGCTCAGCTCAGAAAGGACTGTTGCTTTAGAATGATATAATAGACCCAGAGTAGTCCTTTGGTATTGGCCGGCCCCTTCTCATGACAGCAGAAAAGGGTGGGATGCTGCATCTGATAATGAAGAGGTTTCCAACTGTCAACCCTCTTTGGCTGCAGCTTTCTAGCTGATAAGATGTGATTTCAGCGAGAAACGGAAGATGATCCTTCTCTACAGTAATGTGAATGAGGAGAATTGGAAAGAAAGCCAAACCCAGAGCAACTATGTTCCCCTGTTTTACTTAACTGTTGTTTCTTTGTTACAAGGGAGGGTTCAGTGTGTGTGTGTGTGTGTGTGTGTGTGTGTGTGTGTGTGTGTGTGTGTGTTTCATAATAACAATAATAATATTAGCTAGCACTTTACAAACATTATCTCATTTGATCCTGACAATGACCCTGGGAAGTAGATGTTATTATTATACCCATTTTCCGGGTCAAGAAATAGGCAGACATTAAATGACTTGTCCAGGATCACACAACCAGCAAGAGTTTGAAACAAGCTTCAAACTTAATTCTTCCTTACTCCAGGTCCGGCACTCTATTCACTGTACCACCTAGATCCTTGTTTGAAAGAAGAGAGAAGTGGCAGGGAGAAGGGGGTATATTCTGAAAAAAATGTGATTCAAAACCAGAAAGTATCAAAATAAATCAGATTTTTAAAAAAGAAGGGAGTTGGGCTAAGTGGTCTCCAGGGACCCTTCCAGACCTGACATTCCAAGATTCTATGATTTTCAGAACAACCAGGCAAATCCATTAAACTCTGTTTATTTTCCAGATCTTTAAAATCCATGTTTACACTCCAAAGTCAACAGTACTCATTTGTTTGAACTAAAGCTGACCTGACTCCAGCAGCCATTAATGTCTCTCAATGAAAGATCACATATTTGTTTTTTCATCATATTAGAATATCATCCTTCCTTTGTTTCTGAGCAAGGACCCAGGATGAGTCAATGAATTCCTCCGTCATCAGTAGAGGACTAGATCTTTCATAAAACTCTTCCATATCCTACAGTTTGGTCTTCCATAAACTGCCAAGTGAGGGTCCTCCAGAATGAAGCCATCCTCCCCTCACCCACACATGACCTCGGCCATAGGGCCGAGGCTACAGGTGTTCTGTGTGACAGCTATTATCCTCCTATTATCCTCCTATTATCCTGTTCTTTCTCCAGAATTCACTCATCTCTGCCTGGGGCACCACCATTCACCAGGTCTCACCTGTTAGAAAACCCTGAGGCTATCATAAACTCTGCCCTTTCCTTCATCTCTCACATCCAATGAATTAGCCAGATGCTGCCCATCTCTAACCTGTAATCTCTTCCGTCTTATCTCCTCCTTTCTTCCCACAATCACCTCTGGTCCTGGCCTTTCATTCCCACTCAGCTGCACTATCACAACAGCCACCCCACCTCCAGTCTTTCCTCTATCCCATCCATCCTTTACACAGCTACCAGGACATTTTTCACATTATTCTGATTCTGGGAGGATCTCAGAGGACATCATCTAATCCAACTCCCTCATTTTACAAATCCAGAAACTGAGGCCCAGAAGTGGACTAAGGCCCAGAAGACTTACCTAATGTCATGCAGGCATTAGTGGCAAAGATGGGATTTGAACCCAGGTCCTCTGAATCCCTGGGCAATTAGGTAGCACAGAGGATAGAGTATGAGGCCTGGAGTTAGGAAGACCTGAGTTCAAATGCAGCCTCAGATACTTACTAGCTGTGTGACCCTGGGCAAGTCACTTAACCCTGTCTGCCTCAGTTTCCTCATCTGCAAAATGAGCTGGAGAAGGAAATGACAAACCACTCCAGAATCGCTGCCAAGAAAACCCCAAATGGGGTCAGGAAGAATTGGGGCACAATTGAATTGAACAACTTCTGAGTCCAGATCCAGTACTCTTTCCCTCATACCATGCCTACTTCTTATCTTCCCACAGCATTCCTCTGTACAAAACCCTCCAGTAGCTCCCTAGTCCCCTTGAATAATGTTCACCCTCCTCAGTGTAGTGTTTAAGGCCTTCCATGGCACAGCACTCCCCTCCAACACTCTAATCTCTAGCCAAACCGGAAGACTCACTCTCCTTTGTACCTCCCCTGTGCTGCTCAATCTCCATTACCTAGTCTACACTGCTCTTTGTCCCTGGCATGGCCCTCCCCTCCCCTTGGCAGTAGCTATCCTAGCCAATTCTTAAAGCCTAACTTAAATGCCACCTCCTCCATGCAGCCTGCCCAGATTTCCTCTAGTCATTAATGATCTTTGCCCTCTGGATGTCACTGAGCATGCCATTTGCACTTTTTTAAATTGTGGTTTCCTGTATTTGGGTCTTATCCTTCTACTAGCCAGATAAGAGAAAACAGCATGGTACAGTGAGAAAATTGCTGGATTTGGAGTCAGAGACCATGGGTTCAAATTCCAGTGATACCTGTGTGATTTTGAACAAGTAAGTCACTTTGACTTCTCCAGGCCTCAGTTTCTTCATCTGTAAAATGTGGGAGTTGGAGCAGGTGACCTCTGAGTCATCTCTCTGAGATTTCCTTTCCCTTCCTCCCTCCCCCCCTCCTATCTCTGGGACAGTATGGTTCTATGATGCTATAGTTTGTCTCATCTCAACTTTGGTTCTCCTCTAGCACCTAGTTAGTACAATGCTCTTTGCACACAGTAGGTGCTTCTCTCTTGCTTCTGGTGCATGACTAGTTCTCACCATATGTTCATTGGTTTCATACTGCTGTTAAATACAGATGCTTGCGGCAGGCTGCTCTATGTAATAGTTATACCCCACTGTGTCAGTCAGAATGTCTGAGTCTCTGTTAGCTTGTGAGGACCCAAAGGCAGAAACCTCATTTGTAAAGTGCCAGCACCAAACTGGGCTTTCTGATACCCCCCCCCCGTCCTTCCTTCTCCAGCCTCTCATCCCTATTTTTTGAATTGATGCCTTAAAAAATCAGTCATTTCCTAAAGAACTCTCCCACCCCACCCATTAAAGCCTAGCTCTTATAGCAAAGGAAGATAGTGAAGCAAAATCTCAGAAAAAAAGTAACCAAGTCCAAGAATCGATACTACGCCCCACCCCTGCAGCCCCTCGGCTCTACCAAGAAGAGAGAGGCGTGTTATAGTCTCTGGTTTTCCTGGAGCAAGATTGTTCATTGCAATTAACCTGAGGTTAGCTGTCTTTAAGTGGCATTTCCATTTACATTATCATAGCATTGTACACCAATGAAATCATCTTGTCTGATCCAATCTTTATATTTATCCGCTTGGTCTGACTTTCTTCGCTTTGCATTACTGGTCTCCCAGTAGTTTCTTCCAAATTCCTCCAAAGGCCCTCCAAAATTTCCCCAAATTCCTCATTTCTTTTTTTTAAGTTAGAGTTTTCATCCACAAAATGACTAATACAGAAAGGTTTTACATGATTGCACACTTATAACCTATATCAGATTGTTTACCGTCTCAGGGAGGGGGGAAGAAAGGAAGGGAGGGATACAGTTTGGAACTCAAAACTTAGAAAAACAACAACAAATGTTAAAAATCGGTTTTATATGTAATTGAGGGAAAGTAAAATATTATTTAAATAAAAAATAGTCATCATTTCTTACAGGGCAATAACATTTTATACATTCATATACCACAATGTCTTCAGCCAGTCTCCAGTGGAAGAAGCAATGTAATGTAGTAGATAATAGCTCCAGCTCTGGAATGAGAAGACCTGGGCTCAAATTCCTCTTCTGATGCTTAATTGTGTGACCTTGGGCAAGTCTCAGTTTCTCTGGGCCTCAGATCCTTCCTTTGTAAAATTAAGGGGTTCAGCTAGAAAGTCCACGAGGTTCCTTCTAGGTTTAGGATTCTCAATATTTTATTTTTTTTTTTTGGTTGGGTAATGGGGGTTAAGTGACTTGCCCAGGGTCACACAGCTAGTAAGTGTTATGTGTCTGAGTCCGGATTTGAACTCGGGTCCTCCTGAATCCAGGGCCGGTGCTCTATCCACTGCGCCACCTATCTGCCTGTAGGATTCTCAATTAATGGGCACCTACTTTGTTTCCAGTTGGTTGGGGTTTGTTTGTTGCTATCACAAAGAATGTAGCTACGAATAGTTTCTTCTATGTGGCATCTTTATTTCTGTCACTGACCTTCTTGAGTCATATTGCCAGTAATGGGATTTGGGGATCAAAGTGTAGGACCAGTTTTGTGACTTTTCTTAAATACTGCTTTCCAGAATGATTGGAATAATTCTATAGTGTACCTATCTTTCCACAGCCCCTCCAACAACTGTTTCTTCAGGTCTCTTCTTCAAAAGCCAGGCATAGCTCGGGGTTTCTACCCTGACTTAATTCTCTACATATTTTAGAAATGAGGCCCTTATCAGAGAGACTGGCTGTAAAAATTCTTTCCCAATTTTCTACCTTCCTTCTAATCTTAGTTGCATTGACTTTGTTTGTGCAAAAACTTTTCAATTTAATGTAATCAAAATCATCTATTTTGCATTTTGTAATGTTCTCTATCTCCTGTTTGGTGATGAATTCTTCTGTTCTCCGTAGATCTGACAGGTAAAATATTCCTTGCTCTCCCAGTTTGCTTATAGTATCAGCCTTTATATCTAAATCATGTACCCATTTTGACTTTATTTTGGTATATGGTGTGAGATTTTGGTCTACACCTAGTTTCTGCCATACTCTTTTCCAGTTTTCCCAGCAGTTTTTTTCAAAGAGTGGGTTCTTATCCCAGAAGCTTTGGGTTTATCAAATAATAGATTACTATAGTCATTGATTACTGTGTCTTGCATATTTAGCCTATTCCACTGATCCACTACTCTATTTCTTAGCCAGTATCAAGCAGTTTTGATGATTGCT
>NW_020954555.1:2196501-2196628 GCF_900497805.2 Vombatus ursinus | reverse complement strand
TCTTCCCTCCCTTTTATCCCCCTCCCTTTTCTTTCCCCTTTTCCCTCCTACTGCCTATAGTGTTAGATTTCTATATCAAACTGATTATGTTATTCCATTTTTGAGCCAAATCTGATGAGAGTAAGGT
>NW_020954555.1:2193790-2196263 GCF_900497805.2 Vombatus ursinus | reverse complement strand
CCTCCTCCTTTCTCAGTACATTTTCTTAGCTCAGACTAATCCACTTACTTGGATCCCTTTATCCCACTTGATTAGATTTTTTTTTATCAGTATGTCAAAGTCAACTTATATCCACCCCCTTTACGTATACTCCTTTAACATGGTATAATAACAGTACAGTTCTCAAGAGTTGCAAATGTCATCTTCCCTTGTAGGGATGTAAACATTTTGCCCTTATGAACAATATATCGTATCTTTCTGTCCCATTTACCTTCGGAGTTTCTATCCTGAATAATAATGAGAGGAGAAGAAAAACAGATAAAGATATGAGACAGAAAACCCTTTCAGGAAAGGGAAAAGAGTTTTGTTTTCCCTTGGAGGAAAGATAGATGAGGCTAACCAAAGTCATATAAGGGAGCATTTGAAAAGGTAAAAGGAAGTTTGGGGAAAGATCCCTACTCTAGGAATCAAGCGACCTGGAATCTAGGTTTAGTTTAGCTGCAGGATCTTGGGTGAGTCTGATTTCTCTGGCCTAGAGCTGTATCCCTCTATAAAATGGAAATGTTAATAATAATAACAACATGTGAACTGATCTAACCATTCTGGAGAGCAATTTGGAATGATGCCCAAAGGGCTATAAAACATGCATATCCTTTGACCCAGCAAAACCACTTCTAGGTCTGTATCCCAAAAAGATCATAAAAATGGGAAAGGGACCCATATGTACAAAAATATTTACAGCAGCTCTTTTTGTGGTGGCAAAGAATTGGAAATTGAGGGGATGCCCATCAGTTGGGGGATGGCTGAACAAGTTGTGGTATATGAATGTAATAGAATACTATTGTGTTATAAGAAATGATGAACATGCTGACTTCAGAAAAACCTGGAAAGACTTACATGAATTGATGCAGAGTGAAATAAGCAGAACCAGGAGAACATTGTACACAGTAACAGCAATACTGTGATGACTGACTGTGATAGACTTAGCTCTTCTCAGCAATGCAAAGATCTAAGACAACTCCAAAAGACTCATGATGGAAAACGCTGTCCACATCCAGAGAAAGAATTGTGGAGACTTAACGCAGATCAAAGCATACTATTTGCTCTCCTCTTCTTTTGTTGTTTTGCTTTGTTTCATTTGTTCTTTCTCATGGTTCCTCCCATTAGTTCTAATTCTTCTTTACATCATGACTCATGTGAAAATATGCTGAATATGAGTGTATAAGTACAACCTATATCAGATTGCATGTCATCTTGGGGAGGGGGGAGGAGAGGGAGAGGGAGAAAATTTAAAACTCAAAATCTTATGGAAGTGAATGTTGAAAACTAAAAATAAATAAATTAATTATAAAATAAATAATAATTACAACATCAACCACAACATTTACCTAGCACTTACAATGTGCCAGGCACTGCATTAAGCACTTTACAATTAATATCTCATTTGATCCTCACAACGTGGGAGATAGGGAGGTGCTATTACATCCCCATGAGGTTAACATCTGCCAGGTCTTCACAGGATTGTTGTGAGGAGAGAATTAGGGATGATAGAAAGAAGAGTGGACTTTGAGTCAGTTCAATTCAACAAGCACTTATTAAGCACCCACTGCATGCAAAAGCATATGCTCTGTGGTGGGTACATAAATATGCAAAATGGCACAAACCTGCCCCTCAAGGGATTTATAATGTAATAAGTAGGTGGATATGATACATCCATGCAAATGAGTATGATGCAAAGTAGAATGAGATCAAGAAAAAAAGGCAGAGCTGAACCAAGTTTGAGTTTAGGCTCTGACGTGTAACCTGTGTGACCTTGGACAAGTCACTCTCCTTTTCTGACCTTCAGTTTTCTTATTTGTAAAATGAGAATAAATGATTCTTGTATTACCTGAGAGGCATCATGGGATAAGGAGAAAGAGCTCTGGCTGGAGAGGCTGGAAAGACATGGGTTCAAATGCTGCCTCTGATGTTAACTAGCTGTGGGACCTTGATAAATCATTTCATTTCTGAGCCTCAGTTAGTTTCCTCATCTGTAAAATGAGGAAAATAATTGCACCCACCTCATAGGGTTATAAGGGTCAAGTGAAATCAGGTATGTAAAGGACTTTCCAAACCACAAGGGAATATATAGCTTGCTACTGTGTATACACACACACACACACACACACACACACACACGGAAGGGATGTCATCATTACTGCTAAATGGGGTTGACAGTCTAAAAGATCTCAAACAAAAATGGAACCCTACAAAAGTCACGGGCTGCTCCTGTTCTGGGACAGCTAGAAAGTCTGCAGTTAGACACAAACCAGGAGTTAGGAAGCACTGAGGAAGGTCCCAGGGGCTAGGCTGGGGTCAAAGGGAGTGACTTTCTGAAAATGCTTTAAAGAAGGCCATCGAGGCTGGCTTTGGAAGAGTCCACAACTAGGGGTTGGAGACAGTTTGAGGGATTCTCTCCATCTGTGCAGCTCAGCTCTCCTTGATTTACTTGCCC
>NW_020954555.1:2181459-2193723 GCF_900497805.2 Vombatus ursinus | reverse complement strand
CCTCTCTCTCCCCTCTCCTCTCCTCTCCCCCTCCTTCCCTCCCTGTCTCTCTCTCCTCTCACTCTTCTTTCCCTCCCTTCCCTCTCCCCCTACCTCCTACCTCCCTGCCTCTCTTCCTCTCCCTCCTTCTTCCCTCCTTCTCTTCTTCTCTCCCTCCCTCTCCCCACCTTTCTCTTTCATTTTCCTTTCTTTCTCTGTCTCTGTGTCTGTCTATATGTCTGTGTGTGTGTGTGTGTACGTGTCTCTCTCCCCTACCCACTCTCCTCTCCTTCCCTCCCTCTCCCCACCTCTCATCTCTCTCCCTCCTCCCCACCCCTCATCTCTCTCCCTCCTCCCCACCCCTCACACAGAGCCTTGTCAGCACCCTTTCACCTGAGCTGCTCTCCAAGTCCTTTGAAATTGTCTTTTAGAGATTGGGGCAGCACTGGGGTAGAGGGTGCAGGGAGAAAGCTTAATGACTGAAACCTCTTGACCCTCATCCTCAGCCCATTTGCAGGTGGGACTCAACAGCTGGCCAGTTGTGCCTGCCTCTAGCCATGACTTAATCCCTAGCCAGATGTTTCTTCTGCCCTGCCTCACCAAGCTCTGGGGACCCACCTCTCCCTTCCTCAGTCCTGCTGCTCGCTGCTTGGGGGATGGGGGTGGAGAGTTGAGGATGGAGGGAGGGGAGCTAAGGCAATCAGCCTGGGGATGGCCAGATGAAGAGTAGTAGCCAGAGCTCCTCTCTCTTCCTCCCAGACCACCTGCATCGTTTTCCTCCTCCCATCCCCAAGCTATCCTATCTATTATTGAAGCTATTCCTGTATGTTTCCCATCCTCAAAGTGCTCTGGCTTGGAGGGAGTGGGGGAGGGAGTCTCTCTGGTATATGGACGGGCAGCTCAGAAAAGGGGAGTGGCTACATCAAGGTCATTTAGCCCCAAGCCAGGGAAGGAGCTGGGCTCCAAGCCTGCAACTCTGACCAGCCTCCCTATTCATCTCAGTTAAGCTATGTTCCCCTCCTCAAGCCCTCCCCTAGGAACCCAAGAATAACCCAGTAGGTCATAGGATCACAGATTTAGAACAGTAGGAGCTTAGAGACCATCAATCCAAGCCCCTCACTTTATGGGTGAGGAAATGGAGGCACAGACAAATGGATGGACCTGTCCATGGTCCTACAGCTAATAAATGTCTATGGTGGGATTTGAACTCAGTCTTTCCTGACTCCAAGTCTGGTGCCCTATTCATTCTCTCTCTACTCTCCCAGCACTGATCTATCTCTAGCTTGCCTCTGGCTGTGATGGGGAAAAAAAAAAAACAAAAAACACCTCTCCAGGTTTTAATTTCCTCATCTGTAAAATGAGAGGACTGGATTCAATGACCTCTAAGGTCTTCTAGCCCTAAGTTCTTTGAGCTCACAATCACTGGACATTGTCTGTCTGTCTTGGTGCATTTGCCCTGAATGTCTGCCTTTGTCTCTCCATCTCCCCAAAATCAAGAATTGTGTCTTTTTCAGCCACTGAATATGATTCAACAAATGTTTATTAAAAACACATGAAATTCAAGGCTCAGGGCTGGATATGCCAAAATAGGTAAGATAAAGTCCCTGACCTCAAGGAACTGACAAAATAATAAGAGGGAAAGATATGGACAGAAATAACCACACTTCAAGGGAGAGTGAGGTAAGTGCAGAAGAATCAGGCAGAGATAGAAGCGGGAAGTCATTGGCGGAAGCATCACTATCTCCAAGGAAACACTGTGCTGTCTTGGAGGCAGTAACTAGAGTAGAGAGAACACTTGTCTTGGTGGAGAAGATCTGTATTCAAATCACAGCTCGGCCTGCTGGGTCACCTCTGGCATTTAGGTCACTTTGCTTCTCGGGACCTCAGTTTCCTCATATGTACAATGATTTCAAAGTCCCCTTCCGGCTTTAATTTCTATGATCTTGTGAGAGAGGTTTGGTAGGAGAAGGGAGATGTCTGAGAAGGCTTCCTGGAAGGAGGTGCCAGATAAGTTGGGCCAAAATGACATCACGATGTCAAGGTCAAGGTACAGTGTGTCCGACTGTGACTGATCTGACCAACAGAATCTCAGAAGTTTTATACACAGGTCGTGCACAAATAGTCCATATGAACATTTAGAATACAGATGTCTCTAAATTTGCACATCTCACGTTTCTTTTGAGTTATCGCACCTGCTATGTGCCAGGCATCGTCTTAGCCCCTGAGAATATAAGGATAAAAGTAAACCAGTTCCTGCTGAAGGAGCTTACCTTCTATATAGGAAAGAGAAGTAAGACTTCATTAGATAGGCAGTAGTGGGGATGCAAACCAGATTCTAAGAGTTGAGGAGAAAGTGAATGCTCAAAAAGGGAAGGCAGATTGTTATCATCATCATCATCAAAGTAGTTAGCATTTATATAGTGCCTTAATGCAAAGAGCTTTACAAATATTATTTCATTTTATTCTTGTAATAACCCTGGGTTGTTGTTCAGTCATTTTTCAATCATGTCCTACTCTTTGTGACCCCATTTGAGGTTTTCTTGGCAAAGACACTGGAGTGATTTGCCATTTCCTTCTTCAGCTCATTTTACAGATGAGAAAACTGAGGCAAATAGTTAAGTGAGTTGCCCAGAGAATCTAACATCTAAAAAGTCTCTGAGGGGAGATTTGAACTCAGGGAGATGAATCTTCCTGACTCTAGGCTTTATGCACTATGGCGTCACCTAGCTGTCCCCACTGGTACATTGTGGGTTCTTTTTTTTTTTTTTGGCTAGGTAATGGGGTTAAGTGACTTGCCCAGGGCCACACAGCTAGTAAGCGTTGTGTGTCTGAAGCCAGATTTGAACTCAGGTCCTCCTGAATCCAGGGCTGGGATTCTATCCACTGCGTGAACTAGCTGCCCCTCATTGTACGTTCTTAATAAATAGTCATTGAAGTATTTGGAGCAATTGAGTTCCAGTTATGCCATAAACTCACCATGAGACTTTGAATAGGTCCTATCATCTCTGGGTCTCAGACTCAGTTTCTCCATGAATAAAAAGAGGGAATGGGACCAGACAATCTCTAAAATCACCTCCAGTTCAAACATTCTCTGTTCTGATATTCTACACTCATCGGATCATAGGATTTAAGTGACCTAAGAAATATTATCTTCATTTTATGTCTAATGAAACTGAGGCACACACGTTAAATTACTTGTCCAAGTTCACACAGCTGTCAGTAGCAGAACTGAGTCCCTTGACTTCAAATCCAGTGTTTTCCTCTATATTGCACTATCTCATAGATCTAAGGAAACCTCCAGATCAGACATCCACAGTATATGTTCTAATTTGTCATACTTTGTGGGGATCTGGGTTCGAATCTTGCTTCTGCTTCTCACTAGCTATGATCAAGCTATTTCACCTTTCTAAGATTCATTCCTTATCTGCCTACCACCCTCTCAGATTATCTCCAATTTATCCTGCCTTATCATTTTATTTTTACACAGTTGTTTGCATATTCTCTCCCTCATTAGACTGTAAACTCCTTGAGGGCAGAGATTATTTTTGCTTTTCTTTGTACCCCCAGCTCTTAGCACAGTGCCTGGCACACAGTAGGTGCTTAATAAATGCTTAATGATGACACAGCATCTAAACTTAAACTTTTGTGCTTAAATCAGAATAGAAATGTGATTTATTGCTGTTCCACTGAAATGTGTACATGTAACATACATATAGTATGCATTTCTGGGTGATACCAGTCTATGAGTTAGAGTTGATTCCCAGGACATGCCTCTTGTCCCAAAGATTTCCCTCACTCACTTCACTTCCATTACTGGGCATCATGAAGCCTTCTTCTCCTGCCCCCAAGCTCATTCTGGGTTCTCTCTCCTCCCAGAGGTGGCCAAGGCTTCCTAGGGATGGGGACCTGTGTTCCAGAAAGCCAAGTGTGAAATGAGTTCTGTTATATAGCAGCACCAGAGATACCAGTCCATGATGTGGAATGAGCATTTCTGGCAGGGGTATCCTACAGGTTTAGAGGTTGGAAACAGATCTGGAACACTATTGGTCCCCTATATACAAACACAGGGTAGCTAGGTGGCACCATAGTGCATACAGTGCCAGACCTGAAGTCAGGAAGACTCATCTCCCTGACCTCAAATCTGGCCTCAGACACTTACTAGCTGTGCAACCCTGGGCAAGTCACTTCACCAATTTGCCTCAGTTTCCTCATCTGTAAAATTAGCTGGAGAAGGAAATGGCAAACCACTCCAGGATCTTTACCAAGAAAACCCCAAATGGGGTCACGAAGAGTCAGACACAACTGAAATGACTGAATAACAACAATACAGACACAAGCCTTTTCCCAAGATAGGATGTCAAAATGAGATGAGACCACAGAGGTTATCTCATCCAACCCTCACTGAGCAGGATCCCTGTAGCACTCTCACCTGGCCTTTGCTTGAAGGGCTCCTGTGATGATGGCCTACTCACTACCATTAATTCCAATGCTCTAGTTGTTAGGAATTATTTTTCCTTGTATGGAGTTGAACTCTCCCTGTCTGCATTATCCACCTCTATTCTCATTCTGCCCTCTGAGCCCCTCCACGTCCCTGCCCATGCTCTCATCCCAGAGCACCTTCCCTGCCTATTCGCCAGGGACTGAGTCCTTAGACCCAGCCCCATCTTAGGTCCCAAGACCAAAGTGTGCCTCCATCTTGTGTCTTTTTTGGATACCAAAGATCTAGACCTGGAAGGACCTTCAGAAGACATCTAGTCTAACCCTTTCATTTCACAGAGGGGGAAATGGGGCTTAGGAAGGGCAGCCATGTACTACAGTGGATACAATGCTGGGCCTGGAGTCAGAAAGACTTGTGTTCAAATCCTGCTTCAGACACTCACTAATTGTGGGACCCTGGGCAAGCCACTTAACCTCTCTGTTTGCCTCAGTTTCCTTATCTATAAAATGGAGATAATAATTGCACCTGCCTCCTAGGGTTGCTGTGAGGTTCAAATGAGATAATAGTTGTAAAGCATTTAAAGCAGTGCCTGACACATAGTAAATATTATACAAATGCTACGTATTATCAGGACGATTAACTGACTTTAACCTTAGCAAACTCAGATCTTCTAACTGCAAAATTGGTGCTCTTTCCACAATATAACTGCCTCCCCACAATTTACCTGCCCATGTTGGCGAAACAAGTTTGAAAGGCCAGGACTCTTAGCACTCACACCTGGGACTGGTACATAATTGGGCTGGTACATGCCTGGAGATAGTATTCCCATACTATTTTAAGGTACCTTATCTCATTTGACCCTTGCAATAACCCTGTTAATGAAATACTCCAGGTGGCTATTCCTGTCAAGAAGCTGCATTTGGATGTAGTCAGAGACCATGTGGATGTTGTCAGAGACCATGTAATGTTGTCCTCGGAGCCCCTATGGATTCCACCCCTGGCCATAAGCCATTCCATGGGCTGTGGTGAGACATGAGCCATTCAACAAATCCCACGTTGTGGAAGTATTGTCAGTCTTCACTACTGTTTTGTGAAGGCAGGACTCTTTGCTGTAAATTTTAGCCTGTTGATGTGTGCTCTGGAGATATCTCTCAATCCTCTCCCTCTTTTTCTACAAGGAAATGCTCATCTTTCTTTAGTTTCCCTCGGGCAATGAGCCTTGAGTTTTGTTAACTTTGTACCAGTTTTTGTTCGGTCACCTTCTAGATCCATCGTCCTCTGTTTTACCGTGCCAAAAGTAAATGTCAGGACTGGTATTAGATGAGAGTTAATTTCTCAAGTGTGTTTCCCATTAAGCTTTGACCTCTGGATGCTGGTCCCTTAACACTGCCGTCATTCAGTCATGTCTGACTCTTTGTGACCCACGGATATCAACTCTCCAAGTCTGTCCAAGTTCATGTTCATTGTTTCCATGACACTATCCATCCATCTCACCCTCTGCCATACCCCTTTCCTTTCGCTTTCAATTTTTTTCCAATATCAGGGTCTTTTCCAATGAGTCCTTCTCATTATGTATTTAAGCTTCAGCTTCATTATTTGACCTTCCAGTGAACAGCCTGAATGAATTTCTTTAAGTATTTGATCTTCGTGCTATCCAAGGGACTCTCAAAAGTCTTCTCCAGCACCACAATTCGAAAGCATTGATTCTGCAGCACTCAGTTTTCCTTATATAGTCCAACTCTCACAGCCATACATTGCTACTGGGAAAACTATAGCTTAATTATTCAGACCTTTGTTGGCAAGGTGATGTCTCTGCGTTTTAGTATGCTGTCCAGATTTGCTGCAACTTTTCTTCCAAGGAACAAGAGTCATGGCTGCAGTCACCATCTGCAGTGATCTCTGAGCCCAAGAATATAAAATCTGATGGTGCTTCCATTTCTTCTCCCTCTATTTGCCAGGAAGTGATGGGACCAGTTACCAAGATCTTAGGTTTGTTTTTTGTTGTTTTTTTTATGTTAAGCCTTTACACTCTCCTCTTTCACCCTCATCAAGAGGCTTTTTAATTTCTCTTCACTTCCTGCCATCAGGGTGATATCATCTGTATGTCTGAGATTGTTGATATTTCTCCTGGCAACCTTAACTCCAGCTTTTAATTCATCTAGCCTGGCATTTTGCATGATGTATTCTGTACATAAGTTAAATAAATAAGATAACAATATACAGGCTTGTCATGTTTCTTTTCCAATCTTAAACCAATCAGCTGTTCCATGTTCAGTTCTAATATAGTCTTAGCTTCGTCCTTGAAGAGCTGATGCTCAACGTGTCTTGCCTAGAGAAGAACAAGGTATTTAAATTCCAGTTCCATCTATTGGTCTCATTTAACCTCCAGATTCATTCTCAAAACCACTAGTCTCTATTCTTCCTTTGCATATATTAATAAATTTTATTTCCTGAGTCCAAATGAGAATTTTATATCAATGGAAAGTTTCCAAAGTACTTGTTAAATGTAGTTTTTGGTAGGGCCATGTAACTTAATGTCATCCATATCAATCAATTGATTAACCCAATATTTTGGTACAACGAACTCTTTGTCTTGAAAGCCATGTTCATCTTTATTCAGGAGTGATGATAATAGGTGTAAGGCTAGGCATAGCCAGAGTTAAGCTTAAACTGTCAGCCAAGAAGATGCCATGTTTTATATCAAACAGTTTTTACATTTTTATGTTGATGAGGTGTTTTAAAAAAGAGCTTGATTAACTCTGAAGTACAATCTCATGTAAAACAACAAATGTTGGAGGGGATATGGGAAAATTGGGACACTAATGCACCATTGGTGGAATGATCCAATCATTCTGGAGAACTATTTGGAACTATGCCCAAAGGGCTATAAAATTCTGTTATACCCTATGACCCAGCAATACTAGGTCTGTATCTCTAAGAAATTCCCCCCCAAAGAAAAGAAAAAAGACCCATATGTACAAAAATATTTACAGCAGCTCTTTTTGTGGTGGCAAAGAATTGGAAATTGAGGGGATACTCATCTATTAGGGAATGGCTGAATAAGTTGTGGGTATATAATTGTAATGGAATACTATTATGTTATAAGAAATGATGAGCAGGATGATTTCAAAAAAACCTGGAAAGACTTACACAAACTGATGCAAAGTAAGGTGAGCAGAACCAGGAGAACATTATACACAGTAATAGCAGTATTGTATGATGATCAACGGTAAATGACTTAGCTATTCTCAGCCATACAATGATCTAAGATAAATCAGAAGGACTGATGATGAAAAATGCTATCCACCTCCAGAGAAAGAATTGATGGAGTCTAAATGCAGATCAAAGCATCCTTTTTTTACTTTCTTTGAGGGGTGGAGGAGTCTGTTTTTTGTTTCACAACATGACTAATATGGAAATAAGTTTTGGATGACTGCACATGTATAATATATACCAAATTGCTTGCCTTCTTTATTGGGGGGGAGGGAAGGGAGAGAGAGAGTTTAAAACTCAAAAATTTTAACAATGAACCTAAAAATTGTTTTTACATATAATTGAAAAAAATATTTAAAAGTAAAAAAAAAAAAGTTAATTAAAAAAAGAGCCTGGTTTTCCATGCAGACATCAAATACTTGTGTTCTTACTATGTATGGATTTATTTTATATAGTTGACATACGTCTGTCATATACTCAAACCATGAATACAAAACTGAGTCAGAGGCTTTCCAGTAATGAAGTAGGTCTCAATGTTATGGCAGTTTGGGTGGTTTTTTCATTAATCTTCAAACTAATAATGAGCTGCACTTTACATCCCTAGGACTTTGGGGCTCACTCTTTTTATTCTTCAGTCAAAATGCTGTTTTTGTGTGTTTATATATGTATATATATATTAGTGATCTTAGCTGTGAATATGCTGTATAAATGTTATAAATAGTAACCATGTACTTGGTCTATATTTGGAGGGATCAGTGACATTCTCATCCTTTTGAGATAAATACTTGATGACTTCTGATAAGAAAAAAATGGGATCAGGTTTGCCTCAAAGAGGAAACTATAAAGTGTTTTCATTGTAATTCATGCCCCATATTGAAACATATGAGCTAATAATTATGGTTCTTATCCAGACCCATCATTTTCAGTTTTTACAGGAAAGCTAGAGTTTCAGTGACCTCCCTTGATGGGAGGTCATCCATATTAATGGGATGTAAGCTTTCTGTTCAAGGTTCAATCCAATGTGAACTTTTGATGTACTGGACATCTTTTAGCCACAAAGATGACCAGAAATATTCCACATCTCTCTTCTTTAGGCATCTTTTCTCTCCTTTAATGTCTTCATTTCTCAAGACATTATAGTATAGTTTTTGATGTTGAATTTTTCATTTTTTGTCCTTTGAATTTCTTTAGCTCCTTGTATTATTTGTTAACATTTTGGCTTTTGCTTATAATTGTTGATTATGAGTATTAAGAATTTTTTACAGACTTTTGTGTTCTAGGCTCCATTCTGCATGTCTCTTTTTTAATCACCTTTAATCAGGAGATGTGGTGTTGAAGTGGTCTGCTGTACAGATCAACCAGATGTTGATATAACATTGCAATATCTTTCCCCAGATCTTTAACCATTTTCTGAGCTTCTTGAATCATGATGACTTTAGATATCAATCACTAAGACTAGTCATCAATGACTCTATCTTTCTGCTCAAGATGCTTATAGGAACAAAGGCTTCAGAACCTCCTGCTGTGTGCAGGTCCTGAAATGTTTTTACACTCTAGCAAACATTGTGGGAGAAGGTGTTTGTTCATGATGGTTAGATCAGATGCCAGCCTTTAAAGATGTCTATTTTGGTTTAGTTGGTCAATTAGTTGGATTGAAAAGGGCTTTTCAGAATTCCATTCTAATTATTCTCCTCTCCTCTGCAGAATCATTTGTGACAGCAGCATCAATTTGCTGTTCATTATTAGGTAACACTTCTTAAGTTTGTGTTAAATGAAAATTTTCAGTGCATTCAGGTTCTTCATCTTTTCCCTCTTCAGATTTAAGTAACTCCTTGATTTTTACTCTTATTTTATCTAATCTAGGTTTAGGGATGACATTATTTCTTATGATTGCCCATTATTGACCTTTACTATGTTGCTGCATAACTTGCAGCCAAAGACAGTGTTGACAAAAAGCAATGTAAAGTCCTTTTTATAATTGGTAAGATAACAATAGCACTTTTTATATAGCACTTTAAGGTTTGCAAAGGACTGTTCTTATATTAGTGAACAACAACCTTGGGAAGCAGGTGTTATTATCCCTGCTTTACAGATGAGGAAACTGAGGCAGGCAAAGGTTTTAGTAACTTGCCCAGGGTCACAGAACTAAAGTGTCTGAGGCTGAATTTGAACTCAGGACTTCCTGACTCCAGGCCCGGTGCTTTCTCTACTCAATTGATTGTTTCCAATTCTGTTACAATGTAGTTTGCATTCCTGTATAGGAAAAAAATTTCATGTCTTCAGCCTCCATTTCAGGCCCCCTTGTGGTTTGCCAGATTTAGTGGTTAGTGACTTCAGTGCTGATGCATTTCCAGCAGGTGGAGTATTGGTATTTCTGATTTGTCCCAATGCTTCTTGCCTTTCTGCAGTTTGAAAACATGAAAGGTGTCCCTCAGGGTTCTGTTCTCCATCTATACTGCTTCACTTAGGGACCTCATCAGCTCCCATGGATTCAATGATCAGTCCTGTGTTGATGATTCCCAGATCTCTTTACTCAGCTCTGACTTATCTACTGACCTCTGAGCTCACATTTCCAACTATCTACAGAGGGTCCCTAACTGGATATCCTGTCGACATCTTAAACTCAACACGTTTAAAACTGGACTCATTATCTTTCCCTCCAAACTCTCCCTTCTCCTTACCTTCCCTGTTACCATGGAGGGCAACACCATCCTCCCAATCCCTCACGCCCATAAGCTAGGAGTCATCTGAGATCCTCACTCTCTCTCACCACTACCAGTTCCCCCTCCAAACCAAACTGTAGTCAAGGTCTGCTGATTTTACCTTTGCAACATCTCTCCAATATGCCCCCTCCTTTCCTCTGACCCTGTCACCCATCTAGTGTGGACACTCACCATCTCACAGCTGTGCTATTGCAATAGCTGCTGGGGGGTCTGCCTGCCTCAGCTGTCTCCCCCAACTCCACTCAGCTGCCAAAGTGATCTTTCTAAGGTGCATAACTGACCATGGCATCTCCCTATTCTATAATCTCCAGTTGCTCCCTATTACCTCCAGGATCAAATATAAAATCCTCTGTTTGGCTTTCAAGGCTCTTCATAACCTGCCCCCCTCCCCCCACCCCTCCAATCTTATGCTTTACACCCTGCCACACATTCTGGGATCCTAGTGACACTGCCCGCCTGGCTGTTCTGTGAACAAGACTTTCAGTCTCCAGACTCCAAGCATTTTCTCTGTCCGTCCCCCATGCCTAGAATGCTGTCCCTCCCCCTCTGCCTCCTGGTTACCCTGGCTCCCTCCATGGACTAGCTAACATTACACCTTCCCTGTCCTTCTTCATTTTTGTGCTTTCCCTCTGTTGATTATCTCTGATTTATCCTGGGCATATTTCACTCACACATAGTTGTCTGCAGGTTGTCTCCCCCATTGGACTGTGAGCTCTTTGAGAGGAGGGACTGGTTTGTATGTTTCTTTGTAACCCTTAGCACAGTGCCTGGCATACAGAAGGAAGGAAGGAAGGAAGGAAGAAGGAGGAAGGGAGGGAGGGAGGAAGGAAGAAGGAGGGAGGGAGGAAGGAAGAAGGAGGAAGGGAGGGATGGAAGGAGGAAGGAAGGAAGGAAGGAGGAGGAGGAGGGAGGAAGGGAGGAAAAAGGATGGGTGGAGAAAGAAAGAGGGAGGAAGGAAGGAAGAATTTACTAAGTGCCTACTATGTGCTAAACACTTTTTGCCAATATTATCTCATTTGATCCTCATAACAACCCTGGGAGGTAGTCACTATTATCATCCCCATTTTACATATAAGGAAACTGAGGCAGAAGAGGTGATGTGGCTTACCCAGGTCACACAGCTAGTAAGTGTCTGAGGTCACATTGGAACTCAGGACTTCCTGACTTCAGGCCCATCATTCCATCTCCTGTGTCACCTAGCTGCCTCCACAGTAGCTGCTTGATGAACGTTTAACTAACTGAAGGAAAGCCATTTATTCTGTCTTCTATGTCAAGGTGATCAATGATTCTGAGTCGGGCCAGCCTGAAAGCTTCTGGCCCTGACCTGTTTCTTAGAATTCTAGGAGTAGTTTCTTCACACTGGCTAGGGTGCTAGCCCAGTGGGTGGTGTTGCCAGAGCCCAGCTGGCCAGGGTTTGAGGGTTCCTTCCAGGCCTTCACAGTTATCAGAGCTATCTCAGAGCACACAGAGTAGTCTGCAACATACAGCAACTTAGATGACACTCTCTGACTTTGCCATTGTGCAGCTCCACTCCCCCCCCCCACACACACATATATTCACATACATAGACAGCTTTGGACTTTAAGATTTTTTTTAACTCAAAGTCACCTGGGTATAAAGTGGCAAAGAGGAGACTTGAATCCAAGGTCTCCAAATGTAACACTCTTTCTACTCTACATGGATGATAACTGGAAGATAACCATTAGGCTACCTCTTTTTTTAATCCACCTTAAAAGATTCCAATTCTATCTAAAAAATGGGAATGAAATATAAGTAAATTTTTCCATTTTTTGTCTCTCACACTCACTCTTTCAACTTTTTTCCTCCTTTTTTTAAATGTTTTGATGCTTGTATATGTATATAATGCTATATACATTTAACATTATATACATATATACCCATATATAACAC
>NW_020954555.1:2172701-2181433 GCF_900497805.2 Vombatus ursinus | reverse complement strand
TGTGTGTGTGTGTGTGTGTGTGTGTGTGTGTGTGTGTATCAGCCAGGTAGCACAGTGGACAGTGGATAGAGTGCTGGGCTAGAGTTAGGAAGACTCAAGTTCATATCTGGCTTCAGACACTTACTAGCTGTGTGACCCTGAGCAAGTCATTTATCCCTGTTTGCCTCAGTCCCCTCATCTACGAAATGAGCTGCAGAAGGAAACAACAAACTACTCCAGTATCTTTGCCAAGGAAACCCTAAATGGGGTCATGAAGAGTCAGACATGACTGAAATGACTGAACAACAAAAATGTATATCACTGTCATTTCCCAATGATAAAGCCCTCCATTGTAAAAAATAAATAGAATAAAACAAAAACAAACAAACAAACCCAACACATTGGTCCTATCTGACAAGGTGTACCCCATTCTGCACCTGTAGTTCACCACTCTACATAGAGGAGAAAGACATATTTCACCATTAATCCTTTGAAGCATGAGTCTTCCAGTGTTCTTTTCCTTTATGTGATTATGGTCATTGTATACATTTTTCATCTGGTTCTGCCTACTTTGATCTAATCAGTTTATACGAACCTTCCCAGGTTTCTCTGGATACCTCATATTCATCATTTCTCATGGCACGTTGATATTCTCCTACATTCATATGTCACCATTTGTTTAGCCATTGCCCTATCAACAAACCCCCTACTTTCCTTCCAACTCTTTGCTCCTGTAAAGGTGCTGCTATAAATCATTTTCCATATGTGAGCACTGTCTTTCAACACCTTGGGGCTTTGCCTAGTAGTGGTACCTCTGGGTCTCAACAGGCTTCTTTGTTTTTTAATTTTTTAACTTTTATTTTCAGTTACAAATTCTCTTCCTCCCTCTACCTAAAATGTGCATTTGTGTCATCAGAATTTTGTTTTGGGGAGCTCCTCTAACTTTGGTTTCCAAAAAAAGCTTGATGTTATCCTAGATTCTCAGATCAGTTTAAGGAATGAATGAATCAGGATCACAGCTTTAGGGCTGGTTGAGACCTTAGCTGTCATCTAGTCCAACTCCTTAGCATTTACATACAAGGAAACTGAGGCCCAGAGAGAGAACAGTTACAAGACTGCACAAGAAGCAGATCATGAGTCCTCAGATTCTGCTTCCAGAACTCTTCTCATTGGTGCACGCATGCACGTTTATATACACAGACACACAGACACACACACCTTTCTGTTACCTCTCTCCAGTTACTTTGTCACCCAAAGTCAGGGCCATCCCCAGTGCTAGACTCCCCATTCTTATGGGCTGCACTGCCACCTACTGGCCAAGAACACTGCAGCAGCCAGCCAGGAGGGAGCTGTCCCCCTCTCTGAAGCAGCAGTCTCCACCCAGCTGCTACCACCCCAAGAAGAAAACAACCCAGAAACAGTCCTAGAAGTCTTGTCAGGCCCCCATAAAGTACAGTATCCACCCCTAGATCCCTGAAATCCTAATCGGTCAAGGTTGAATCTTCAGCAATTTCCTCCTTTAGACAGGTGCTAGTGAAACTTTCTTTTTCTTTTTCTTTTTTTTTTTGGTGAGGCAATTGGGGTTAAGTGACTTGCCCAGAGTCACACAGCTAGTAAGTGTTATGTGTCTGAGGCTGGATTTGAACTCAGGTCCTCCTGCCTACAGTAGTGAAACTTTCAAATTTTACTGTCAGGAACATTGGTGTACTGAGCCCTGGGAGGGGGGAGTGAAGAGATTTTTAAATCTTAAAACACAGAATGTCAGAACTGGAAGGGGCCTTTAATTCTTTTTTTCAGATAATAAACATTTTTTTTCTCTTCTTCCTACCCACCACACAATTAAAAAAAGAAAAACAAAGCCCTCGTAACAACTTATGCATAGCCAAGATCATGTTGGCCAAATCCAAAAATGCAGGTCTCATTTTGCTTCTTGACTCATCTGTGTCTTGACCTCTTAGTCAGGAAGGAGTTAGGCATGGCTCAGCATGAGCCTCTGGATTGCATTGGTTAGAATTCTTAAGTCTCTCAAAATTGTCTTTACAATGTTGTTATTATTGTATAGATTTCCTTCCTTTTTAAAAAAAATTCTTGGTGCTATATTTCATTTTTAACTATACTTTCCTTTGACTTTCTTACTATAGATCCTGTTTCATTGCAGGTTTGAATAATGCTTGAAATGCTTGCCTTCCCCACACCAACAGCCGTTGCAATACCTTTATCATGGAAGTGTGCTCTTTAAGAGCTATGACTTTCGGGGCAGCTGGGTGGCGCAGTGGATAGAGCACCAGCCCTGAAGTCAGGAGGACCTGAGTTCAAATCCAGCCTCAGACCAAACACTTGACACTTACTAGCTGTGTGACCCCAAACAAGTTACTTAATCCCAATTGCCTAAAAAAAAGAGAGAGAGAGAGAGAGAAAGAGTTATAACTTTCACATGTTTCCTTGTAATAGTATATTGTATAAATTTTCTGATTGTGTTCAGTTCACTCTGCATCTGTTCATTCTAATCTTCCTCATCTTCTCTGAAATTATCCATTTCATTCTTTCTTATTGCACAAATATATTTAATTGCATTCATATGCCATAATTTGTTTAGCCATTCCCTAACAAACTAGCATACCCTTAGTTTCCAGGTCTTTGCCGCCACAAAAAGCAATGCTACAATTATGTTTGTACACATGGGTTCTTTTCCTCTTTCTTTGATCTCTTTGGGAGGATAGGTCTAGTAATGATATCACTAAGTCATGGGTTATGCACGGCTTAGTAACTGTTGGATATAATTCCAAATTGCTTTCCAGATGATAATAATTATTATTGTTTCTTCTTTGTACTTGAAGAGGATCAATGACATCACAATATTAAGGTCAGGATACAGTGTATTTGACTGTAGCTGATCAGACCAATATGAGCTCAGAAGGCACTGCCACCAGTCGAGTACAAATAGTATGAACATTTGGAGTGGAAATGTCTCTAGATTTACGCATCTCATGTATCCTTTGTGCTCCTGCGATTCTGCTTTGCTCATAGAACACATTCCCTTTTTTGATTCCAGCACACAATGCTGGGCAGTTCTATGCCCCAGTCTTCCATGTGTCACAATCCATTTCAAAGTACTTCAGAAAGATCTTAAGAGTGCCCTTAGGGGCAGCTAGGTGGTGCAGTGGATAGAGCACTGGCCCTGGAGTCAGGAGGACCTGCGTTCAAATCCGACCTCAGACACATAACACTCACTAGCTGTGTGACTCTGGGCAAGTCACTTAACTCCAATTGCCTCACCAAAAAAAAAAAAAAAAATTCCTGTTTCCCTGAGTTCAAATCTGGCCTCAAACACTTGACACTTACTAGCTGTGTGACTCAACTCTGATTGCCTCACCAAAAAAAACAAAAGCTTTCGCTACTTTCAACCATCATGTGAGCACCTGTCTTGTGTGATTTCTCCATAAAATAGTCTTTGAGGGCACACATACATTTGGCGTTTGAATAACGTGGCCAGACCATTGGAATTATGCACTTTGTAACAGAGCCTGAATGCTTGGCAGTTCAGCTCAAGAGAGGACCTCAATGTCCCATATCATATCTTGCCAAGTGATTTGCAGAA
The DNA here is from genome assembly GCF_900497805.2 of Vombatus ursinus. Taxonomy (NCBI): domain Eukaryota; kingdom Metazoa; phylum Chordata; class Mammalia; order Diprotodontia; family Vombatidae; genus Vombatus; species Vombatus ursinus. The sequence goes on along the minus strand of NW_020954555.1, from coordinate 2,177,856 downwards.
TCTTCTTAAGACAATTCAAATGGAAGCAATTCAGTGTCTTGGCATGGTGCTGGTATACTGTCCAGGTCTTTCAGGCATACAACAATGAGGTCAGCACAACAGTTCTATAGACCTTCAGTTTGGTAGGAACGTGATACTCTTCTCTCCCACACTTTCCTTAGTAGCCTCCCAAACACACTGAGCTAGTTCTGGTAATATGTGTTTCAACCTCATCATCTCTGTGGACATCCCTGGAAGGCATATTGCTAAGGTAAGCGAACTTATCCACAGCATTCAAATTTTCTCCATTTTCTGTAAGCAATGGTTCCATGTATAGATGGTGCAGTACTGGCTGGTGGAGAACCTCTGTTTCCTTAGTGTTGGTTGTTAGGCTAAAATTAGCACAAGCAGCATGGAATTGATCCATATGCTGTTGCATCTCAGCTTCAAAGTCTGCCCTGAGTACACAATCATCTTCAAACAAAAAGTCATGCACCAATTCTCCCTTCACTTTAATCTTGGCTTGTAGCCTTTTCAAGTTGAATAGTTTACCATCAGTACAGTAGCTGACCTTGATGTTGTTTTCACCCTCGTTGAAGGCATCTGACAACATCACTAAAAACATCATGCTAAAAAGCAAGGGAACAAGGACACAGCCCTGCCTCACTCTGCTGTTGGTGACTGGGAAAGCTTGAGAGCGTCATTCTTTATACAGAATCCATATAAGCATGCCATCACAGAGCTGACATAAAATACTGATTTACTTCTCCAGGCAACCAAATTTTGCCATGATCTTCCACAAGTCCTCACAACTGACAGCATCAATAACCTTGGTCAGGTACAGACCTCTGTTCTATTCCTGGCATTTCTCCTGGAGTTGTCAGGCAGCAAACGCTGTTCCTCCCCCAATTGATAAATGGTCAGAGGATGTGAACAGGCAGTTTTCAGAGGAAGAAATTGAAGCTATCTATAGTCATGAAAAAAATGCTCTAAATCACTATTGATTAGAGAAATGCAGATCAAAACAACTCTGAGGTACCACATCACATCTATCAGATTTGCCAACATGACAAAACAGGTAAATGGTAAATGTTGGAGAAGATGTGAGAAAATTGGAACACGAATGCATTGTCCAACCCTTCTGTAGAGCATTTTGGAAGTATGCGCAAAGGGCTATAAAACTGTGACCCAGCAGTATCACTTCTAGGTCTGTATCCCAAAGAGATCATAACAAAGAGAAAAGGGCCCACATGTACCATTCTGGCCTGGTACCTTTCAGGTAGGTGATACACAGGGGTGGTCTTGTCTCTGATTTGCTTCTCAGAACTCTTCACAGACACCAAGTTCAGGCTTCCTGTGATGTTCCAGTCCTCAGTCCAGGTCCCAAGAACTTGCTTAGGTTTCCTACAACGATGGAGCAGGAGCAGCTGAGGCCATGGCACAATCAGGGGTATGACGGCTCTCTTTTGTAGCTGATGGCTTATCTTGTCCTTTAATTGATTATTAGCTTGTTAGTAATTATTAATAATATTAGTATTAATTATTATTATTCCTATTAGCTTGTCTTGTCCTTTAATTCCAAAGAGTGGCACCAAGTATCAGATCCCAGCCCCTCTGAGGAAGGAATCTTCCAAGAACATGGAGGCTGGCCTGGAGAATTTGGGGAAGATGGCTGTCATCAGAGTCAGGCCTCCAAGCTCCTTCCCACAAATGGGCATGCTTAGTTGTTAACTGTGCAGGCAGTTATGAGTCCAGTTTCAGGTGAATGTCCAAATGATCATGCTTCCCCTTGGAGGAGGTGCAATTTCCAACTCTCATAGTATAGACAGCCTCAGAACCAGGCAGAAGCAGAAGGTAAGGACCACCAAGCCCATCCCCATCTGCCACATGACTGGGGGCCAGGCTCTGTGGGTAACTGGGTAGGCACAGGGCCATTGAGCTAGGGTTTGGGTGACCCAGCCTCTGATTCCCCCATGCTGAAGAACAACCTTCCTAAAGTTTATTTTTAGAATTGTGTGTAAAATAGAAATCAATAGGTCCTGAGTGAAGATCTGGGTCTTAAACTGCTTGGCTTAGACGCTGCAGCTTCAGAGTTTTCTGTTGTTCCAGCGGAAGGCTTGGCTACAAATGGGACTTTATTGTGTGTGACTACCACTGAAATTGAGAGGGCAATGGAGGACATTTAACAGGGTTCCTGGAAGATGGGGACTTTGAAGGGGTTGGCAGCGTGGAGGAGAAGAGGGCAAAACTCTACATTCTGTTGGGGCCTAGTGATAGATAGGACACTGCAATAGAAGTCAAGAAGACCTGAGTTAAAATCCCACCTCTGACACTAACTGGGTAACCCTGGGCAAACCACTTAACTGCTATGTGCCTCAGTTTCCTCTTCTGCAAAATTAGGGAGTTGGACTTTATGAGCTCCAAGGTCTCTAGGTATATTAATAACTACAATAATAGCTAAAATGTTTTGCAAAGCACTTTACATATGATATATACATTTATACATATATATATATATATAAAAATTTTGATTGTATGGAATAGATTGTGTACCTTATTTTTATCTCCCATTTTGCAGATGAGGAAATGGAGGCTCAGAGTGATGAGGTGACCTTCCCATGATCATACAACTAGTGACATGAATAATAAGTGCTGAGCAAACTCATCATCAGGTGGGGCTGTCCCTTTGGGGAGGGGGGAATCAGACTGTAAGTCAGGACTGGGGTCATTGGGCTCCAGGTGGAGGAAGCTGATTCTTCTAAGGATCAATTCAGTGCAATTCTACAAACAAAGCAGAAAGCCCTGGTTTATACTCCTAGGGGCACAAGGATGAAAAACAGCCGTGAGGGGATTGAGTGGGACTGCCCCCATCATGAAGTCTCCTGGTGTTGGAACCAGAAGGGAACACAGCACGGCAGAGCTGGGAGGGGCCTTAGAAATTAGAATATCAGTAGTTGGGTAGCTAGCACACAGGCAGAGTAAACTAGAAGTAACAATAACAAGAGGACACAATTGACTGGCTAGGAGACAGAAAATAAATAGAGTTGATTCTAAGGCAGGAAAAGTTTTTAGAACACAGAATATTAGCACTAGAAGGGACTTTTGACAACAGAATATCAGACTTGAAAGGGGGTCCTTAGGGATCATCTAATCCGGCCCCCTAATTGTACAGCTAAGGAAACTGAGGCCCAGAAAGAGGAAGTGAATTATCCAAGGAAAGCAACACGATGTGTGAGAGCACTGAGTTTGGAGTCAGAAGGCTAGGGTTCAGATATCAATTAGATATGTGATCTTGGGTAAATCATCTCACTTCTCTGAGCCTCAGTTTCCTCCTCTGTAAAATGGGAAAGTCAAATCAGATGTCCTCTAAGTCAAGACCTCTTCCAGGGTTGGCCCTACAATCCTGACTAGATCTGTGTCTTACTTCCCACTCCAGAGCCCTTTCCACTATATCTCAGACCAGGGAAGCCAAATGAAACCACCCAAATTGATTTCTTGGATAACCTTGTTCCTCCAGCTAACCTGCAGCTCCCCTGCTAGGGCTTCTGGGGTTTCCTCACAAAGACCTTCTCTCTGGACCTCAGTTTCCTCGTTTGCAAAATACATTGGAGAAAATGACCACCCAGTTTGAGGTCCCTGAACCTGTGGTCTGAGGTCAACAAGCATCCCAGGTAGCGTGGTGAATGCCAGGGATGCATCATAGAAAGGTGAAAAATGGTCCCTACCCTGAAGGAGCCCATGGTCTAAACTAAAATGAGGAGGTTAGAATAGATAACTTTGACTTCAAATTCTGGATTTAGGATCCTCTGCCATACACAAGTCCAGGGGTGGGGAACCTGAGGCCATCTAGGTCCACATGTGGCCTCGAGGCCTCAAGCTCCCCACCCCTGCACAAATCTGACCATGTTCCTCCAACACTCAGTGGCTCCCTATTACTTCTAGAACCCTTTGTCCAGCTTTTAAAGCCTTTCATAATCTTCCTACCTTTCCAGTCTTCTTGCACCTTACTCCTGGCTGCATACTCTTTGATCCAGTGACACTGGCCTCCTGGCTGTTCCTCCAACAAGAACTTTCATCTCCTGACTCCAAGTTTTGGCTCTGGCCGTCTCCCATGCCTGAAGCTCTCTCCCTCCCTGTCTCCACCTTCTGGTTCCCCTGGCTTCTTTCAAGTCCCTGCTAATATCCTACCATCTATGAGAACCCTTTCCCGGTTCCCCTCCATATTAATGCCTTTCCTCAGTTGTTTATTTCCAATTTATCTTATCTGCATCTTGTTTTTTCACGGTTCTTTGGATACTGTCTCCCCTATTAGACTATGACTTGTTAGAGAGCAGGAACTGTCGTTTGCTTTTCTTTGAATCCCCAGAGCTCAGCACAGTGCCCGGCACATAGCAGGCGCTTAATAAATGTTCGTTGACTGTTGACTACTCCCCTCCACCATCTTTTAACTATTTTGCATGTATTTATTCATGCACATACTGTCTCCAGCGGTGGACCGTAGGTTTCTTTGGGAGCTGAGGCTGTTTTATTTTTGCCTCTGTAGAAGCTGAATAAATGCTTGTTGATTAAGTGACTGAGGCAGTCGTTTTGACCCTGGAAAATACTTGAACCCAATCCCCTCCCCCTCTCAAAGATAAACAAACCAACCAAAAAAAAAAAAAAGCCAATTCTGAGAGCCTGGGTGCCTGGAGGAATCTGGAAGCAGGTCCCTCCCCGACGCGGACTTACAGAGGTGATTAGGGGGTGCAGGTGGAGCTCGGACCCAGGGTGAAGTATGACCTGCTGGCGGGGTTGGGGATGGGGCGGGGGCGACCCAGCTCAGGTCAGGGGATGAGGCGAGGCTTCGCGAAGTTTGGAAGCATGTCCCTAGCGGCAGCCCGTACGCAGCGTCCCGCGAGACGTTTACCTGGGCCCCAGGTGAGCGCAGAAGGAGGAGCTGCGCTGAGGCTGCTCACCTGGCGGGACAGGTAAGCGGGGCGCTGGCGGGGGGGCTCTAGGGACCGGACCGGGCTGGGCTCCCTTATCTGGACCTCACCTCACCTGGGCTCACCTGGCCCGCACTCACCTGTAGCACTCCTGGCCGCTGGAGTTGGACTGAGGCCGCTCCCAAGGGCGCTGCTTCCGGGCCGGCCGGGTCCTGGGGCTGGGGAGCTGAGCGGCCTGGGCACCCTGACCC
>NW_020954555.1:2141223-2172666 GCF_900497805.2 Vombatus ursinus | reverse complement strand
GGGGGGGGGGGGGGGGGGGGGCTGGGACTCTGGGAAATTCCGTGCTCCCCTATACCAGCCCGTGCCCCACCCCCCCCGCAGCTCCAGCCTGTGTGCCCCCCACCCTCTGCAGCTCCAGCCTGTGTGTCCCCCCTCCCCCACAGCTCCGCCTGTGTGTGCCCCACCCTCCGCAGCTCCAGCCTGTGTGTCCCCCACCCTCCGCACCTCCAGCCTGTGTCCCCCCACCCTCCGCACCTCCAGTCTGTGTGCCCCCCCTCCCCCTGCAGCTCCGGGCTGTCCTACTCCGCAGTGACAGCGTGTGTGCACCCCCCCCAGTGGCAGCGGGTGCGTCCCCCACCCAGCGACAGCCTGTGCGTTGCATCGACTGTTTGTGCGATGCCCCCCCCTCCATGCCAGCCGGCTCTCCCGCAGTCCGGCCATGTCGTGGAGGCCAAACTCTTTTTAGCACCTGGCATTTCCCGAGTGCTCCCACCTTTGGCAGCCTTGGGAGGAACAACTGTGTGTGTCTGCTGAGAGGGCTTCTGGAGAAACCCAGGTTAGAGACTGTGGGTCTGGGGGCGGGATAGGGCACTAACGGAAGAGTCTCGACCTCTGCATGCGTTCCAGACTTCGAAGACCAAGCCTATGGCCAAGGAGGTGTGAACCCAGAATCTCGTGTGGCCTGCTTCCTGTTCCTTTCTCTCTGGTCATTGTGCTTAACAGATTCCTACTCAGCATCTGTGTAGAGCCAGTTCCAGTGGCCGGGGACATAGGAAAACGAGAGCTCCCCTACCAATAGACTTCAAACTTATGAGGCTAAGGGATCCTTTTAGATCCAGCTAACCCAGAGCAGCCTCTTGATGTGTATTGGCTGAGTGAGGGCGACGGGACTTAAATGCATTTGATGGACAGTGGTGATCTTGGATGAGGGTGGAAGGAATACAGTTAATAGGAGAAAATGATGGTGGTAGGGGCAGTGAGCCCTCCTTCCTCAACCAAGGAGCTTGGAAATTTAGCAGTAACTTGCATAACATTTTAAGATTTGCAAAACTTTTTTCCTCACAACATCCCTGTGAGGTAGGAAGTTCAAATATTATTCCATTTTACAGACCAGCAAAATGAGGCTTTAAGAAGCAAATCGATTTGCCCACAATCACATAACTAGTGTTAGAGGTAGGTAACTTGCCAGATGCCGGGTTCAGCTGTAACAAATTATAATAATTGCCTTTCTCAGGAAAACATCAGGGCATAGTTGGGAAAGAGAGACACTTGCAATGAAGGAACCATGGAAATGGGATTCAGGAGACCTGGGTTCCAGCCCTGGATGTACCAGCAACCATTTGTGTGCATTCGGCCAAATCAGTTTCCATGGGGAGAATGGGAGAAATCATTTTAGTTCCTTTTTTTTTTTTTGCATTAGCTACATCTAAAAAAATGGGAACTGTTGTAGCATTTGAGATGCCCTCATGCCGATTCTGAATGGTCCCAACCTGTTTGAAAGGAACCAGAGAGGGGAGTGCTATAGGATGGTGTGGGGGGAGGGGGAGAGGCCTTCCCAGTCAATCAGCAAGTTTTATTGGGTTTCAGGGAATACAAAAGCAAAAGTAAAATAGCCCTGGAGGATTTTTTTTAAATGGGAGAGACAGTGTGTGTGTGTGGGGGGGTCTTCTATCAGTGAGGGTCAGCACCTTCTCAGCAACTTGTAGAGCTTGAAACAAGTGACTTGCCCAGTGTCCCACAGCACGTGGAACCCAAGTCTGACACTTGCTCTCTGTCTACTACACCGTGATGCCTCTGGCATCTGTAAGAGTTACTAAAAAAGGGAGGGGGGCCAAAGTCTGGCAATAAGACCCAAGATTTTCATGTAAAATTGTGGGTGTAATTCTAAGATGGGAGTGAGGGGAAGGTCAGAAAAGGCTTCGTGTTAAAGTTGGGCCGAGTCTTAAAAGACACCAAGGATTCCACGTGGCTGAGATGATGGCAACGCAAGGACCTACTCTGTTAGCAGCAGCGAGGAGGCCAGAAGAACTGGACCAGGGGAGGAGGAAGATAGACAGCAGCCACTGAAGCAGGTCCTTGGGCTCAGGCACCCCGACAAACGAGTAGCTAGCCTCATTTTACTAGGGATTTGGGGCAGGGCGGGGAAGGCCAGCTGATGAGAAAAGGAAGGCGATCTGGATCTGTCCGTCAACTGACCATTATTTGTGGAAGTTACTGGTTAGGGAGGGAAGAGGTGAGGGGATTGCCTGGAGAAATAGACCAGACCCTAGGCTTCTGGATAGGAGGAGGAAGTTGACTAAATCAGTCTGTTGATAAACAAGGTGACATCTTAGCCGAGGGTTTATCACCTGAGGAGTCTGGGGCCCCTCCCTGGAGGGGAGCATGGGGGAGAGTGTTTGCAGTCAGACCTCAGCTTTGCCCAGCCTGAGTTCTGTGTTTGGAGCCTGAACTTAGGCTTGTAGTTGATGAGAAATGGAGCAAGGAATGAAGAGAATCAGCATCGCCACAGGGGCCCCTAAATGAGGCCAGAGTTGGAGCCTTGTCTTTGGGATCTCCCTCCCAGCCCAAGGAGGAGAAGACCAGATGGTCAACAAGCACCTCTAGTGTTTAGGGGCACTCAGGTTATGGTGGGTGAATAACAATAATAATAATAATATCATTTATGTAGCTCTTCGAGGTTTGCAAAGCCTTTCATAATTATCTCATTTGATCTTAACAACCCTGAGAGATAAGTGCTACTCTTACCTCCATTTTACAGATGAGGAAACTGAGGCAGAGAGAGGTTAAGTGACTTGCAAACCGGGTCACACAGCTAGTAAGTGTCTGAGGCTGAATTTGAACTCGGGTGTTCCTGACTCCAGGTCTAACTGCAGCCACCTAGATGAGGTAGACACTGTGGGAAGACCTAGCGCATACTGAAGGAAGGGAGTTGAGATTCAGTCCCCTTTATGATTATCCCCTGGAAAGGCAGTATGGTAGCACTGGATCTAGAGTTAGGAAGGCCTGGGTTCAAATCCCGCTTTAGACATTTATCAGATAATGAACCAGTCAGCTAGGTGGCTCAGTGAACAGAATGATGGGCATGGAATCAGGAAGACCCGAGTTTAAATTTTGCCTCAAGTAGGCAAACCACTTCACCTCTGTTGGCCTCGGTTTCCTGGACTGTAAAATGGTGGGGATAAAAGCCCCTACCTCCCAGGGTTGTGAGGATCACATGAGAAAATATTTGTGAAGTGCATAGCACAGCGCCTGACACATAGTAGGTGCTTAATAAATGTTGGTTTCTTTCCTCCCTCTGCAAGTTTTTTTTTTTAAATTAGCAAAATGGGGTAGTAGTTTGTATACCTCTCTGAGAGTGTTGTAGTGAGGATTAAATAAGAGAATAAATATGGAGTGCTTTGCAAACAACCCAATCTAAAGGTCAGGTGATAACAATTGGCTCACACTGCCCTTACCTGGCTACCCAGGTGTGGTAGGAAGAATGGAGACCGTGCAGGGACCCCCCCACCCCCACCCCTGCCCTGGAGCCTGGCATGGTCAGGCTGACCTGCCCACCTCAGGCTGGAGCAACGAGCCACTACTTGGTTGACCAGTAGCTGCGAACAAAGCCCCCAGTTGTTTTGATTCAACTGAGGTTGTTGCTTCTAATTGCCTTCTGCATTCGGAATACTCTGTTCAGTCCTGGGCCAAGAGAGCTCAGAACCTGGTGGAGGCATCGGACAGATATCAGTGATGATGCTAGATGACGGGTCTCCATGAAGGAGCCGGCTAGCAAGAATGAGTTGATATTAGTTAGGGAAGGCTGCCCCAGGGGAGGCGGGTTTGATTTGGCCTTGCAAAGGCTCCGTGTCTCCCTGGGAACCAAGCACAGTGCTCTGCACCCAGACCTAGAGTCATAAAGGACTCTTAAATTACCAGCTGGTTCAAGTCCTCAGTTTTACAGAGGAGGAAACTGAGGCCCAGAGACATGTCGGGTGACTTACCTAAGGTGACGCAGGCAATAAACAGGGTGGCAGAGTCCATATCATCATTGGTTAAAGGAGCGATGAGGTTGGGCAGATACCATCCTGGTTGGGGGGAATGGAAACATGAACACAGTAGATAGATGACACGTCAGCTTGGAATCAGGAAGACCCAAGTTCAAATCCAGGCTCAGACACTAGCTGGGTGACCCTGGGCAAGTCACTTAACTTCTGTTTGCCTCTGTTTACTCATCTGTAACATGTGGAGGAGAAGAACACTAGCCTCCCTGGGTTATTGTGAGGGTCAAGTGAGATAATACTTGAGAAGCGTGTAACACAGTGCCTGGCACATGGTAAGCACTGTATAAATGTTTGCTGCTATTATCTTTATCACTGTTCTTAAGACTGAGCCCATTATGGCCATTGCCGTAAGCTGCCTAAAGGCAGGGACTTTCTCATTCCTGTCTTCGTATCTCCAGTGTTTAACACAGTACTTAGCACACTGGTGCTTAATAATAACAACAATAGCATTTATATTATCACTGGAAGGTTTGCAAAGTGTTTTACAAATATCTTATTTTTATCTTCATGGGTAGATGCTATTATTATCCCCATTTTACTGCTGAGGAAACTGAGGCAGACAGGTTAAATGACTTGCCCCGGGTCTCACAGGTATCTGCGGTGGGATTTTTGAAGTCTTTCTGACTCCAGATCCAGAACTGTATCCACTGTACCACCTGCTTTGCCTTCTAAATGCTTGTTAATTGATAAACAGAGGATGGAAAGTAGTCTGGCTGGGCTAGTGAATGGAGTTCACAGAGGGGAGTAACATGAGATCTGCTGGGAAGCCGGGTAGTACCAGATTAGGAAGGGCCTTGAATGCTAGGCTGAAGTTTTTTAATTTGCTTCAGTAGGAAGTAGAGAGCCAAGGAAAGATTCTGAGCAGAGGAGGGAACATGACGACGTGATCATCCAGATCCCTGAGCAGATGTAACTAACTCATACACACTTTAACTTAGCAAGATGCTTTTCACATCATCCTCTCATTTGGTACTTAAGACACTTCTATGAAGGCTGGGCAGATATTGTACATCTATTTATTATACATTCATTTTATAGATGAGGAAACTGAGGCCCAGAGGTGAGGTGACTTGCCCAAGGTCACACAATAAGTTTGTGACTGAGACCTTAAACTCAGCTACCTTGAATACCAAGGCTAGGCCATTTGTCCTTTCCTTTTACATTTATTTGAGTAAATGCATTCTCCATCCCTGCCCCCAAACCCCTTCCAATCATCTGCTCACCATCTCTTCCTGCAAGTAAAAAAAAATCCCAAAGGGAATTGAAGAAGGCCAGGAAACCCCACTTTGGGGAGGCTGTCTTCAAAACCAGAATCTTGGAGATCATCTGGTGTAATTTCAAGTGCCCTTTGGTCAGCTGACATCTCAGAGCTGAAAACACCCTTAAAACCTAGGCCAAGAAAGGATTTTGGAACAAGGAAGGTCAGAGCTGGGAAGGGTCCTGGCGATAATAGACAAGACACAGTGATATACAGCACTGTAAAGTTTCTCACAACAACACTGTGAACTAGAGAGTGTGAATATAATTCTAACTTTAAAATTGAGAAATGCGTTCGGTCACACAGCTTGTTTGTGACAGAGCCGGTTCTCATCGGTCTCATCACTGAGTCTAATGCTTTTCTACCACACTACGCCGCCTGGTTGGCCAGTAGTAGATAGGGTTTTCTGCCTTCCTCTGGATGACCCACCCACCCTGGCCATCCTTTCCAGCACTGACTGCCCTTCCACTTATTCCCCCCAACTCACTGGTTGAGGTGGGAGTGGGTTGGAATACTCTTTCCTCCCTATTGCCACTTCCAGGTTCTTCCCCCTGCCACCGTCACTCTGTTACTTCTCCTTTGAGCTTCACTCAAATCTGTGTCTGCCCCTCAATCAGAATTCTAGTAGCTCCCTCTTCTCCCCTTTTCCTCATCTCCTATCAGGCAGATGCCTTCTGCCACCATCTCCTCCACCACCGCAGTCCTTCATGAAGAGGTGGTCCTTATCCTTGCCAATGTTAACCATTCCACATGCACAAATGATTCCAAGTTATCCCATATTTTCCAACGAATTAACCCCCCTCTATCATCCCCACTCTCATTTATCTTCATTCTCTCCTTGTCTACTGGCTACTTCCCTATAAACATGCCCATGTCTCCCCTATCCTGAAAAAACCCTCACTAGATCCTTCATCCCCACTAGCCATCATCCCTCTCCCTTTATAGCTCAGCTCCTTGAGAAAGCCGCCTGCAATTAGCGGCCCCTTTCCTTTCCTCTTGTTTCCTTGGTTCTCTGCAGTCTGGCTTCCAGCCTCATCATTCCACTGAAATGATTGTCTCCAAAGTTACCAGTGATCTCTTAATGGCCAAATTAGAGGCCTTTTCTCAAACCTTTCTCCTTGACCTCTCTGCACTCTATTGACCACCTGCTTCTCCTGGATACTCTTTAGGTTTTCAGGACACGACTGTCTCCTGCTTCTCCTCCTACCTATCTGACAATTCCTTCCCAGTATCCTTGCTGGATCTTCATATAGGTCATACCAGTTAACTGTTGGTGTTCCATGGGGCTCTGCCATAGGCCCTTTCTTCTTACCTTTCTATACTGTGTCACCTGGGATGCCATGGATTCAGTTATCATCTCCATGCTAATGATTCTCAAATCTACTCATGCGGTTTTGATCTTTCTCCTCTGATAGCAAATCTCCAGCTGCTGGGAGGTCTTCTAGGTATCTGAAACCCAACATGTCCAAAAAAGAATTCATCTTTCCCCTCCCCTTCTTTCTAATTTCCCTATTATTACTTTTTTTTTCTTTTTCTTTTTTTTTTTTGCTAGGCAATGGGGTTAAGTGACTTGCCCAGGGTCACACAGCTAGTTAAGTATCAAGTATCTGAGGCTAGATTTGAACTCAGGTCCTCCTGACTCCAGGGCCAGTGCTCTATCCACTGTGCCACCTAGCTTCCCCATTTTCCCTATTACTCATGAAGGTGTCACCAACCAGGCTTGCAACATAGACGTCATCCTCAACTCTTTACCCGCCCCCCCCCCGTCTCTATCCCTCTCTCTTTCTGTCTCCTGCCCACAGTAAACTCTAGTGTCTCCCTAGCACCTGACAATCTTCTGCCTTTTAAAATTTTAACTCCCCCTCCCCTGCTTTTTCTTTCTTCCACTCCCCATACTCTTAGATCCAGTGGCACTGGCCTCTTTGCTGTTCCTCAAACAAGACAGTCCATCTCCCAGTTCTGGGCATTTTCACTGTCTATCTCCCATGCCTGGAATACTCTTCACCTCTTCCTCCTGGCTTCCCTGGCTTCACTTCAAGCCCCAGCTAAAATTTCACCTTCTACAAGAGGCCTTTCCTGATCCCTCCTAATTCTAATGCCTTCCCTCTGTTGGTTATTTTCAATTTGTCTGGTCCATAGTTTATTTGTACGTAGATGTCTACATGGTATCTCCCTCATTAAACTGTGAACTCCTTGAGGGCAGCTCCTTTTTTTTTTTTTGGCCTGTTTTTTGTATCCCCAGCTTAGCACAGTAGACACTGCACACAGACACTTAATGGCCGATAAACTATCAATTAGAGTTATACAAGGGACTGTTATATCAGTGGGTGATCTGGACATGCAGTTAATAAGACCTGTGTTTCAGTCCTGACTCTGACATTTATTAGCTGTTTTACGATGACAAATCACTTCACCGTTCTCTGCCTTAGCTTCCCCATTTGTAAAATGGGGATAATGATACCTATAGTATCTAACTCAGTCAACAGGTATTTATTAAATATGTACTGTGGGCCAGGAAATAAGGATAAAAACTTAGCACAGTGCCTCGCACATAATAGGCCTTGATAAATGCTTGTCGATTGACTGACTGAAATACAGCAAATAAAACAATTTCCACAAGAGGCTTACAAGGATTTATATGTAAATTTTATATTTATGCTATGTATACACACATACATCACACACACACACGACAAATATAAAGAAAATAAAGAGAAGTACAAGGTGCTTGGGGAGAGCACTAGCAGTTGGTAGGATCAGGAAAGGCTGCAGGTACCTTAGAATTACATTGTGAGGCTCAAATGGGATAGTTCTCGTAAACTGTTTTGCAAGCTTTCAGGCCCTGTAGAAATGTCTGCATACTTGTTGTTAAGTCAGCAAATGTCGATTCAACACTGATTCCTTGCTAGGCCCTGTAAGTCCTGCTTCAGGTGGGAAGAATTTATGGCACTGTCTCCCCACCCCAACCCCCCCATAGAGGTGTCAAACATGCTGGCCAAAGGAGGTATATGACCTTGAGTGCTATGGGGACTAGGTTAAAATGTAATTAGGAAATATTTACCGAGATAAAAAATAGAGTAGAACCTAGATAATGTGAATATGTGGTTTTCTAAGTCAATATGAAGCCTGTAGGGATCCTTAGGTATGGGTTAGTGGCAACAATTTCTCTTTTGATACCGCCATTCTGGAAGACCCCTGTCCCACAGTGGGATAGAGGAAGTTGGGGGTATTGCTTCTCTTCCAGCCAGGGTGTCCTACCTGGAACAGGGAGGATGAAAGATGGGATAAAGACTCAAGGGCTAATAACCTCTACAGGGCATGTGTCCATGTCTCAAGTGCACAAAATGTATGGGGGGAGCTAGGGCTACTTCCCCTTCTGTAAATCAAAGGCATAGCAGTGGGATGGGGTCAGGTGAGAACACACAAATCACAGGGTTGATTCTCACCCACCTTGAGCTACCTTTGACCTTAGAACCAAGGAAAGGGTGAGACATCCCACCCCCCAGGATGAGTCGGGCTGCTAACCCAAGAGGGTGGAGAGTGGCCTCATCAATGAGGATAGATTAAGGCAGGATTGGTAAACCAAAGATTAGGCTTTAGTTGCCTTTGTAGGATGTACAAGAAGTGACAGTGGGGTTAAGGGGGAATAGAGGCAAAAACCCCAAACCCCTCTGCCTTGGGGACCTGGGTCCTGGCTCCAGCTCAAACATTTAGAACTCTTTATTTGAGTTGAATATTCACATGTGTTGAAGAAACAAGCTTTTATCAGTCTTGAATATCTTCTTTACAGCTTCAAAACTTGCATCATCCATTGGTGGCTAACTCTTCCTCTCTAGGCCTCCGTTTCCTCCTCAGTAAAAGGAAGGCTGGACTAGGGAAGCACTAGAATTCATTCAACCTCTGACACAGTGTTCTCATATTCTGGATTCTATTCCCAAACATTCATTAGGGACCTATTATATGAAGATCAGGCATTAAAAGAAATAGAAAATTGATTTTTTAAATTAATTTTTAGTTCTCAACAATCACTTCCATAAACTTTTGAGTTTTAAAGAGATCATACAAATGGGGAAAGGACCCACATGTACAAAAATATTTATAGCAGCTCTTTTTGTGCTGTCAAAGAATTGGAAATTGAGGGGATGCCCATCAATTGCGGAATGGCTGAACAAGTTGTGCTTTAATAGGAATGTATATGTATAGCCTATGTCAGATTGTGTGCCATCTTGGGGAGGGAGGGGGAGAAAAATTTAAAACTCGAAAGCTTACGGAAGCGATTGCTGATAAGTCAAAATAAATTAATTTTAAAAAGTAAAAAAAAAAAAACCTTTTGTTTTTATTAGTCATGTTGTAAAGAAGAATTAGAACCAATAGGAGGAACCACAAGAAAGAAGAAACAAAACAAAACAGAAGGGAAAAATAGCAAATGGTATGCTTCAATCTGCATTCCAACTCCATAGTTCTGAGGCAGCTAAGTGGCAGAGTGGATAGAGCATTGGCCCTGGATTCAGGATGACCTGAGTTCAAATCTTGCCTCAGACACATAATACTTCCTAGCTGTGTGACTCTGGGCAAATCACTTAACCCCAATTGCCTCACTAAAAAAAAAATATTCATTAGTCCAGGTTGATAATGACAGCTATGTTTGTACTTTTTTCTATAGCACTGTGATAGGTCCATTTGGTCTAATAGACCAGTCTGCTTACATATTCTGCTGATGACCAGCTCATCTGACCCTTTCACCTCCCTCCAACTCAGGGTGCTGAGGGGGAACCCAAGGAAGCCAAAGTCCTGGTCCTCATCCAAGACTGTGATCGGAAAAACAGACAACCAAGAAACTGGGAGCAAAGCCAAGAAGATGTAGGTCACACAGCAGTGTGACTCTAAGGAACAGGGCTTTGAGGTCAGTCTAGGAAGGGTTCTTGAAGGGGGTGCGTCTTGGACAAGACAATGCTCGTGGATTGGTGGAAAGGAGAGAGAAGGGCATTCTAGGTAAGGGTAGTGGTCTGAGCAAGGCACAGGGTTGGGAACATAAGCATCTGTTTTATTGTCATTTGTATGGATATGCAGGAGACGGCAAGGTACCCAGCCTGGCCAGTGTGGAGAACATAAAAGAAAGCAGAGAAAGATCAGACCAAAAAGGTAGGTTGGGTCCAGATCATGGAAAGCCTTGGAGGCCAAGCTGTGGAGTGAGGGGCTTCATGCTAAAGTCAGAGGTGGGTGACTGGAGGGTCATGAGTAACAAGACAGTGATATTTAATGAAAATTTGTTTTCAGACACTTAATCAGCTATGTGACCCTGGGCAAGTTGTTTAACCCCGATTGCCTTAAAAAAAGAAAAATTGCCCTGGCTCTGAACAGACTGACCCTGGGTGGATGAAGAAGGTCAAGGAAACAGTTAGGAGGTTCTCTGAGATAGTTCAGGAAAGAGAAAAGAGGGCCTGGGCACTGGAGGAGAGGACAGGTACCATAGAAAGAGAGGACCAGAAAGATTTGGCAATGATCTGGTTGTGGGAGGGCAGAGGAGAGCAAAGAGCCAACGTTGGTTCTGAAGTATCCAACCCTGGGACGATGTTCAGAGCCAGTGGCAAAGACAGGGAAGTTGGGAAGAGCCAGTTTTGGGGAAAAGCAAATGAGCTAAGTTTGAGGTGCTGGTAGGAGCCCTTTCCCAACGGGAAGGGAATGGGCATTTACGTAGCATCTACTATGTGCCAGGCACTGTGCTAAGTGCTTTTCACCACTGCTATCTTACTTGAAATAGAATATTCTAAAGCCATTGGAGATCTCATTTGGGGAAAGCCTGGGCTACATAGCTGAAGCCATAGGCATGGGTGAGGGAAGCCTTGGGGAATGGCCATTGAGAGGCAGGAGGCATGTAGAGAGAAGCCCATGAAGGAGTTTGCCTTGGATGGGCAGAGTGCCCAAGCTACTCTCCCTCCTCCAAACACTGAGCCTGTCGGGCGGCAGGGGCTGGGTTCCTGACACCTCAGAAGGGAGTCAGAGGAGAGAGGTGGGAGGGGCAGGCCCTACCTAGCTTCAGTGACTAGTGAATGTCTCATCCCCTTGGGCCTGAGCCCCGATTGAGCTTGGCCTAGGAGCTCCCTGGGGGAGTGGGTAGGATGAGGAAGAGGGGGTGGGGAGAGGGTAGGGGACAAGGCTCTCTGGGCTGCTTTGAAAATGAGGAATTTGTTGTCAGCTCCTGGGCAGGGTGTGTGTGAGAGAGAGAGAGAGAGAGAGAGGCTGCCATGGGCAGGCCCCAGGCTGGGCCGACTTACCAGCCGACCTTTTGGAGCTCCAGAGGAGGAGGAGACTGGGAGGGGAGAGAGTGTGGAAGAAGCTCAACCTCACTTTCCAGGTGACCGCGGGCAGGGTGGTGTGCCTTCTCCTGCCCAGGTCCATTTCTGCTACCACCATTGGTGGCCACAGAAGGAACTGGACAGAGGTAATAGCTCCCAAAGGTCACTCCAACCCTGGTTTTTTGGCCTGATTTGGGGGAGAGGACTTGGGAATAAAGACTCATGAGTTGTTTTCCTGGGCCTCTAGCATTCTCATGACCTTGTAGGCCTCGGGGAAGAAGTAAGCTGGCTGGGCATATGCTCAGGGCAACTAGTCCAGGTTACCCTTCTCGCCTGTGTCCTCCTCACCTCCCAATACAAGGCCCATTGTTTTCCCTAGCAGGGAAGGGAGGGGAAAAGGGTATGAGTTGGGGGAGGTTGGGGTCATACAGCCTTCCTCTCACTGTCCCCTTGCCCCCTTCCCCTCAGGCACCTGTAATGTGGTGAGCCATGCCTGGCCGGCGTTCCGGACATCCTCGCCCGCCATCCTGCCCTGCTCGGCCAGGCCAGGCCTCCCCATGGGAGCGGCCAGCAGGTATCTCTCCCCGAGAGGTCTGTCTTGAGGTGTACGGTGCAGCTACACCCCAAGTCAAGCCAAGCCGCCGGCCGGCCCAGCCAGCCACACCCCGACGGGTCCGCCGGCCCGGCCCCAAAGACCCCGGCGCTCGAGAGTCGGAGAGCGTCACCTTCATCTCTGGCTCAGCCGAGGCCCCCCTGGACACCACGACCTGCTGCCTCCCCCGACCGTGGGTGTGGAACTTATGCAAGGCTGTATTCTGTTTCCGCCGCTGTCGGGCCTGCTATCAGCGCTGCGGGGGTTGTATGCGCAGCTGTGAGGCCTGCCTGCCCTCCCTGGGCCCTCCAGAGAGCTTTCCTGATGAGGGCTGGGGTAAGGAACACAACGGCGGCCCGCCCCCCAACAGCCCGGCCATTGCCCCTCCCAGCCGGCGAGACAGAGAGAGGTCCAAGTCGCCCATTGGCAGCAGCTTCAGCTACCCCGACGTCAAGCTGAAGGGCATCCCCGTGTACCCGTATCGGGGTGCGCCAGCCTCCCCCCCAGACGCTGACTCTTGTTACAAGGAGCCGCTGACCGAGCAGCCGCCCCGAGACAGCCTGCCTGGGACCTTAGGCGGGAGCCTGCGGAGCTCAGAGGAGTATTACTCCTTCCACGAGTCAGACCTCGACCTCCCCGAGCTGAGCGGCGGCTCCATGAGCAGCCGGGAGATTGACGTGCTCATCTTTAAGAAGCTGACGGAGCTGTTCAGCATGCACCAGATCGACGAGCTGGCCAAGTGCACCTCGGACACAGTGTTCCTGGAGAAGACCAATAAGATCTCCGACCTCATCAGCAGCATCACGCAGGACTACCACCTGGACGAGCAGGACGCCGAGTGCCGCCTGGTCCGTGGCATCATCCGCATCAGCACCCGCAAGAGCCGCAGCCGCCCGACCACCGCCTCGGAGAGCCGCCTGAGCCGGGGCCCCGCCCCTGACAGCGGCACCGACACCATGGTGGCCTCAGTGCTCAGCCAGGACGGTATGTCCTTCCCGTCCCCGCCAGCTCCACCAGCCATCCCAGGCTCTCTGGCCGTGTCATTGTCCTTCCCAAGCCTGCTTCCTCCTTGGTAAGATGAGGCTGGACTAGCGGTCTCTGCTGACCCTTCCAGCCCTCCATCCTGCAGTTCTTCAGTGTTCAGAGCAATGTACTAGGTCCTGGAGGGGATAAAGAAATGATCTGAGATGCCGATCTTGCCCTCCTAAAACTCAGTCTAGGAGGGGGAATGATCAGACGCAGATATACCCTGGACAAAATGTCGTATCTTTAGTACATCAGGGAGATAGGGAGTGCTGGGAGATGAGGAAAGGGTTTCTACCAAAATCCAGGCATTGGAAAAGGCTTCCTGAAGGTATGGGTATTTGGGGTATCTGTGTATAATGAGCCTATCTCCATCAAAGGAAGAGAGGAAGGGGAAGAATCCACACAGCAGTGTGAGCAGGCAGGCAGGGAGGTGAGGACCCGGGGCCAGTTACTAACCCACGCTCTTGGTCGGCAGCAAATACGAGACGGTCTGAGTGGGTGGTACCAGACTTTGGGCAAGACGGGGGATTTGTAGAAGAGGCAAAAGAATTTCAACTTAGGTGGTAGGAAGGCACGGAAAATCGGGAGAGTAATAGGATTTGATCTGTGCATAAGGGCATGGATTGAGAAAGGGAACAGTGAAGGCAGAAATGAGCTGGATTTATATACACATAGACAAGTACGGCAGCCAGAATAGTGTGCATTTCTGTAGTCCCTCTGCCCCGTTCCACCTCCAGCCAGGATGGGCCTGTACTCTCACTAGGAATAGCTCCTAGGCATGTCTGTGTTTAGGGTTCATTCCCAAAGCCCTAATGTTAGGCTGTCATAACAGCCCTGTGAAGGAAGGATGTAAGGGCAGGTATTCTCCCCATTTGACAGATTAAAGCCCAGAGGGGTTATCTGACTTGACCAAGGTGATGAAGCTAACAAATGGCAGAACCAGGTCTAGAAGGAGGGCTCCCCACTCCGAACCCTAAGCTCTTTTTCTAGGATATTGTTCTGTGCCTCCACTCATCCCTGGCCTCTGCCTTCATCAGCTCAGTCTAGATCTGGTGGAATTGGCCCAGGTTCCTGAGTGGCCCAAATGGCTGGGAAGCCGGAGGCCCAGAATGGGAGGGAGCTCAGAGGTCAGAGTCCAGCCTGTAGCTGCATGAGAACGTCCTTAGCAAGGAGTCATCACTTCTAGTGATGGGGCACGCCTCTGTACCCCACCCCTCACGTGCCCTTTCGCTTTGGGAGAGTCCTGATAATTGGATGGGTCCCCGACATGAAGCCTAACATCACCGTCACTGTCTCTGCAACTCCCACCCATTTTTCCTGGTTCTGCTCCTGACAGTTCCAATGCCTCATCCCTAGCAGAGATGTTCTAATATGGGGACGGTTGTCCTCTTTTGTCCTCCTTCCCCTCCGTTGTATTCTCCAGGATAAACATGGCCTGGGGCTTTCCCTGTCTGCCTTTAAGGATAGAAGGGGAGCTGAGGGAAGACTGGTTAGGCCATAACCACGCCTCACGGGGGGCTTTGGAGACTGAGACACCCTATCATTCCTTTTCTCAGAGCTGACTGTGCAGATCTCCCAGGAAACGACGTCAGATGCCATCGCCCGGAAACTGAGGCCCTACGGAGCTCCAGGTCTGGATCCCCAACATGGGCTTAGTGGGGAGGGAAGAGAGCCGTGCAGAGATCAGTCCCTTCAGGCTGGGGCCTGGCAGACAGCCACGGAGGCTTGGGAGTCCAAAGACCAGGGTTTTAATGCCAGCTCTGCCCCCTACTCCCCATGTAGCTTTGTCCAAGCCACAGCCTATTTCTGGGCCTATTTCCTCATCTATAAAATGAGGGGGTTGAACCACATGACCCCTGAGGGCCTATCCAGCTCTCAGTCTATGATGTTGTAGTTTCAGTTTCTTTTCCACAGCCAGGGGCTTAGAATGAGTGACCTTTTAACATCCTTCCTATCTGATGAATAAGACCTTGGGAGGGAGAGGCAGGGGAGGAAACACATCCAGCTAGCAGCAGCAGGCCTGTCTGTAGGCCAGTGAGAAAATGATTTGAAGAGATGGGGCTTCCAGAGGATAGGCTGAGCCCTGCCTGCATTCATTCATCTTTTGAGAGAAGAGACAGGATTATCGGCTGTGACCCCCTGAAGGAAGAAGATGGGCATTATTCCCATTTTGCAGATTGGGAAATTGAAGCCCAGAGGAGAAGCAAGTCAATGAATGAGATCCCAGAGCTTCTGATTGATTTGTCAGCTTGTATTCTGTGGCTCTCTAGGGGTAAATGGGGAGAAAGCCCCCCTCCCCAGCTCTGCTGCCTGAATCTCACCTTCCCTCCTTGTCTTTTCTCCTTAGGTTATCTGCCAAGCCACGACTCCTCCTTCCAGGGAACTGAGACAGACTCCTCAGGGGCACCCCTGCTCCAAGTGTACTGCTAGCCCCTACCCCAGCCCTCGGGGGCCTCCTGGGACTGCAGGCAGGACAGATGGGCCCCCACGAACAATTCTTCTTCCCCCTTCCAGTGGGTCACCTTCTAAGCAGGTCTGGGGATGGACTCACACCCTAAAACCAGGCTGCAGGCTCTGGACGGTAATGCCTTTGGAGGTGTGACCACCCTCACCACCCTTCCAGCGGCGCACCCACTGTTTACCCCCTTCCCCACACCTCACATTAATTTCCTGATTCCATGAAGTACTAGGTTTCAGAGCCTTTCCCCTAATCCCCAAGGGCTTTTCTCTCCAGCTCTTCAGGGGAGGGATTTCCAGGGCCCTGCAGGCTCCAAGGGCTTTCTGCTTTCCTAGTGAATGGGTGGGTTTCGTGCTTTCCTTTTCGTCTCTCCTTCAACTAGGAAGCCCTCCCCAGCCTTTCTGGGTGACAGGTTCATTTGGGATTATGTGACTATGGCTACAGATCCGTATTACTGGTTACACTTCAACTGGTTGCTCTTAACTCATGAAAGCCTGCGTCTTCTGTGATCAAGAAGCTTGTATGATATTAATAAAGCTGTTGAGACAATTCAGGTTCACACACTTGCTCGAGGTCACACAGCTGGTGGGCCTGGAGCAGGAATCCCGCTTAGCCGCCTCTTTCTTTACCCTAGAGTCCTTTGGCTTGGGGGGAACACGAAGGAGGGGCTGAAAGACCACCGTGCAGCACTCAAGCCTTGGACCCTGTGCCCAGGGTGGGAGAAAGCTCTCCTGGGAGCCGAGGGTTAGTTTTTTCAGACCAACGTTTCCTGTCTGGGCAGAGTGAGGTCACCTGAAGGAAACACCTGTTCCAATGGCCTTGGGGAGGTCTGGCCAGCACTGCCAAGGTCTGAGATGAGGGACCTGACCCACATTCCCATTCAGGGCAGCAAGTTCTTGGTATGAAGTATCAGTCAGGAAGTGAACCTCTGCCCAACAACAGACAAGTAGTGGGCTCGTGGCCCCCAGAGACAGCTCTGAAAAATAGTCCTGGCTCTTGAAAACGGGCAAGTCTGTAATGGAAGGTCTCTAGAGCTGACATTTCTAGTCCCTTTCAGGTGCCCTGCTGAAGCATCCCGGGGCCCCACAGCCCAGAAGTGCTCCTGACAAACCAATCTAGCCAGGCGGCTGTGGCCTTCCCTCCAGCTGCCAGGGCATTGGCCCCAGATACCTCGGGCACAGCAAAAGACCTTGGCTCCCTGTAGAGGAACAAACAAGGGGCCTCAGAGCTGGACTTTACCCAGGGGGCAGGAGCCTAGCTCAGGCCAGAGAAGCCTGGGCCAATGCCATTCAGAGTGCTTACCCTCTCCACGCAGCAGGGGCCAAAGAGGGGGTAGGGGGTCCCACCTGTCAGTGGGCACCGTGGGAGGTGTTAATGAAAAGACAACAGGCCAGGGTCAAACGTTCCTTTACTTCTGTAACAGGCAGAGGGGAGTACAAGCTGCTTTCTCCTCCCACCCTGGAGGCTCCAGGAACAGTCCTGGGAGTTGCCTTTGGGGCTGAAGGCCCACCCAGGGCCAGGGATCCTGTGCCTGGCCCTGCATTACAATCCTTCCTCTAGGGTAGAAGGTGTCCAAAGAGGTCAGGCAAGGGGGAGGAGGAGCATAGGATCCCAAGGGAAAGGTTGGGGGTATGAAGATGCTAGTTGAATTTGGCTTTGGAAAAGTCCATTTCTGGATGCTGCTCCATAAACCTAGGGAAGAGAGCGAGAGAGAGTGAGCCAGAAACAGGCCAGAGCTAGGAGATGAGGGTGAAGGACAGGGCTTCCCTGCCTCATGACCTAGGAACAGCCCCAAGAGGTTGGAAACCGAGGTGCCAACACCAGCATCCGTCCCCAGGCTGGGGCGATGACTACTGGTTAGGCCAGGATTGGCCTTGCCCTGGAGATGGCCCTATGGGTGTGGGGGTGCTATAAAAGCATAAAGATGGCCAGCACAGTTCTCCTCAGGGGCCCGCTAGGGCCCCAATGACACTCACTTTTTCAGAATCTCCTGCTTCTTTTGTTCCTCCGAGGTTGGCAGGCCCATGGATTTCTGCCGCTGGTCATACATCATCTTCTCCACCATACTTCGGGTCTCACTATCGAGGTCAGACAGCTGGCACGGGAGGCAGGCAAGGAGGAGGATAAGCGCCCCCACTGTGAGCTACCCCGGGCTCAATGCCAGCCCTGCCCAGATGCCCGCTGCTGGCTCACCTTAGAGTTCTCTGGGTTAATCTTCTTGGTGTTGATCTCAGGGTCAGTGGAGACCACGCGGCTCCACCACTCCATCTTGTTGATCTGGGGGAGCAGGGGGAGAGATGGGTTTATACACAGGAAGCAACTCGTGGAGTTCACACTGGAATCTCCCAAGGGACAGCAAGCCTAGCCCTGAAGGGTTGGAGATTCCTCTCCAATCCTTACCCTCCTCACCCTCTGATCCCCCCAAACCTCTCCCTGCCTCCTCAGCTTCCCTAGGGCACCCCCCAAACATCCCTCTGCTTCTTTGGTCTCTCTAATCCCCCCAAACCTCTCCCTGCCTCCTCAGCTTCCCTAGGGCACCCCCAAATATCCCCCTGCCTCTTCAGCCTCTCTTATCTCCCCAAACCTCCCCCTGCCTCCTCAGCTTCCCTAGGGTACCCCCAAACATCCCCCTGCCTCTTCGGCCTCTCTGATTCCCCCAAACCTCTCCCTGCCTCCTCAGCTTCCCTAGGGCACCCCCCAAACATCCCCCTGCCTCTTCGGCCTCTCTGATCCCCCCAAACCTCTCCCTGCCTCCTCAGCTTCCCTAGGGCACCCCCCAAACATCCCCCTGCCTCCTCGGCCTCTCTAATCCCCCCCAAACCTCCGCCTGCTTCCTCAGCCTCCCTAATTGCCACCAGGGGGACAGACAGTTGCTAGGGCCCCACCTTTTCCAGGTGCACTGTCACCACCTTGCCATCTTCAATGAGCCAGGAGCTCTCCTCCACCTTGACCTCATTGTAGAGCTCACCGGCAATGAGTGGGGGCTGCCCCTTCAGCCCCACCTGCAGATGCCGCCGCTGAATGTCCACGACCACGTCCTTGCCCTTCAGTCGGAAGCTCACAGAGAAGGGCACGGCCAGCTGAGGATGGGACGTGACAGGAGATGAGGCCTGTTTGCTGCAAGGAGTCCCCCTCCATGCCCATCTCCCTGACCACTCACATCCAACTCAGACAGGGTCTGTGTCCACCGGTAGTGGGGGAGGTCAGCTCCATTGCCTGCGTTAGGTCTCAGTTTCCCTTTGTCCTTTTCATCTTCCTCCTCTTCGTCATCATCAGCCTCCTGCTCAGAACCAGAGGTCAGACTCCTGGCTCCCCTGCCTGCCTCCCCTGCCCACCTCCACCCCATCCCCATGGGACACCCTCGCAGAAAGAGCCAGCCTGGTCTGTGCAATACCACGGGCTAGAGAAGAATGAGGAACACCATGACGTGGCCTTGCAGAGTTCGCCACGTCCAGAAGGCAGAGCTCAGAGATGGCCAGGACTGCACTCACCTCCTTCATCAGAGACTGGCCATTTTATCTGGCGTGTACCCCCTCCCCTGACGCAGACTAAGGCATGGGAGGCCTGCCCTGGAGTTCTGATGCCAATCCAGCCTCTGAGAGGGGCTGCTTGGCGGCCCACCTCCATATGGGGAAGGCCCACCATGATAGGACTACCTTCCACTGGTTCATGATACAGAAACTTCTGGGGGAGGACACTTTCTACCATTGCAGGTCAACTTGCCTAGAACCCTGAGAGGTGTGCCCAGGGTCACATCCAGCAGGGGTCAGAGGGAGGACCTGAACCCAGCTCTCCATCCATTATGCCAGCTGCCTCCCACAGGAGACGTTTACAGTTTAAAAAGTGCCTTTAAATCAACTATATTCATTTCATCATGACAGATCTGGGAAACAGATGGGGTAGGAATTATCCCCATTTTACAGATGAGAAAATTAAGGCCTCGAGAGAGAAAATGACTTGCCTAATCTGTTCCTGGCAAAGTGGAACTAGAAATCTAGAATGGCCAAGGCTCTTCCAGTGCATTTAGGAAAGGGGCAGTGTGAAAAATAAACTGATAACAAAGCCCTTGGGGTGAGGGGGCAGTGAAGACACTGGCCATCTGATGCCCTGCCTGATTCTTCACCTGTTTCACCGCTGAGTTGGAGCTGTTCAAGGGCTGAGCTGGTCCGTCCCCCTTCTGATTGTTTTCCTCGCCCTTCCTCTATGGAAAAAAAAACAAGCATTGTGTGCCAGGGTGCCCTGGCCTGACCACCCATGCACACTGTGCCATCAGGCCCTGGGCCTCTGTCTCACCCGGTCAATCTCCAGCTGGAGCCTTTCGGCCTCCTCGTCCGTCAGCTCCTTGATCTGGGGCCCAGAGGCCTCCTGCTGGGCCTCACGGGCCAGTCGCACCGCTCGCTCAGCCTTTTCTCGCCGCTCAGCTTCCTGCCTCGCCTGCTTCTCTCGACGCCCCTTCTGGGCCAACTGGTTGTGGTGGCGGAATGTCTCATTGATGAGCTGGAGAAGAAAAGATAGAGGTGATGCCTGAAAACAGTTGAGATGGGAGAGCTCGAGCTTTCCCCCTCCTCTGCATCCTTCTGCATCACTGCTCTGGTACCTCAGGAAGAGCCAACCCAACCCTATCCACCCTCCAAGGCCCAGCGCAAAGCCCAGAAAGCCTTCCCTGCTCATCCCAGCCCATAGCTATCTTGTATAGGACACAGCCTAAAGCTTATAACCCCGAAAACACAGAATGTCAGAGCTGGGAGGGGCCTTAGAACACAGGGTATCAGAGTTAGGAGGGCCCTCAGAACACAGACTGTCAGAGCTGGGAGGGCCCTCAGAACACAGACTGTCAGAGCTGGGAGGGCCCTAAGAACACAGAATGTCGGAGCTGGGAGGGCCCTAAGAACACAGAATGTCAGAACTGGGAGGGCCCTTAGAATACAGAATGTCAGAGCTGGGGGGCCCTAAGAACACAGGGTGTCAGAGCTGGGAGGGCCCTCAGAACACAGGATGTCAGACCTGGGAGGGCCCTCAGAACACAGGATGTCAGAGTTGGGGCTCACTCTTCTATCCCCACCCCACCCCAGGTGCCCCTTTCCAGGCTCACCATCCCCAGCTCCTTCACCATCTCATCCAAGTCCTGAAGATGCGGCTACATCAGGGTAGGAATCAGTGTATTACTTATCTTCCTGCCCTGCCTGGCTTGGCCTCTAGATGGCTTCTAATGCAGCCTGAGGCTACAGTCACTGTTCTGGCTGCTTTCTAATATTACTGACTCACACTAAGCTGGCAAGCCATTAACCCCCAGACCCTTTTTCAGATGAACTGGTATTTAGCAATGCTTCACCACTGGACTTCAGAAGTTGATTTTCTGGACTGGTCTAAGCCTTTATATTCACCCCAACTCTATCTGATCTCATCTGATTCTGACTGCCAGTGTGGAGACTATTTGGGCTTTTGCTTGTCCCCCCAATTTTGGGTCATTTGTAAATGTGCTAAATACCCCACTACACATCCCCTAATCTGCCAGAGTCAGGAGATCAGTCTTGTCTGGCATGGGTTTGAGGGAGCTGAGCTGCTACTTTCTGATCACAGTATCCCCACTTCTAGGCATTCCCTGCACACACCCTCCTTGAGAACACACTCTAGAATTCTGCCAGCATTCAGTCACTCTTGCTGGCCTCCATGATGTGCCGTTCTCTTCCCTTCTGTCCTGTGGCCCTTCTTCCGGTGTCTCTGGTGGCACCCACAGGCTCAGCAGATGGGCCTGGGGCTCCCTTCTCAGCTCCATTTGGATGGCTAAGAGCAGAGCAGTGGGTCAGAGCTCCCAATTTGCTTCTGGCCCTGACGTGGCTCTGGAGGGTTTTCCCAGCACTTCTGCCACAACTCTGGGCAGTTTAATCCCCATTATTCTCCATACCTGATCAATGTGGAGGTGGGGGGAGACTTGAGCAGCCTGGCCCGTAACTGGCCAAAGAGTTCAAAGTGCTAAGCGGCAGAGCTAGGACTCAAAACCAAACTTTTGTGGTCAAATATGTCTCCTCTAACAGCTGCAGCCCCCACATGGCACAGTGCAGAAGCCCTGCCCGGCAGCCAGGCTCTAGCTGCAGGCCTCTCAGAGAACTCTGGGCCAGGGAGTTTGAGGGGGTGGCAGCTTAGCACAGGCGCCCAGGAAAGGCCAACCTCAGGAAGAGGACCTTTAATGAGGGGAATGGATCCCTTCAACCCATCTGCTAACCTGGGCAACAGGACTACTTCTCAGCCTCATGAGGTGAGGAAGGCCAAGGCCTCTAACTCAAGCAAGGCTTAGCCAAAAAACTGAAAACCAAAACCAAAATCAAACCAAAACAAACCCGTGGTGCCAGGATGGAATCCCTAGGGACCACTTGCTAATCTGAATTTGTCCAGTCCCACCTTGGAGGGCTCAGCACGGCAATGCCCAATGACAACCAAGCCTTACATAGAGTTTCGCAGTCCAGCGTTCAGCTGGTGCTTTTCCTCCATCAGCTCACTTCATGACAACCCTGGGAGGTGGGTGCTACCGCTATTATCATCATCTTAGAGATGAGGAAATGGAGGCTTGGAGAGGGAAGGTGATTTGGCTAACATCATGGACTGAGGGAGGGCAGCAAATCCATTCCTCAAAATCATACGAAATATGGGGAACAAAATGGAGACAGACCCATGTTCCAAAGTGATGGAATACTTCCAACAAGACTGAAATCCACGTTTTTAAAACTATCTGAAAGAACAGGCCAGAAACAGAGTCGGGTTCACCAGAATACTGAACGGAGGGGAGAAGTGTTCACGTGCCACATTCCAATGACAACGAAGCAAAGACAAACCCAAGGAATTCAGAGAAATACAGAAAGATTACAGGAGCTGATGCGGACTGAAGCGAGTAGAGCCAGGAAGAGAGATGCGAGGACCAGAGTAACAGAAACAAAGAGCGTGGAGCAGCTGAGCTCCCAAGCGTCTGGCAGAGATGGACAGCCAGCAAAGGAAATGACGGCCAGGCACGAGAAACAAAGACTTGGGGACCAACGTAGCAGAACATAAGGATATCGTCTCGACTCTTCTGGATGTTGTTTTCAGGAACACGTTTTGTATCTAAATTACATTTTAATGGAGGGAAAATAGGACATTCATGCCAGACCTAAAAGATGTCGTACAAAGCACATCCATTGACCGCTGACACAAAGAAAGGCCTCAGAGTTACCCAAGCCCAACCCCCCCTCATCTCACACAGAAGGCAACCGAAGCCCAGAGACAGAGGTGACTTGCCCAAGGTCAAGAGGGAGAGCTGCAAAGATAAGCCTGTGTCCTTCCCACAACATCCACAGCCCGTTGGCTTGGCCACGTCAAAGTGAGCCGTGGAATACCTGCCATCTCTGCTGATGGCCGGGGACGATGTGGACAATTCTGTTTGGGAAAGGGGAGAATTTCTAATGCTACTCAGTATGTTCAACAAAGCGCAGGACAACCGGCTGTCTTCCCTTGAACCTCTTCCATCCTCTCCTTGAGAGGGGGCTCCATTGCTAGTGGCTCTGTACCACAGCATCCACCACGGGGCCTGGCGTACCGATGAGTGACTGGCCCAGTATCTCAACATCTCGGGAGCCAGTCCTCAGACCTCAAGATGCCTTTGGTTCGTTTCAGACAGGATCCCAAGATCCCAGACTTCATGCTGGAATGGACCTTAGAGGTCCAACCTTCTCATTTCAGATTTCATGGAAGCTCAGGTCGAGGGAAGGAAAGGGACTTTTGTGACTCCAAGACTCTTCTCACTCATTGACAGGCTTTCCTGGCCAGGTATGAGTGAGGCAGCTGGTCTGGGAGGGTATATGTGCCAAGAATTAAGATTGAAAGACAGGAGATGAGGCAGAATCAGCAAAGCAGTCTTTAAATAACTGTAGAAATGAAGAAGTCAATAAAAGTGATTTTGTTGATTTTCAGCTTTTGGGGAGCTAAGTACTAACAAACATTATCTTCCCATGACACACTAGAAAATGTGAAGCCATTTGCTGAGAGCTCCCTCTTACCCGTTCCCTCCTCTCACATCAGTCAGATGCCTTTTGCCATGATCTCACAGAATTAGGTGAAACTTCTTGCCAAGGCAAAGCCCACTACACACACAGGTGACCCCATTTATTCCTGTCTCCTCCAGCAGACTTCCCACCAATCTTTACTCTCTCTCTTCCTGTCTCCCTGGTTGCTCTTTCTTGCCTACAAACATACCCATCTCCCCCTTCCTCCACAAACCCTCCTGTAAGACGCCCATGTCCGTCCCTCTTGTCAGCCTCTCTCTCCTCCCTTCTGAGGCTAACCTCGAGAAGTCCATTCACAATCGGGGTCTCCCACGTGCTTCTGTCTCACTCTCTTAACTCTCTTCCGTCTGGCTCCTGATGACACCGCCCCCCCATCCTTCCAGAGTTTCCAATGATCTCTCACTTGTCAAATCCAATGGCCTTTTCTCAATCCTCATCCTTTCTGGCCTCTCTTCAGCCTTTGAAACTGCTGATCACCCTCTTCTTGGTAATCTCTCAAGGCTTTGGTGACACTGCTCTCTTATTCTTCTCCTCCTACCCCTTCTCAGTTTCCTTCCGTGCTATCTCCATCTAGGATAAGTCTGTGAACCTTAAGCGTCCCTTAGGGTTCCGTCCCAGACCCTCTTCTCTTCCTCCATACTGTTTCACTTGGTGATCTAATTATCATCTCTGTGCTAATGAATCTCATATCTACGTAACCTGCTTTGACTTTTCTGCTGACCTCCAGACTCACATCTCCAACTGCCGGTTGGACATTTCAAACTGACATCCCCTAGGTATCTTAATCTCAACATGTCCCAAAGTGAACTCATTACCTTCCCTCCAAAGCCCCCTCCTTCTTTCTTTTCACTTTTCCTGTTACTGTCAAGGGTATGGCCATCCACCCAGTTACCAGGCTCCCCACCTTAGGCTCATCCTCAAATCTTCCCTCTCTCCCCCTAACCCCCAGATCCAATCTGTTGCCAAGGCCTGTCGACTATCCCTTCATAAGACTTCTCAAATACATCCTCTTCCCTGTACTGTCACTACCTTGGAGCAAGCCCTCATCCTTACACACCTGGACTATTATACCCTGCTACTTGGGCTCTCTGCCTCCAGTCTCTTCCCATTTTAGTTCAGCCTGCACTCAGCCATCAAAGTGATTTTCCTAAAGCCCAGGTCTGACTGACACTCCTCTCTCCCTCACACCCTCTCCCCTCCCCCGCCCCAGCCCTTGCACTCTTGGTATGACCCACTGACCTTTCACTGGCTGTCCTCTGTGCTTCCTTCTCTTCAGTCTCCTGGTTTCCTTCCAGGCCAAGTTCAAATCCCACATTCTGCAAGAAGGCTTTTTCAGCCTTCCCCACCTGCTTGGCCTTTCTCTCTTGTGCATTACCTTCCATTTGTCCTGTATCCATCTTATTTGTCCATCCCCACCTGCCTGTTGCCTCCCCCCACAGACTGTGGGCTCCAAGGCAGGGGCTGTGTTTTGCCTTTCTTTGCATCTCCAGCTCAGGATATGCCTGGCACAGAGTTGCCAATAAAAGCTTGCTGACTTAACTTGACAAATATGAGAAGACAATTACTTAAAACTGGAGTGTTTACAGCTAGACTTCTATACACACTGCATGACAGCAGGAACAAGGATATGCCTTGATGAGAAAGAGAGCTCTTCAGAAAGCATATGGAACAGCTGTGAGAATACCTCAGACCATGGATACAGCACCAGCCCTGACGTCAGGAGGACCTGAGTTCAAATCCGACCTCAGACCAAACACTTGACACTTACTAGCTGTGTGACCCTGGGCAAGTCACTTAACCCCAATTGCCTTAAAAAAAAAAATGCCTCAGACCCAGCCCAAACTTTCCCACCTCCACATTTTTGTCTCCATACATGTGGAAGATCCACCTAGCATTCTTTCTCAACAAATCTCACAGCACTTTGTGAAACTACAGTTAATTCTGTTGGTGCTCACCCCTTACCTCTCCAGAGAGATCTCTATGAAGTCTTGCACTATATTTTCTCTAAAACTGTATCTTTGCAAGTGCCCAGAAGAACACAATAAATGCTCTTAGCTCTTTACTTGTGTGACCTTAGACAATTCATGTTTCCTCCCTGGGCCTCAGCTTCCTCATCTGTTGGGTGTCCAAGATCCCTTCCTCAGGAATCATAGGAGGCAGTGTGGCCTAGTGGAAAGAACCCTGGATGTGGGGCCAGAGGGGCTGGGTTTAATGCC
This sequence comes from Vombatus ursinus, assembly GCF_900497805.2. NCBI lineage: Eukaryota > Metazoa > Chordata > Mammalia > Diprotodontia > Vombatidae > Vombatus > Vombatus ursinus. The sequence goes on along the minus strand of NW_020954555.1, from coordinate 2,146,765 downwards.
AGTCAGGCTAACTTCCAAGGCGGGTTGGTGAGCACTGCAGTGAGCCCAGGGTTTGCAGGCAGATCTGATCCAGTGAAATACTAGCCCTGCCATTTACCACCTTCACCTCTCTGAGACTCAGTTTCCTCACCTGTAAAATAACAGGGGTTAGAATAGATGACCTCTAAGGGCCCTTCTGGTTCTGCATCTATGATGCTAGGAAGCTCATTCTAAAATTACAAAAACCAAAAGAGATGAAATGTAAAATTACTGCCACTGCTGCTACCTTCACCACTCCTGGGAGTCAAAAAGGCCTTTGGGGTTTCAGCAGACCTCACTCTTACCACTTAGCACTGTGTAATCCTATATAAAGTTCTCATGGTTGGTCATTTGGGCTCTGACCAGAGAAGGGCTGGCTATGCTACCCTCAATGTCTCATTAAGCACTTGAAGTGATGGACAGAAGCTTTGTAAAATAGAACAACTTCCCAAACAAAAGGGGAGCCCCGGTACACGGCGGGTACTGAGGCAAGGCCACAAACAGGTTAATTTTGAGCCCCCAAGGGAGGAGCCAAAGCCTGACACCTCACCTTCTCAGCCATCCCCTCCTCGCCACCAATGAAGAAGTCTGTTTTTCGTCGCAGGAAGCTGAAGAAAGTGTTGACAAGCTGGAAGACAGAGAGAGAGAGAGCTGAGGATACAGGTTAAATAGCTGGGATTCTTCTAAATGTTTTTTAATACTTGTCTGATAATGGACTTGTTCAATTTTTCAACTTGCCCTGAGTAGCCAGGCCCATCTTGGATGTGATCTTCCTTCCTTCCTCTCATCCTTTCCCTCCTTCCAATCCCAGCTGAAGCCTCCTCAAGGAAGCCTTTTTCCAGGCCTGAATCCAGGTATTAGTCCCTGCTCAGGCACTCTACAACCACCCTTCTCCTCCAATATAAGCTGAATGGTTCATTTTAAAATGCTGTTTGTGTATGGGCCCCCATGGCTACAAAAGCCATGCCTTCCCCTACCCCAAAGTAAGTACAAAAACCGAACTGCCTCCTTAGTCTAGTTGTCTATGCAAGGGTGGAAGTGAAGGGTATGGGAATAATGAAGGGACTGGAGGTGGTTGAAGGTGTCAGCATGGAGAAGGGAACTAGAGAGCAGTAACACCACAGATAGAAGGGAGACCTGGAAAGGAGTCAGGATGGGGGCAAGGGAGAGACCTGGAAGGGATCAAGATGGAGGGGGAAGGGGGAGAATCAGGGAATCAGGGATGAGGAATGAGGGAGGGAAAAGACCTGGAGATCAGGATAAAGAATAGGGATGGGAGGAGAATCTTGGAAAATACTGAGGTGGGGGGAGTGGGGCGAGTGAAACTGAAGATCAGGATGGTGAAGGTGAGGGGGACAGAAGCAGGATGGGGGTGGGGGGAAGAGGGAGGCTTGGAAACCAGGAAGGGGGCGGGGTGGAGATCAGGAGATCAAAGTGGGAGGGGGGACTCTGGAAACCAGGATTAGGAAGGAGAAGATCTGGAGATCGGTTTGGGACCCGGAGACCAGGATGGGGTGGGAGGGCAGAGATCCGGAGAACAGGTCACGGAGGGGTTTGAGGGGGCAGATCTGAGGCCCAGGATGAAAAGAGATGGAATGGGAATGGGGATGGGGAGGATGAAGGCTGGGGGGGGAGAAGAGGGCCCTGACCGCCGCGAGCCCTCTGGCACGTGGGGGGCGGCCGGTCCCTCTCTCCCGCCGCGGCCCCGTTACCTCCTGCACGCCGCCCTCGTGCTGCTGGGCCATGGCCAGCAACATGCCGTCGAAGCGCTCCTCTTCCTGCTCCCCGCCCATCTCGCCGGCCCCTTGGCTCAGCCGCTCGCTCTGATCGCTGTTCAGGCCCTTCTCCCACTCCCGGGGCCGCTCCAACGGTTCCCTGCGGCCGCCTCCGCCTTCCTTCCGCAGTCGAACCGGAAGTGCAGCGCCGCCGCGCAGCCTCAGACTCGCTGAGCTCGGTGCTCCCCAACCCGCCTCGCCGCGCTCGGCCAATGGCTGAGCGAGAAGCTGGCCTCTCCGCCCGAGAATTGGCTGTCCTTGCGACCAATTGGCGAGAACATCCGGGGGCGAGGGGAGGAGCTGAATTAGACCGGTTGTTTGGCTGTGTTGCTATCGTTACCAGGTGCCCTCGAGCTTTCCAGAAAACTCTAGGCCTAATTCAATGCATGGGAGTCACGGGTTAGGAAATAAAAGGGTTGGACTTTCCTGCCGCATTTCTCTCTGGCCGGTCCTCACCAGCGAAGTCTCAAGTTCCTAAATTCAGGGCTCTTGTACTTAAGGAAACTCAAATCTGGTTCCAGCGTTATTCCCCAACTGCAGCCGTTCGTTCATTCATTCATTCATTCATTCATGGGCAGTATGAAGTAGCACAGGGAATATGAACCGGGAGCAAAAAGAAACCTGGGTTTGAATCCTGCATTAGGCATTTGTTTGTCTGTTTGTTTGTCATTCAACTAGCATTTGTTAAACACTGTCTTTCAGCAACCACTGGAAATGATTGTTTTGGAAATGACTGTAGAAACACAAACCACTAAAAATAAAAAAGTCCTGAAGAGGGTTTCATTCAGTTTCAGAAGCCAAGATCTTTGCCACTAATAGTTTTATAGTTAAGCCCTTTTCCAAAGCCTGGCCTCACCTTTTAAGCTTATTCAAATGCATCTTTCTTCTCTGGCCCTGAAAAGAACCTGGCTTCACTTTGTTTACCAGTCCCAGGAAACCCTTAAAGTTTTGGAAGCTGCCTTATTTCCCTTTGAAAAGCAGACTTCCCCCCCTTCCAGTTCCCTTCATTATCTATTCTCATTGTCTGTTCAAATCTGTCAGACATTCCAAACAGAAATTCAAACCTGGACCCTTCAACTGACCTCTCCTTCCATTATTTTGCCATCCTGACCATTCTCACCCTTAATCCTAGCTAGGCGCCACAAGGTCCTGGACCCAGGTGTTCCGTTCACCCCAGCTTGCTGGCCACCCCTATCCAGATCTCCCTATGCCCTGCCTCCCCTCACCCCAAACTGCTTGGCCACTCCTAGACCACTCCCCCAGTCTTTCTGTACTTAAGACTCATCTTTGCCCCATTCTGACGATGAGCTGTCCTCAAGCCTAGAGGCTGAGGCTCTAGCCCCCTCGTCCTCACGGGAATTACGTGGCCTAACCACCCCAGGCCCCACTCAGACGCTGAGCTTTCTTCATGCCCAAGAGGCTGAGACTGCCTCACTGGCTCGTCCTTACAAGGGTCACCTGACTACATTAGCCCCATTTAGATCACTGATGTTTTGGTTCCTTTGGAGTCTGGCCTATATGCTTATCTTTAATAAACTTTTTCTCTGGCTGGAAGATCTGGGTTGAATTCATTCAGGCAGATCCGTACCGCGATTTGGGCTTTTTCCTGCCATCTTGGGGTGCCTCTGTGCATCTAGGAGCACCCTAAACCCCTCCCCCTTCAGTCCCTGACCTCAAGAAGTTTGTACTTCCTTAGAGGGAAAAACAATGTAGCATAAACAGATAAGAAAATTAAAATGTGTGCAAAAGTCATAAAATAAAAATGTGCGAGAGAAGCAAAATATTAACAAATGCTTTAAACATTCCTTCATTCCTTTATCACCAAAGACCCACATTTGATCGACACTGTGTAGAAGAGAGAGAGAGGGAGGGAGGGAGAGACAGAGACAGAGACAGAGAGACAGAGAGAGAGAAAATGCAGCTAAAATCAAGGACCTTTGGAGGACACCAAATGCTTTTAGTGGATATGTTACCTATTTTGCCTTCCATTACCAAGTACTCCCAGATTTTATTATCAGTAGATAATACTTTTCTGAGAAAACAGAAGCCATCTGTCATTAGTTTCCCTTATCTCAAAAATCTTTTACATCATGCCCCATTCCCTCCTCCTTTGTTCCAGTCCATTATGAAGAGGTGGCCCTTTTTTGCCAAGCCCAACTCCTCAGCTTGTGCTCTTATCTCATTTCCTTACCTTTTTAGTCATTCCCTCTCCCTCTCTCTCTCAACTTTATGTATCTACAGGCTCCTTTCCTGCTGCCTACAAACATACTTTAAGGATGGTCCCTCACATCCTTAAAAAGCTTTCATTTTACCTTGCCATCTCCTCAACTACCATTCTATATCTTCCCTTCCATTTGCAGCCAAACTTAAAAAAAAAAGGTTGTCCATTCCCCTGGCTTCCATTTCATCAGATTCTGCTCACTGCTTAACCTGATGAATTCTGGCTTCTAACTAGGCTAGTTCCAAAGTTAGTTATTGGGGATCTCTTTGTAATTCTTGGCTCAAGGGGTCATTTGCATGGGATTATCTTCATTAATGGAGATTGATTGCTCAATCAGACAATTAAGGTTTCTGGCTCCTCTTCAATTTCTTCCCAGAATCTTTCTCTCTCTTCAGAAACTGGAATAGAATTTGGAACTATGTGTCTTCTCTTTTGAAGATGGAATCAAGACCAGGATCTCTCTTCTGCCAGACTCTTACCAACTCTGCTCCTCATGGCCCTCAAGCCTGATGAGCCCCAAGAAATCAATCTCCACGGATGGAGAGTCTTGTGTGAATAGCTCTTTGAATCAAGGGCTATATCTTAATTGCTAAATCCCATGGGCCCATCTCAGTCTCCATCCTTCTTGATCTCTCAGCAGCTTTTGACCCTATTGACCATCCCTATTCTTGGATACTCTCTCCTCCTTTGACTTGTATGAGACTGCTGTCTCCTGATAATGAAAACTGCCCTTAACGAAGCATCAAGGAGTAGCTCCAAATCAGTCAGTTTATCTTGGGATAGTCCCAGTCATTGAGACCTAAACTCATTTTTTTTTTTTAACGAAGAAACAGAAGCTTAGAGAGAAGTGATTTACCCAAATCAGCTAAGATGGAGTCCCCTGCTTGGAAGCCTCTGGGGACCTGGTTCTGAGAGACAGAAGGCACCTTTGTGGACATTTTGCATTAACCTACCACATAGATGGGGCAGACTTGACCTTCAGAGTGGGGCCAGAGCAACAAACTCATATTACACTAAGGTTCCTAAGAGGATGAGGTCTTGCCAAAACCAACCCTCTGGGCTGTCCTGTAAGAGAGAAAAGACAGTCAGCTCTCAGGAGTTTTGTTTTTAACTTTTCCCCTTTCAACTTATTTCTTGAATGCAGGGGAAGGGGAAGGGGGGAGCTCACCCCTCCCCGAAGGAGCCATTAATGACTGCCTTGGACAGTCCATGGCAGTTGCATGGACTTATCCACAGTTTTATGAGTGGACTTTCTCAGCAGCTGTGGCAGAAGTAGAGTGTCAAGAGTTCCTGCTGAAGTGAACGGTGGAAGCAAACATACACCTGTCTATGTGGCCTAAGACTAGAGGTCACGTACAATGTTTCCAGACCTTCAACCTTCTGTATAGAGTAGAAGACTCTAGTCTGTTGTATGGTCTGATGCTGAGTACGTGAGCAGAACCAGGAGAACGCTGTACACGGTAACAGCCATGCTATGCGATGACTAATACTGATAGACTTAACCCTTCTCAGCAATACAAGGATCTGG
>NW_020954555.1:2105891-2141038 GCF_900497805.2 Vombatus ursinus | reverse complement strand
ATTTAAAACTCAAAAGCTTATGGAAGTGATTGTTGATAAATCAAAATAAATAAATTAAAAAGAAGACTCTTGTCTGCCCAGGCAGAGGGATGGTCTTATCTTTCTGCTGCCCCAAATAAATTGCTTCTAGGCTAAAGTCCACTCCTAGCAGAAGTGGTATCTTAATGTGTTCTGAAGGATCAGTAGGGTTTGGTCAGGCTGGGGGGAGGAGGAAGGCATGGAGAGTTTCTCCAAAAGCCAGTTATCAGATGGTAGCTAATATTGTAATCCTGATTTTGAGTGAAAAGGACCAGGATGCATAGGAATGGATAAAACTCAGAGATATTGCAAAGAAAGCCTGACAGGAGCTGGTAACAGATTGAATGTGTTCAGTGAAGGAGAAGGGAGGACCAAAGAAGACTCCCAGACTTTCAACTTGAGTGACTGGGAAAATAAGGGTGCCACTAGCAGCAATGGGCAAGATGGCTTGGGAAGGCCTTGGTTCCCAGAATCTCCAGGCCAGGGCAGGTCTAAAAGACACCTTCTGATAGTAGGTCCTCGGAATGGGTCCTCTTTCTCCAAGGGAATAGGAGAGGTCACAGGATCACCTAGAACTGGAAGGGACCTAAGAGGCCATTGGGTCCGATCCCTTCATTTTACAGATGAGGAAACTGAGGCCTAGAGAGTCTAAGTGACTTCACAGAACCATAAATCTCGAGCTGGAAGGAACCTCAAAGTCCGTCTATCCAAACTTACTTCTTGGTTAGCTAAAGAAACTGAAGTTTAGAGAACTGAAAAGAACGACCCAAAGTCACACAGGTAGTAAGTGGCAGAGCCCAGGACTTGAACCCAGGTTCTCTGGCTCTCCATGTGGCACTCTTTAGGTAGTATGGCATAGTGGATAGAGTGCTATGCTTGGCATTAGGGAAGCTGAGTTCTGAAACCCACTTCAGAATTTAGGAGCTATGTGACCAAGGGGAAAAAACCACTTAATCTCTTTCTGCCTCAGTTTCGTCATCTGTAAGATGACTGACTGAAGTCAATCAACAAGCATTTATCAAGGGGTTATTATGCACTAGGCACTGTGTGCTAAGCCCCTGGGGACACAAAGGGAGGCAAAAAAACAAGCCCCCTACTCTTAAGGAAATACATTTAAATGGAGGAGAAAACATGCAAACAACTATGTACAAACAACATATATGCTGTGTAAATGGAAGGTATAAAGAGGGTTGTAAAAGCAGAGATAACCCCGGCTTCTGGGCAGTGACGCTCTGGGCCATCTCCTTGCTTGGGTGCATTTCCCTGGGCATCTGTATTTGAATTCTCTGCTCGGGTTCCCTGTCACTCTTTCCTTCCAAAATCCTCAACTCCACAATCACTAGAGAGAGCCAAGTCTAACCCCAGCACCTAAGCCTGTGCTATCCTAGCTCTGCTTTTATAGAGGGAGGAGAGAGATCAGTTTCCTCTTTAGAGCTATGAGCAAGGAGTACTGCCTTTCTGATCCTACGGTTCAAATGCCCTACCTTGCTGATAGTGGTAACAGGCTGAGAGATGAAAGACTCCCAGAGGTCATCTCCCTGAAAGCCTTCATTCATTTGCCATATGCTTGATAAAATATAACACCTGTTATATTTTAGGCACCAGAGCTGGGAGGTGGGGGTCAGGGGGAGTACAAAGAAGACTAAGACGTGCCTCTGTCTCCAAGGAAATCAAAACCCAGTAGGAAGATTAGAAAGGTACACAGATAAATATAATAAAAATTAAAATTTGATAAGTAGAGAGCAGGAGTACAAAGTGCTAAGAGATTAGATGAGGGATCAGACTCTTTTGAAATAAAATCAGGGACCTTTTGATGTGAGAGTTGGCACACAAAAGCCTTTGAAAGAGCATTTGGACCATTAGAAAAGCAGAGTTTGGAAAAGAAATGGGAGAGGAAGTTCCCAACATGTGGGGGGGAGGAGCCTCGGCCTGCCAACAAGAAAACCACGCTATTCCCAGATACTTTCTGGATAACCTAATTTTTAATGTGGTTTCACAAGTTGGCTTTCCTGCTAGGAAAGGATATTTCCTCGCTATAGATGATTAAACAGCCCTTCTGACTCTCTTTCTGGGAGCTGCAGCAGTGTGAGCCAAAACCTGATTCCCCCCTCCCACTTGTCCAGCCAAGATGAACACAAACAATCTTGACCTTCTATGTTGGAGGACAAAGACCTAGAGTAGATAGGGTAACCCTGCATTCACCTAAAAGTCATTCCAAGTTATAGCCAGTCGACTCTTCCCACAATTGTATGTCATGGAATCAAAAAATCCCATCATCTCAGTATCCATTTAATAAAAACTTATTAACTGCCTACTATGGGCCGCACACTGAGCTATTTGATGGGCATACAAGAACAATAAAAATGAAACAGTCCTTGCCCTCAGGGAGGTTACATTCTCTCAAGAAGAGACAATGCATAAACAGACAAATACCAAATTATACAAAGGAAATACAAAGAGACAAGGGGGAAGCACTGAGAACTGGGGGATCAATAGAAGCCTTGTGTAGGAGGAGATGGCAGTCAACTGAGCTTTGCAGAAAGCTGGAGCTTCTAAGAAATAGAGATACGCAAGGAGTACATTTCAAGCACAAAAGGGATAGGAGATGGAATTTTGCGGAGGAGAAACAGCAAGAAGGTGAGTATGGCTCAACTGTAGAGTGAACGAGAGGGGAAGTAACATGCCCTAACCTTGGAAATGGCCGACTGGCACCATATTGGTAAAGGCTTCAAATTCCAAAGAGAGGAGGGTTTATTTTTGTCGTTGCTTGTTTGTGTGTTGGGGTCTTTTGTTTGTTTTTCATTCTGGAGGCCTTAGGGAGCCATTGGAGAGTTCTGAGCATGCAAACGACATGAAAACACCTATGCTTTAGGAATTTCAATTTGCCAGCTATTGACAGAGGGAGAATGGTTTGGAAAGTTAGTCTCTGTGTTGCCCAGTTATTGCAGATTAATCATAATCTGGGAACACCATGAATGTGAATAACTCACTACTTTACAGGAAGGTAGTATCCTTGACAATAATAGCTAACATTTATGTACAGCTTCCTATATGCCAGGCACTTCGCTAAGCACTTTACAATTATTATCTCATTTGATACAACAACCCTTGGAGGCAGGCACTGTTATTATCCCCATTTTACAGTCTTTTTTTTTTTTTTAAGGCAATTGGGGTTAAGTGACTTGCACAGGGTCACACAGCTAGTAAGTGTCAAGTGTTTGGTCTGAGGTCGGATTTGAACTCAGGTCCTCCTGACTTCAAGGCCGGTGCTCTATCCACTATGTCACCTAGCTGCCCCATATCCCCATTTTACAGATGATAAAACTGAGGCAAACAACGGTTAAGTGTCTTACCCAGGGTAACACAACTAGTAAGTGTCTGAGGCTGGAATTGAACTCAGGTCTTCTTGGCTCCAAGCCCAGCATTCTATCCACTGTGCCAGCTAGTTGTCAAAAAAGAAACTGATTCTATACTAAATAAATGAATGGAAATGGAAAAACACAGAGATGTCAGCAGGTGATAGGTCAAATTAGTGAGGTCAGAGACTCCACGCTCAAGGTTTTAGATTACAAGGAGAAAGTCCTGAAGCATCTGAGCAAGAATGGCCAAGAAAGTAGCAACATTAAAGAGGAAGGAAAAGTCTAGGCTAGGCACATCAAAATTTCGTGGGAATAGTGTTTAGGAGTTTTCATTTTTTGAAAATGTTTTTTGAAGAGTTTTCATTTTCATTCTGAAAAGAGAGGCACCAACCAGATAGCGTATTTTAAACAGATCAGGGGCAGAGGAACCAATGAAGTGTCACCATAAATACAGCACCAGGCCTGGAGTCGAGAAATCCTGAGTTTAAATATAGCCTCAGACGTTTACCTGCTATATGACCTTGGCCAAGTCACTTCACTTCTCTCTGTCTCAGTTTCCTCATCTATAAAATAGGGATAATACTAGCACCTTCCTCCCAGGGTTGTTACGAGGATCAAATGAGATAATATTTGTAAAGCACTTAGCACAATGCCTTGGCACATAGCAAATGCTACATAATGCTATATAAATGCCAGCTGTGTTACTGCAAAAATACAGGTGAGAGTTGATGAGGACCTGAATTAGGATCCGTGTTTCTATCAGCAAAGGGAAGGGGACAAATGGTAGAGAGACTGTGGCCACACTTGAGGGTCACATGTGGCCTTGAGGTCACAGGTTCTCCACCCCTGTTCTAGGACTTTATAAGATTACTCAGAGAGTGTATGTAAGGATCAAAGAGAAGTGAGCCCAGGACAAAGGCTAAGGGTGTATCCACATGTAGGAAGTCGGACGTGATCCAGCAAAGGAGATTGGGAAGAAGGGACCAGCCAAGGAGGTAGAAAACCAAGAGAGAGTGGCATCACCCAAAATGCAAAGAGGAGTACATATCCAGGAGGAAAGGGGGTCAGCAAGCAGTGTCAGATAGTGAAGAGAGGCCAAGAAGGAGGAAGGAGAAAAGAGGTCCTGGAATTTGGTCATTAGAAGGGCACTGATAACTTTGGAGGCAGCAGATTCAATTGAATTATTAAACTGGATGCCAGAAGGCCAGGGGCTGCTAAATGAGGGAGAGGAGAAAAAGTGGAGGCAGCAAGTGGAGATGGCTTTTTTCTATGAGTTTAGCTGTTGAAGGAAGGGCATAGGATAGATAAAGGAAGGTATAGGATGGTAGATAGCTTGAGGGGATAACTGGGTCAAATGAAGGTTTTTTAAGGATAGAAGAGAACTGGGAATGTTTGTAAAAGGAAGGGAAGGAACTAATAGATAAGGAAAGATTGAAGACTAGAGAGAAAGGAGATGATTATGAGAACAACCTGCTCCCATGGAAGGGTTAGAAGGGGATGGAATCCAGGGTATAAGTAGAGGGGATGGTCATGGAAAAGAGGAAAGGTGAGCTCTTCATTAGAGAATGGGGCAGGGGCAGCTAGGTGACGGAGGAGGACCTGAGTTCAAATCTGGCCTCAAACACTTGACACTTACTAGCTATGTGACCCTGGGCAAGTCACGTAACCCCACTGCCTAGCCGAGAGAGAGAGAGAGAGAGAGAGAGAGAGAGAGAGAGAGAGAGTGGGGCAAAAAAGGAGGGAAGCAGAGACCTCAGAAGTAGGGAAGTTGGTAAGAGTGGGTTTGGGGAAGAAAAATCAATGCTGTTCTGGTCATATGGAGATCAGGTGCTCATGGGAACTCCAGTTGTAAAATGCTCAATAGGTAGTTAGTGATAGGTGACTAGAGCTCAAGAGAAAGACTATGACTGGCTTTTTAGATCTTTGATGTTCACTTGTTTGGGTCGTGTTCAACTCTTTGTGACCTCATTTGGGGTTTTCTAGGAAAAGATCCTGGAGTGGTTTGCCATTTCCAGCAGATGAGGAAACTAAGGCTAACAGGGTTAAGTGACTTGCCCAGGGTCACTTGGCTAGCAAGTGTCTGAGGCCGAATTTGAACTCAGGAAGGTGAGTCTTCCTGACTCCAGGTCCACAGCTCGATCCGCTGTGCCAATCAGCTGCAAAGCTGACTATCTAGCAGTCATAGATTGAGATGATAGTGGAACCTGTAAGATTTGATGAGATCAGCAAGAAAGAGTGTGGAAAGAGAAAAGCAGAGAGGTCCCTGGTCAGACCCTTTGGGGTAGATCCACATTTACAAAATGGGATATGGATGATTACCCAGCAACGGAGACCGAAGAGACCAAAGTCAGACAAACAGGAAGAGAAGCAAGGGGAGTGGCGTCATCAAAATCCGGGGGGGGGGGGGGGGTTAAAAGGGAGCTCAGAGTATCTTCCCTCTAAGATTACCTTTGTCTACTAGTCAATATCTTGTAGGTACACACTTGTTTGCATGTTGTCTCTCCCTTAGACTGGGAGCTCCTTGAGGGCAGGGATGGTTTTTGCCTTAGCACAGTGCCCTGCACATAGTAGGCACTTAATAAATGCTTGTATCAAATGAGATGGTAATTGTAAGGCACTTAGCACAATGCCTGGTACACAGTAGGAGCTCTATAAGTGTTAGCTATTATTATTGTTGTTGTTGTTGTTGATTCATTGACTAATGTCTGCCTTGTTCCACTTTGTAGCCACAATCACCTGCCTGGACACATTCATGTTAGAGGACTTTTTGCCTCCTGTCAGGAAGGAAAGATCTGCACAAAGGGACAGGCAGCCACGTGCTTACAGTGACTGCCGGATAAGTGGAGATGACACCAGGCAGTCGCCCTGCCCTAAACCTAACTTTTGGACCAGCTCAAAGATGTCCTGACTTGATTGTAGCAGAAAAGGAAAGAGGCTGAGACATTAGCAGATGCCACTTTTTGTATATATGTATGTATGTATAGTATAGTATATACATATGTATGCATGCAAGCATATATGTATGTATATATGCATTGTGTGTGTGTGTGTGTGTGTGTGTGTGTGTATGTTCAGTTCTGGCTCAGCAATTCCTGAATCCAAAGGCAATGAGAAAACTCATGGTCCAGGGCATCCACACTAAACTTACTTGCCTGGACACAAGGGGCTGGACTACTAGATAAACTTCTGAGCCTCCTTCTAGGTAGAAGATCTAAGCATCTATGCTGTTTGCCTTTGGGATGTTTTGTATGATTTCAGCTCTGTTCATTTCGTTCTTTTTGGTGCCTTCATCTTCCTCTTCATGGACTGCTAAAGACCATCCAAAGTTTCTTCCCTAGTGGGAATGTCAGATGTTGAGAGGCAATATGGTGGGCCATAAAGATGCCTACCTCCTACTTTGTGTGGCTACTGCTACTGCCTCTAGTGGACTCTACTATGAAGTGTAGCGGGGGAGCACGTCCAGAGGCAGAAACTAGTCAGTCAGTCAACAAGGCTGAGAATCTAGGGGTCTGAGTTTGGGCCTCAGCTCTGTCCCTTACTTTCTTTGAGATCCTGAGAAAGGCCTTTAACATCCCCTGGGCCTCAGTTTCCTCAATGGTAAAATGAAGGCACTAGACTAGAGCAGGAATCCAGGCTACCCCTGACTCCACCAGACTGCCAGAGGGGTCCATACACTATGATCTCCAACGTCCTGCTTTGGTACTCTATGTCCTAAGACCTTTCACCTCTAACACACTATAGTACAGAGTCTATGATCTTTTGTGTTTTAATGTGTCTTCCGGCTCTGATATTCCATGTTTTAAATGCCATGCCCTCTGGGAGCTTGTTCTAAGACAGATACTTTAACAAAGTCATAATAATAGCTAGTATTTATATAGCACTTTAAGGTTTACAAAGCACTTTAGAAATATTATTGCATTTAATCTTCACACCAACCCTATAAGATAGGAGCTATTATTATTCCCATTTCACAGATGGGGAAATTGAGACTGAGAGGGCCACAAAGCTAGAAAGGGTCCAAGGCAGGATTTGAACCCAGGTCTATCCTGACTCCAAGTTCAGTATTCTAAACACAGTGCTACCTAGCTGCCCTATGAACAGAGCAGAAAAGCAACAGTACACTGAATAAGGGAATTGACTCCCAAGCAGGCTGGTGCTTGGTTGAATGACCAAGGACACAGAATATAGAACACTTACATTTTTTAATAAAAGGTCCTGCCTCTGGCTGTGAGGGGTTCTTTTTGAAGAGGCAGAGGGTTGGGCTGAGCTGAACACCGCCCTGCAAGCTAAGAGAGATGCACAGGCAACCTTGACCTAGGCAGAGCTCTACCATTTTGAGAAGAAGAATGGCCAATGGAGAGAGAATGGAGTCACATGGTCAATAACAAGAACTCAAAGCCTGACTCTAACTTCGAGCAACAGGAGAACCCTTTATCAGCTCAGCTAACTGGGGGTCTCCTCTAGAACGTCCTGGTGTCCCAGCTTCAGGCTACAGTGAGAAAAGAGGTGATTCAGGGAACCATGCCAGTACAATTGGAGGGGCCTTGGAACATGGGAATGTTAGAGCTGGAAAAGCCTTTAAAATATACAATGCAAGAACTGGGAAGGGCTCTTAGAACAAGTCAGAGTTGGAACACAGAATTTCAGAGGTGGGAGGGCCCTTGGAACACAGAATGTCAGAGCTGGCAGCTCCTTTAGAACATAAACTGTCAAACCTGGAAAGGCCTTAGACATCATATAGTCTAACCTCCTCTTTTTATGTAGGTAGAAACTGAGATCCCGTGAGCCAGGTGGCCTATTATTACCCCCATTTTTTTGATAAGGAAACTGAGGCACAGGGGCCCAGATAAGCACCCTCCAGCTTTGCAGATCCTGTGTACCCAGAAGCCAGCACCTCAGGAACCTCCAGTGCAGGGCCCAAGGTTAAACAAACAGCAGCTGATAAGGTGACTTCCAGGTTGTGCTGTCCAAGGTTAGTCTGACTGTGAGGCTGTTTTCCCCTCTGGGCGGCCCCTGGTGCAGACAAGGGCCGTGTGTATGCGTACACTGACACCTGTCATGTCCCCGATGCTGACTGTGTACCTGGGGCCTTGGTGTCCTGGTACCGGCTGGGTTAATGGCCCTGTTTATCATGCCTGAGTCATCCAATAAAGCGGGCTGCCTGGTGACCCCAGCTGGTCCTTTCATTGACTAAAAGCCCTATCAGGGCCACGTGGAGCCCGTGCATGCCCTCCCCCTCCCCGCCTGCCACTTCCCCAGCCAACCGTGCCAGGGTCATCTTGTTTTTCAATGAATAGGACTTCCCTGGTGGAGTCAAGGTTGTGGGGGCTGGTTCCCCTCCCACCCGAGGGATTATAAATAGAATCAGAAGCACAGGCTAGGATGGTGTGTCAAGCAGGCCCCACAGGGAGTGAACAGTGTTAGGCTGGCAGCGGCCAGAGTCATCTTTGCCTGCCCGACCTCTCAGCCCTACCTCGCTGCCCAACCATGAGCCTGGGTGGGCCCGCTACAGGCTCCGGAGCATGTGAGTGCCAACGTGGAGACAGCCAACATGCCATTCTGTATTCCTTGCTGAGCCGGTCCCGGGGCCCATCACCTCATGCCCACTGCCTCTGTGCCCGGCACCGCACCGTCTGCCTGCGAGCTCCCCAGCACACCTGCCTGGCAGCAGCAGGCGTGCTGGCTAAGACAGTAGCTTTCCTGCAGAACCTGCCCTCGTTTGGCTTGCTGCCCCCAGGGGACCAGAGGTTGCTGCTGGCCAACTGCTGGGCCCCCCTCTTCCTCCTGGGGCTGGCCCAGGATGCGGTGAATATCGAGGTGACTGAGATGCCAGCCCCCAGTATGCTCAAGAAGATTCTGCTGGAGGAGAGGAGCCCAGAACCCCAAACACCCCAGCCCACACTTGCAGGGGTACATCGACTCCAATGCTGCCTACATACCTTCTGGAGTCTGGACCTGAGCCCCAAGGAGTATGCCTACCTAAAAGGAGCTATCCTCTTTAATCCTGGTGAGTGGAAGATCCCTGCCTCTCCTCTATCCCACCCTACCTCCCTTTCAGCTAATCACCTCAGTACCTTACCAGGGCCCATCTGTCCCCTTCTTGCCTTACCTTCACATAGCCAAAGCTCCTGTGGGGAGCCTAGGGGGCAGAAGCCCCTATGTCCAGGGAGAATAAGAACTCAAAACTGCCAGGATGCCCCCACACACACACACCTTCTTAGGAAAGGAAGCAACTTTGGGAAGAGGGAAGAAAGAAGTGGCATCACCATGCATATGGTGATGAAGAGGTCTGGAGCCACTGGCAAAGTGTCAGACAAGGTAATCAGCTCCCCAGCCTGAAAACCCCGTTGGCAAAGTCCTGGCCTGGCTAGGAGAGGGAAAGAGTTAATATAGTAAAGTGAAGAGAGAAGTGGATTCGAAGTCAGAGGGCCTGGGTTCAAAGGTGACTCTGAGACTAACTAGTTGGATGGCATCAGGGAAATCACTTAAACTCTCCGGGCTTCAATTTCCTCATCTATAGAATGCAACAGTTTGATTTGTTGTTGTTCAGTTGTTTTCAGTTATATCTGACTCTTTGTGACCCCATTTGAGGTTTTCCTGGCAAAGATACTGGAGTGGTTTGCCATTTCCTTCTCCAGCTCATTTTACAGATGAGGAAACTGAGGCAAACAGGGTGAAGTGACTTGCCCAGGGTCACACAGCCAGTAAGTGTCTGAGGCCAGACTAGAACTCAGATCTTCCTGACCCCACTTCCAGCACTCCATCCACTGTGCTACCTAGCTGCCCTCAGGTTTGACTAGATGTCCTCTAAGTACCCTCCCAGAATGAAATGCTATGTCTGATGAGGGAGACATAATGCAAACATTTTTGGAGCCGTGGTCTTAATAATAGAGAGAGAGAGGACAGATACACAGAAAAGTTGTGAAACAACAGGCAAGTTCCCGTTGTGATAATAGGACTTCATACATAAAGTGCTGGACAGAGTGTGTTAGGTTGACCAGAAGTCTTCCTGAAAAGGGATCCCTAGAACAATTTTGAGACAGTGAAGAGAGCCCTTAGAACACTGAATGTGAGAGCTAGGAGGGGCCTTAGAGGGAAGTGAGGAGAGAAAATAGACTTTTATTTGAAAAAAAATTCACCTCCCCCCCCAAAAAAACCTTCACCATATACAGAATTACAGAGGTAGAGAGGAGCCCTTAGAACAGAGAATATCAGAGCTGGGAGGGACCTTAGAACACAGGATGTCAGAACTGGGGTTCCAGGAGCCTTAGAATAGAGAATGTCAGAGCTGGGAGGGGCATAAGTGATCACCACTGAATACAAGCTTCTTATTTCCCAGATGCAAAAGCACAATCCCAGAGACTACAGAGAACTGACTTTGCCCAGATCAGCCAGAAAGCTTGTGGTAAAGGCAGGCATGGGAGTTCAGCCCTTCAAACTTCTGCCCCGGTGTTTGCTGCCTCTCAGAAGGTGGCAGTGGTTTAACCAGCTCTCCCCTTTCCTCTTTTACTGTAGACACACCCGGCCTCCAGACTGCTTCCTACGTGGAGAGCTTGCATCACGAGGCGCAGCAGGTCCTTCGGGAGGCTTTGGCACTCCATCACCCTGTGGACAGGGGCTGCTTTGCACGCATCCTCCTTGTGGCCAACACCCTTAAGTCCATCCCTCCTGCTCTGCTCAGCTCCCTCTTTTTCCATCCAATGTTTGGGGATGCTGACATCACCAGCCTCATTGTGGACATGCTATTCTTGACTTAACCTAGGGGATGGTGCTCCTTCCCACTTTCAAATGCATTCAAGACCCAAAGGCACCTCACCCAGGCTTGAGACAATACAGAGACTCCGTTAGACTTGTAAGAGAGCTTGTTCGGAGGGCTGTGCCTCTCTGGATGGGATCTGGACTGCCTCAGGGCAGGGACTCACCCATTATGCCCAGCCCTAAGCATTCTCCAGATCTAGGCTCTGTATCCCACCTTAATAGGTGCCAAAGCTAGTCAAGTTGGGGTGGGGTGGAGATGCTTACTAGCTCAGCTCTGATGCTGGGCTTTCATAGACTCCCAACTGGAAAGGACCCCTGAGGACATCCAGTCTAAGATAGGAATAGGAATTCCCTCTGCATCATACTTGACTCATAAGCTTAAAAATTTCTAGAGATGAAGGAATTCATATCTTCCAATCTACTGGTTTTGAGGGCTTGGGAATCAGTCAATGGGAAAACAAGGGGGAGGGAGTGGTCTAGATTTTATCAAATTCATCAAACACTTATTAAGTACCTACTGTGTGCCAGACACTATATTAAGTGCTGAAGATACAAAAACAAAAAGGAAATACATCCTTTGTCCCTCATGTGGAATACCCATGTGCTGACAGCATTCCACACCTTAGAAATTCCACTCCCCTTTTCTCTTTACATCTTCTTACCTCTATAATCTAGGGGTTTTTAACCTTGTTTGTGTCATGAACTACACTGGCAATGTAGTGTAGCATATGGACCCTTTCTCAGAATCAGGGTTTTTTTAATTCACAATTGGAAGAAATGTTAAATTTCAGTTAGAGGTTAGTGAACATAAAGACGAGATTTTTTTTCTCATCCACAATCATGGGCCTCCTGAGGTCCAACCTACAAGGGGATCCACGGACTTCAAGTTAAAGATCCCTGCTCTAAATCTCTCCTAGGATTGGCCAGTTATGGCCAGGTCTGTGCAACGTTCTCCAAAAAATGGACAAAAATTCAAAACAACTCACTTTTACCAAGAGTCCTCCCACCCCCAATGATGTCCCTGGAAAGTTTACTAGTCCAATACTGATGCTTAGACTTTTTGGGGTCCCTGGCTCCCCACTGTCTCGGGGGAGGGTGTTTCAGTTTCTCTGAGCCATCTCCCCAGCTTCTTCCTAAAGACACCAAAGGGAAAGGAAGTATCTTTCCATTTTGAGCCTGGAGGGTTGGTCAAGGTCTCCCTTCCCAACATGACTGTGAACCTGGGCTGTTCATAAGCCAAGGCACCCTGAAACTTGTACAGAACTAATTTAAGTTATTGGTTTTTATAATAAAAGATTTCATATCCTTGGAACTCAACTCCAGGTGTCTCTTTGGGGGGGAGAGTATATTGTCCCTGGACCCTGCTGTGCCATATTACAGATAATCTATGAGAAGAGATCCCCAAAGTTCCTAGACATTGGCCAACAGAGAGATCATGTTATTTGGTTTAGGGACTTGGAATCATATTAAGATGGGCATACACTTCTGCCTGCTGCTCCGTCCCGGAGAGCAGGCAACCAGGGCAGAGCTGGCGTCACGGTATCCACGAGGCTGCCCGATATCCTGCTCACAGGTACACCAGGGGTTGGAAAGACCACACTAAGTAAAGACCTTGCATCAAGAACAGGACCGATATGCATTAATGTGGGCGATTGAGCACAAGAAGGACAGTAATGTGATGGCTTTAATGAAGAATATGATTGTTCCATTTTGGATAAAAACAGAGGAGTTGATGAGTGAGAAAATAAAAGGAAAGAAGGTACAATTATTGTTGATTGCCATGGCTGTGACTTCTTCCCTGAATGACAGTTTCTTATGGTTTTTGTGCTTCAAACAGATAATCCTCTATTATATATAAGACTTGAAAAGAGGGGTACGGTGTAAAGAAACTACAGGACAATGTTCAGAGTGAAATTTACCAAATTCTTTATGAAGAATCCATGGCCTCCTGTAAGCATGAAATAGTACACCAGCTGCCCAGCAATGTACCAGAAGATCTAGAGAGTAATTTAGATCAGATAATGAAATGGATTGAGCAGTGGGTAAGAGAGAATAACTGAACCTTGAGGGCAAAGCATGGACTTTCAAGGCTTTCCACATGATGGTTAAAGATTTTCTTGATGATTTCTCCCTCTTCATGCAATGGAAATTAAGACAACATACACCAAATTTTACTATCCAGGATTATGTTGTAGAAGTAGCAAGTAGACAACATATAAGGTTGAGTTAATTAATTAATTAATTTTTTTTCTAAATTAATTTTTTTTCTCCATGAGAAAATGGAAAACCCCCAAATACAATGAATAAGATATTAAGGACTTTTTAAGTTTAGGAACATTATTTTGGTTAACTGCTAAAGAATAAGCAATTTTGAGAAAAGACATGGAAATCTTTAATACTTGACATGAAAAAGAAAATGAAGGCTAGGAAGAACTGCCAATTTATAAATAAAAGAGTCGAAGGATAAAGTTGTAAACATTTGAAAAAAAGAAAAGATAGGCATATGATATGGTGGATATATGACTAGCCTCAGAGGCAGAAAGCCCTGGATTCACATCCTACCTCTAACACCAACTGGCTGCAGTGACCTTGGGTAAATCACTTAATCTCTTGGTATCTCAGACAATTCCTTAAAACTATAAATTGCCAAGGACTTGCAATCCTCATCAGTGGTATGAATTTAAACACAAGGAATTGCTGTATTGATGAAATCAATTAATTATGAAATAATGATGAAAATTAATGAAATCAATGCCAAGAAAAGTCATAGTCAGGACTTCAGTACCGAGGCTGTTAGAATACCAAATGGTTGCTCTAGAAGGGATCTTACCTAAAACATGGAATGTCAACTGGGAAGGACCTTTGAACACAGATTATGGGAGCTGGGAGGTCCTTAGAGATGATCTAATCTAGCGCTCTTATTTACAGATGAGAAAAACGAGGCCCATAGAGTAGACTACCTTGCTTAAGGTCACCTCATTAGGCAATTGTAAGTCCAGGACTCAGTCCTACATCTCCTGACTTGCAGTCTGGTTCTCTGGACGCTCCACCACCCTTTGGTATGACTAAACTTGGCATTTAGGGCAGTGAGCAGCAAGGATAGTACTCTGACCAAAGCTGAAAGTGCATACTGAGGAGTCTTGTCATTTAAGACGAGAAATGGGTCTGTGCCTGCTTCTTTGTACGTGCATTGTATTTGTCGGTGTTTGTGCGCTTGTACATCTGCGTCTGGGTTATGTGTTTGCATCGGCACGGCTGTGCATGTGTCTGTATGTGTCTGTCTGTGTCTGGGAAATCAGAGATCCTTCGGGGAGTGCTCTGTGCCAAAGCAGCTGATAGTGCCAGTTCATGGCCCCGGTCTGGATATGGAGCCTATGGTGGCCCCTAGGGGTGGGGTTAGGACAGTTTCCCAAGGGAAACAGCGCAGGGACTATGTGAATGACCTCACAGTGAATGACCTTTCCCAAGAGAATGATTAACAGAGTCCTGAGGGAGAAGACCCTAAATCTTCCTGGAGGTGTTTAGGCCAGAGCATTGCCCTGCCCTGGGAATATGCGTGAAAGGAGGAAAGAGATGCCCAAGGTGGAAGAAGCAGACCTACCTGGGGAGGAGCACGTGGCAGGGTCATGTAGCAGGTAAGGGAGAATGGCGCTCACACACAAAATCAGGAGATAAAATGGTCAGAGGTCTAAAACTGGACAGCGACTCTGTCCCTCCTCCTACCCCCCTTCCTGGGAAAGGAATAACAGAGCAGGTTATCCCCCAGGTCATCCTCCTGGTTTTTGATCCATTGTCCTGATCTGTGTCTCCCACAAGCAGGATAAAGTCCATTCCCCATAACCAGTGATGGGGGAAGGGGGAACAGATAATTGAAAACTGTAGATAATAACCAGGCATGGATAATTTTTAAGATGCAGATAACCCCCAAACTACCCCCTACACCTGTCTAGTTTACAAATCATCACGTGTGTCTGTGTGTATATGGGGGGAGGGGGTGGCAAGGAAGGAGCTATCACTGATTCATCTTCCTGACTCTGCTGAAAGACCATGAATATGAATACATTCCCAAAGCAGCTGCTGGGCAGAGAAAAGGAATGGCACCAGGCATGGTTGGAGGACAGAGGCTGGGGAGGCCGCCATATTGGCTAGAGGTCCATATTGACCCCTAGAAGAATTCCTTCCCCCTTGCCCTCCCTCACCTCCCAAGGAAAGCTTCCTGTACTGAGAACAGTGTCAACTGGAACTCCTCTCTAGATCCAGGCCAAGGACAGACAGCCTACTCTGGGTGACTTCTTCTCCTGGACTGTCCTGAACTTCACCCTTCCACTCCTAGGGCCTTTGTCCAGGTCTTAGGCTTTTCGTTCCCAATTTGAGAATGGGTTAATAGAAGTGAGTCGTGAAACTCAGTGGAAAGCCTGGGGCTGTATATGAGGATCTGGGTGTCTTTTACAAAGAAATAATAGTTAAATCCATGTTTGCTGATGAGGTTACCAATCTTAGGCTACATTGAGAGGGTCATAGGGAAGGGGAAGGAAGAAGAGAACAAGCATTTATTAAGTGCCTACTATGTGAAAGGCACTGTGCTAAGCACTTTGGAAATATTATCTCATCTGATCTTCATGATAACCCTTGGAAGTAAGTTTTTACAGTTTAGGAAATTGCATCAGGTAGAGGTTAAGTGACTTGCCCAGGGTCATATTAGTAAGTGTCTAAGGCCAAACCTGAACTCAAGTCTTCTTGACTCCAGGCCTAATGCTCTATGCAACATGCCAACTATCTTCCCGCACAGCATTCAAGATTAAGGACCCATTACACTCTGCAGTGGCCAGACATCAGCAAGGCTACTGAGTTTGGCTCTGGCTGCCACATATTATTGCAATCCATGGCCTATTGTCCTCCAAAGACTCTGGGCTCACATGGACCACATCTGATCCTGGAGGCCTAAGCTGTGACGGGTCAAATATTATCAAATGAGATAATATTTGGGAAAGTGCTTAGTGCACAGTCTGGCACATAGTAGGGCTTAGTAAATGTTTGTGACTCCTGATTTTTGGAGAGAATGCTGAGGCAACACTACATACCTATGTAAGGGGTGGAGTCTGTGACAGGGCTTCTTGTGGAGAGAAACACATGTGGCTCCAGGAGCTCTTTGACAGAGAATCATAGAGCAAGACAGACTGTGAAAGCTGAAGATACACAGGGGAAGCTGGCTCCTCAACATGTCCCTGATTTCCAGTTTGCCTCACTAGAGACTTTGAAGAGTTTCTGTTGAGTGAGATCAGGTGCTCACTCTTGTTTCCAGCTAAGATCTCTCCTCTCTTCCACCTAAAGAGTTCATTCGTGAGTGTGTATTCTTTGTTTTAATCTCATCTATATAACACCTCTGATTTGTTCACTGTGTGCTTGAATAAATGGGCTTATCTGCTATTTGTTATTTGTAATGGCTCTTCATGTAACCACCCTTTGTGAGCCAAGCTGGTAGAGGGAGACTCCCCTCCATTAGGGTGACTAGGGAAACTGTTTTTGTCTCAAATCTATTATACTCCTAGACCAGAAATATTTGGTGGAAGCAGGGAGATATCATTCTAATTTGATACTACTCTCTGAGAAAAAAAGAATACCCAATTTCAGGATGTTCCTGGGGTCTGCTAGCCTTTCTCCACCTAGCTAGATTGCTAACAACATAGGCATAAACTGTCCTGGGTCAAATTCCAGATATCTATCCATGCTGCCTGACCTGTGTCTATACATTTAGACCACCCATGTAGACATACATATCATCCATGGATGTGTGTGTATATGCATATATGTATGTACACATACACACACACATCTCACAGGTACAAAAAAATCAACTTCTCAACTATAAGATGTGAGAGGTGATAATAAGACAAAAGCTGATCTGAAGGGAGGGAATAGTAAACTTCAAATTCAACATGGTGGGTAGGAAAAACAAGTCAGTGTAATCTTGGACTAAATTAAGAAGGGCATAGCTTCCAGGAATAGGGAATTAATACAGTAGTACTACTGTACCTGACTCGTCTCAAAACTCATCCGGAGCACTGTATTCAGTTCTGAAAACCATAGTTTAAGAAAGATATTGACAACGTCAGAGTGTCCACAGGAATCAACCAGGATGGCGAAGGGAATTGGGTACATTTAGTCTAGATAAGAGAAGACTTGGTGCAAACATAATAGCTGCCTTGGAGTCTTAGATATTAGAAAAGTCAAAGACTCTCAAATGGAAGTGGGATTAGATTTGTTCTGATTAAGCCCAAAGGACATAAGTAGGAACAATTGGGTAGAAGTGGAAAGTATAGAATTTAGGCTTCAAGCTATTTTACTGAAAGTATTGTCTCAATTAACTTTTTTGTTGATTCTGTGGTATTCTCTAAATCAGGGCTTCTTAAACTTTTTCTACTCAGGACCCCTTTTCCTGTTTTGACGGCATGCGCGATGCACCAAGGCTGAGTGCAGTTGCCTGATAGACAAGCTCTGCCAGACTTCACTTCAGACTCATTAAGTGTTTGATCTTTAATTGATTTTTAGTCATTGCGTGTTTGTGATCCCATATGGCGTCACAACCCACAGTTGAAGAAGCAATGCAAATAAATCACATCATTTAGAAAGAGATAATTTTGCCTCCTCTTGGCCTTTTCTTATTCCCTCAGTTTCCTTTTTGCTTATCACTATAGCTGGAATTTCAACACTATGTCAAATAATAGTGACTATGTTATGCAACCTTATTTTACCCCTGATCTTATTGAGAAAGCTTACAGTGTTTCTCCATTACAAATAATGCCAACTCACAGTTTGACACAGATCCTTTGATAACTCTAAGGAGAAATCTTTTTTATTCCTGTGCTCTTATACATTTTTATGTTATGTAAATGAGTGCTGTATTTTGCCAAATATTTTCTGCATATATTAATAAAATACTATTATCAATATATAATATTATATTACTATAGTATCTATAATAATATTATAATATAATAAATAGCTGCTGTCTACTGCCCTCCACAGCACTCTACTTTTTTCCCCAGTGAGTTTGGTACCAGGCTCATAGTCTTTCCTCCTCAATTCCTATCCTTCTGTGAGGAGACTTCAACATACATCTTGATACTTCCTCAAATACCCTAACCTCATAGTTCTTCAGCTTAATTGTTTCATATGATTTACTCTTCCTCAGCCACTCACAAAGATAATCATACCCTTGAAGTTGCCATCAACCACAAACACATGCCACTTCCAAGTTCACAGACTCTGAAATTCCCTTATCACTGTCTATTGCCATCCCACCTTTCCTTCTATCCTGCAACCCCACATCCTGTTCTTCTTCCATACTGCTCCTTTCAATCCCTCAACCCTTCAGTTCTTTGCCAGGCCATAAGCCCTATGTTCTTCTCCTCTTTTGCTCATCATGACTGACCCGTTGGTGAACCAGTTCAACATTCCAATGTTCTCTTCTCAAGTCCTTTGACCTCTTACCATATCACCAACTCTGTTCTGCCAAGTCTCAGCCTTGGATCACTCCCACCATCTATTACCTATGTTCCTACATTAGTTGATTGTTGCACTTCAAGCTTGAACAGGATCAAAATGACATCACTACGTCAGGATCAAGGTACAATGTGTCTGACGGTGACTGATCAGACCACCTACAAATCTGGAAGGCTCTACCACAGGTCAGGCACAAATAGTCCACAGGAATATAGGGAGTAGAGATGTCTCTAAATCTGTGCATCTCAAGTTTCTTTTGAGCTCCTGCAATTCTGTTTTGCTCATAGAGCACAGTACCTTCTTTAATGTGGACATACCATGCTGGACAGTCTTGTGCCAATGTTTCCCATGTCTCACAATCAGTTCCAAAGATCTTCAGGAAGACCTTAAGAGTGTTCTTGTACTGCTTCTTCTGAGCCCTTGCCATGGGTGAGTTCTCTGTAAAATAGTCTTTTAGGCAAACATATGTTTGGCATTTGAATAGCCCATCAAAGTTGTGCTCTCTGTAGCAGAGTTTGAATACTTGGCAGTTTGGATCAAGGAAGGACCTCAGTGTACCTTATCTTGCCAGGTGATCTTCAGACTCTTCCTAACACAATTCAAATGGAAACAATTCAGTTTCCTGGCATGGCGCTGGTATACTGTCCGGGTTTCATAAGCATACAGCAATGAGGTCAGCACAAGGGCTCTGTAGATCTACAGTTTGGTAGGGAGCCTACTATCTCTTCTTTCCCACACTTTCCTTTGGAGCCTCCCAAACACTGAGCTAGCTCCAGCAATGTGGGAGTCAACCTCATCATCTATGTGGACTTCCCTGGAAAGTATACTGCCAAGGTAAGTGAACTTATCCACAGCATTCAAAATTTCTCCATTTTCAGGGAATGGCTGAATGAGTTGTGGTATATGAATGTAACGGAATATTATTATGTTATAAGAAATGATGAGCAGGCAGATTTCAGAAAAATCTGGAAAGACTTACATGAACTGATGCTGAGTAAAGTAAGCAGCACCAGGAGAATATTGCACATAGTAACAGCAACATTGTGTGATGATCAACTATGATAGACTTAGTTCTCTCAGCACAGTGATTCAAGACAATTCCAAAAGACTCATGATGGAAAATGCTATCCACATCCAGAGAAAGAACTATGGAGTCTGAATGCAGATCGAAGCATACTATCTTCAATTTGGGGGAGGGGGGGTTTCTTCATGGTTCTTCCCTTTTGTTCTGCTTCTTCTTTCACAATATGACTAACATGGAAATATGTTTAACATGATTGCACATGTATAACCTATATCAGATTGCTTGCCATCTTGAGGGGAAGGGAGAGAGAAAAATTTGGAACTCAAAATCTTATAAAACAAATGTTGAGACTATCTTTACATGTAATTAGAAAAAATAAAATTCTATTAAAAAACTTTTCCATTTTCTGTAACTGGTGGTTTCATATATGGATGGTGTGATACTGACTTGGTAGAGAACCTCTGTTTTCTTGGTGTTGATTGAAAGGCCAAAATTAGCAAAAGTAGCAGAATATCAATCCATATTCTGTTGCATCTCAACCTCTGAGGCTTCACTAAGTGCATAATGATCTGAAAACAAAAAGTCATGCACCAGCTCTTCCTTCACTTTAATCTTGGCTTGCTGCCTTTTCAAGTTCAATAATTTACCACCAGTGCAGTAGCTGACCTTGATGCCATTTTCATCCTCACTGAAGGCATCTGACAACATCACTGAAAACGTCATGCTAAAAAAGCATGGGAGCAAGCACACAGCATTCTTACATGTGTGTTGTTGAATGAAGCTGAAGAAAATCATGAAACTGCTGATCGGGTTTGCTACAAATTTATGTTACATAACCTCCACTGGGCCCTCACTGCTGTAAAGCAATCATTTTCCACCTGCCCAGTTAACTCACTATCCTACTCACCATAGCAGCTCTTCCAAGCATTTTCATCCCTCTTCAAATCTCCCATGACTCCCCTTGCTCCAACCCTCTCTGTGGAGAACCCTTCCTCACACTTAACTGAAAAAAAAGCTGATGCCATTAACCAGGAAATTCCTCTTTCCCCCACCCCTCCTAATCTTACAATACCCAGATGCCTTCTGCCATTATTTCTGCCTCTACCCCATGTCATATAACGAGATGGCCTTTCTCCTTGCCAGGCAAACCTCTTTACATGCACAACTGATCCCATGACAGCTCATCTCTTCCAGCAGATTGCCTCCTTTATCACCCCACTCTCACTTATTTTCAATTTCTCCCTCTCTGCTGACTGCTTCCCAAGTTCTCAAACATGCCCATGTCTCATTAAACCTCACTTGATCCATCTATCCCTATTAGCTATTGTTTCACATCTCCCCTCCCTTTTTGTGACTAAACTTGAGAAGACTGTCTACAATAGTTGAGAGCACTTCCTTTTCTCTCAATTCTTAACTCTCTTGAAGTCTGGCTCCTGACTTCATCATTCAATGAAAACTGCTCTCTCCAAAGTTACTAATGATCTCTTAATTTCCAAGCCCAATGGCTTTTTCTCAGTCTTCATCCCTCTTGACTTCTCTGCAGCCTTTGACGATGTCGACAACCCTCTTCTCCTTGATAATCTCCTCTCTGTAGGTTTCCATGACACTGTCCTGGCTCTTTGTCTCCTTTCCTGTAACTCCATCCAGGTCAATCCTGGTAACTTCAAGTGTCCCAAGACTCTGTCTTTAGCCCTCTTCTCTTCTCCCTCCACAGTATTTCTCTTGGTGATCTTATCAACTTCCATGGGTTCAATTATCATCTCTATGATGATGATTCTCAAATCTACTTATCCAGCCCTAACATTTTTGCTTTTCACTGGTCTCTCATCTCCAACTGTCTATTGGACAGAACTGGATGTCACATAGACATCTTAAACTCAATGTGTGTCCAAAACTAAACTCATTATCTTTTCCCCAAACTCCTCTCCTCTTCCTAAATTCCCTATTACTGTTGACTAATTGTTGACTATTGTCCCAGTTACCCAGATTCTTAACCTAGCTATCATCCTCAACTCCTCACTATCTCTTACCCCTCCCCCCCCATATCCAATCTGTTGCCAAGGTCTATCAATTTTTACTTTCATAACATCTCTCACACATGGCTCTTTCTGTCCTTCAACATTGCTACCACTCAGGATCTCATCACCTTCTGCTTGGAATTTTGCCACAGCCTAGTAGTTGGTGTCCCTGTTAAAAGTCTCTCTTCACCACAGTCTATCTTCCAGTTGGATGTCCAAATGATCTTCACTGGTCTATGTCACCTCCCCACTTCAACTCAATAAACTCCAATGTCTCCTCATCACCTCCAAGATCAAATACAAATCCTCTGTTTGGGTTTTAAAGCCCTTCATAACCTGGCCCCACCTCCTCATCTCCACTATACTAGTGTTCTGACTTACCGTTCTATGATGTATGGTATATGTTCTTACTCACTCCATGTTCCAGTAACACTGGTCTCCTGGTTGGTGCTTAAACAAGGTCCTTCAAACATGGCTGTCTTCCATGCTTAGAATGCGCTCCCCCATATCCACCTCCTGGCTTTTCTAGCTTCCTTCAAGTCCTAGCTAAAAATCTCACCATCTATCAGAAGCCTTTCTACATCCCCCTTAATTCTAATGCACTCACTCTGTTGATTGTTCCCAATTTTTCATTTACATAACTTGTTTGTATGCAATTATTCGCCTATGAGATTGTGAGCTCCTTGAGGGCAGAGGCTTTTGCCTTTCTTTGAATCCCTGGAACTTAGCACAATGCTTAGCATATTTGTTGTTGTTCAGTTGTTCAATCATGTCTGATTCTTTGTGACCCCATGGACCTATGACACCAAGACTGTTTATGAGGTCTTCTTGGCAAAGATACTGGGGCAGTTTGCTATTTCCTTCTCCAGTGGAGTAAGGCAAACAAAGGTTAAGAGACTTGCCCAGGGTCAGACAGGTAGGAAGTGTCCGAGGCCAGATTTGAAGTCAGGTCTTCCTGACTCCAGGCCCAGCAATCTTTCCACTATACCACCTAGCTGCTTGGAATATGGTTGGGACTTATTTAAGTGTTTATTGACTGGCTGATGAACTATTCTTTTGATCTTGACATAAAGCTAACCCAGTAACAGTGAATAATTTTTTTTAATCTCTTTTATTTTTTTATTTCTTTATTTTTGGTGAGGCAATCAGGGTTAAGTGACTTTGCCCAAGGTCACACAGCTTGTAAGTGTCAAGTGTCTGAGGCTAGACTTGAACTCAGGTCTTCCTGAGTCCAAGGCCAGAGTTTTATCCACTGCGCCACCTAGGTGCCCCCTGAATAATTTTTTTAAAAATACATTACTAGGGGCAGCTAGGTGGTACAGTAAATAGAGTACCAGCCCTGAAGTTAAAAATCGGCCTCAGACATTTACTGGCTGTGTGACCCTGGGCAAGTCACTTAACCCTGATTACCTCCCAAAAGAAAAAATAAATATTACTGTAGTAACTTTGCTAATATTTTAATATTTTAGTATCAATATTTATTAGAGATAGTGGTCTATCATTTTTATTCTTTGCTTTATCTCTTCCTGGTTTAGGTATCAGGTAAGGAATTTGGTAGAGTGCTTTCTCCACTATCTTACACTGCTAAGGCTCTCTTCTAGTTTATTCTCTCCACTGTACTGCCATCTTTTGGTCTGAGCTGAGCTATTTTCTGTTGGCTCTCCACTGAAATTCAGCTTCTCTGAAGGACTTTCCTCTTTTAGATCATCTTTCTTAGCTCTTTTATGACTGAAACACACAATAATGGCCAACCTGTCAACCAGGAACTAAGTCTGTCTTTCTAAACTGCCTTTCTTCTCCCTCAGCTGCTACCGTTTGAATTCAGTCTACTCTTTGAATTAATGAAAGAAAATTCCTTTCCATTCCCCTCAGGAACTTAGCCAATCCAAGAAAATCATTCTTGGGGAATTTACTCAGCAAGAATAGGAGAGGGTTTGGGGGCAACTAGGTGGCACAGTGGATAGAGCACTGGCTCTGGAGTCTGGAGGACCTGAGTTCAAATCTGGCCTCAGACACTTGATACTTATTAGCTGTGTGACCCTGGGCAAGTCACTTAACCCCAACTTCCTCGCCAAAAAAAAAAAAAAAAAGAATAGGAGAGAGTAGCTAGCAGCTTTTGTCCTGCCCATCTGTGAGCCCCAAACTTGCTGATCTTCCTAAAAATGAATGAGTCCCTCCCAACTACAGACCATTCCTCTAGATTGCCCTCCTTCCTTTCTGAACTCTACTTAACAGCCCTTCTGTCCTTTAGGAGTCTTCCCTGTCTAATCCCACAAAGTTTTCTTTATTCTTCCTCCCTCCCAACTCATACTCCATTACCCCAACACTGATGAGGTTTGCTCTATTCAGCCTGAGTGTATATAATTGTGTCTCCTTCCTAATTGTGTCACATTGTTTCCCTCCCTTTTCATGTTAGGGCTGGGCTTTCCTCTTCTGTTGATTCCCCAGGGTCCCAGGGATTTTCCTACTAAGGATGCCGTGGGGGAAAAGGTGATGTACTGAGTACCACCCATCGAGCTATATGGCTTCTAGAAACAAGCCAGAGACATTTTTTTTTTTTTTAACATCAGTCTCTTTTAGACTTATGGGAGGGAAGACAGACTTGAGTCACAGCCAGGGTCAGGTGCTCCAGAGTCAGCTCATTCAGTGTTTATAGCCTGATTCTACTTCATCAGTGACTTCATTGCCCCCAGCTCCAAGCCAGGGGACTGACTCACCAGCAACTCCAGGGAGGGGAGGAGAAAGACTTGGGTTATTACAACTGAGTCAAGTTTCTCCAGGGTTCCTTGGGAAACAAACATCCTCATCTTTCTATTCATCATCTTCATCATTGCCATCAGAACCATCGTGTAAAGCACAGAATATCACATGTGGGGGCTAGGAGGGACCCTAGAATATAGACTGTCAGAAGTGGAAAGTTAGAGTTAATTTAGAGCTCATCTGGTCCAACACCCCTCCCCCAATATGGCAGATGATGACAACGAGGTCCAAACGGGAGCAATGTCTCCCCTATGTTCACATAAATTTCATCCATGTCTGGTTTGGGTTTGTTAGTAAGAACCCAGACTGTCTTTAGGCCAAAATTTCACTAATTTTGCCATTCAGTTCCTTAGGGTCCTATTAGAGAAAGAGGCCAAGAGGAAATTGGTTTGAGAATTTCTGTTTTTGAGGATGAAGGAGAAGGCATCGGGGAGGCAGCTCTGACTGCGGCAGAAGGGTCTACAAGATGGTATGAATAACACCACAATGTAAGGAGAAAACGGCTTTGGGCCCCGGGGCCAGCTCCACCAGCTGCACTTCTGGGCAGTCTTAATTCCTAGTTGATTTGCTGGGTGATCACTGCTGTTATGAGGCTTGAAAAGAATTTCAGCCTTGACCCACTCTGCTGAAGTGAAGTCCCTAGAATGACAGGAAAGGCACTAAATCTAGTGACTCAAGGGTTTGATAGGAGTTAAAAGAAACTAGAATCCATAACTGATTAGAGTTTGGACTAAGAGCCCCTAGCAAGAAAAAAAAATTTGAACTTTAGACTAAAATTTTAGACTTTAAAATACCTAGTGATTGCTTCAGCTAATGGCTGTGGGTGCTGCCTACTGGGGTACAAGTCATAATATACATCTAAAGACATAGCCTGAGACTGTAAGATGAAAAATTGGCAGACCACCCCTTCCTCTTAGAGCTGGGGTTCTTAAACTTTTTTCTGACATGGAACCCTTTGGTAGTCTAATAAAACCTATGTACCCCTACTCAGAATGTTTTAAAATGTAAAATAAAATACACATGATTACAAAAGAAAGCAGTTATATTTAAAATATGTATTCTCAACCAAGTTCACGGAACACCCCCCCCACGAACTCTATGAACTATGGACCTGTTGTGGGGAAAAGGAGGGGGGGACAGTATAAAAACTTTTTCTAAAAAAACAAACTCATGGGGCAGCTAGGTGGCACACTGGATAGAGCGCTGGCCCTGGAGTCAGGAGGACCTAAGTATGGCCTCAGACATACAACACTCACTAACCGTGTGACTCTGGCCAAGACACTTAACCCCAATTGCCTTACCAAACAACAAACAAACAAACAAAAAACCTAGTTAAATGACCAGCAGATGGCAGCAGAAACAATTCAGTACTGATACCCAACAAAGAACAGCACATTCATTACTCAAACACAGGATTATAGATCTAGAGCTGGAAGACATGAAAAGAGGCCATTTAGTTCAACTCCATTTTACAGATGTGAAAACTGAGGATAGGTGACTTACCTAAGGTCACAGAGGTAGTATCACGCACAGATGGGTTGGGAACTCAGGACCTCCTTCCAGAGTTAGTACTGTTCTCCTGCACCTCAATTATTCAAGCTTTTAAGCTGACTAGCTTCAGAGGCACTATGCATGCGCCACTCCTTGATCATCAGTATCACTGACATTTATAAAGTGCTTTTAGATTCTCAAAAGCATTTTACATATATATACATATATACATATATATATATACATACAT
Organism: Vombatus ursinus; assembly: GCF_900497805.2. Taxonomy (NCBI): domain Eukaryota; kingdom Metazoa; phylum Chordata; class Mammalia; order Diprotodontia; family Vombatidae; genus Vombatus; species Vombatus ursinus. The sequence goes on along the minus strand of NW_020954555.1, from coordinate 2,114,857 downwards.
ATATATACAAACTTGTTAAATAAGGGCTGCAGGTAATATTACTCTCATTTACCCAATGAGAAAACTGAGGGTGAAATCCACTAAATAAGGACTAAGATCACAATACTTCCTTTTGGAACAGGATTTGAATCTGGGTCTCCCTAACTCCAAGTCCCTCACTTGATCTACTCCACTACCTAGCTTGTTTCTTTGGTGTGTGTGCTTCCCTGCTGATGGGTGGTAAACCCCGGGAAGGTATTTTCCGACTTCCGCACCCTAATCCCATGTCTCTAGAGAACCTTTCTTGGCACTTGTTTGGGCTACGTGGTCGATTAAATATCTTTTGCTTAGAACTCATTTTCTCCGGGAGCCTACTCAAAAGAAACACATTGGTGGGGGTTCGACGAGTTCCCTAAAGGTGTGAGTGGCTGCTGACCAGCGAAGTGCCCCTCAGTTCCAGCTTTCTGGGAACCCACGTGTCAGGTGTTCCGCCAGTGCTGGAGTAAAAATGACAACAACAACAAAACCAACGTCCCGTCTCTGCCCCGCGACCCCGCGCGCGAGTCTAGCAGGTCACTGGTGGGGGCGGGGCGTTTGTGTTAAGATTGTGAGCGCATTGGACATATAAGGAAAAGATTTTCCAGGAGTCTGTGGAGCCGCTTCCTCCGACGTGGTTTCCTGGCCTCCAGGCGGCGCTCCAGTCCAGACCTTGACCGCATCCTGGGCTGCTGGGCTATGGATCCGCGGATTCCGCGGTCAAGGAACTGACGTAACCTCATCTCTGGGCCATCATCCTCTCAGCACCACCACCGCCTCTCGCGAGAGCCTGAGCCTATGTCATGTGACCGCCCAAGATGGCGGCGCCCAGTGTGGCCGAGGTGGCGTCTGAACCCTCGGCTCCGGTGTACCTGGTGGTGAGCGGGATCCCCACGGGCCTGCGCTCGGCCCAGCTGAGGAACTACTTCAGCCAATTCCGGGAGCAGCGCGGCGGCTGCGACGCCGGCTTCTTCTGCTTCCACTATCGGCACCGCCCTGAGCGGGCCCTGGCCCCAGAACGGGCCCCGGTCCCAGTCACCGCAGCCCCGGCCTGCGATCCTGCTCATTTCCCAGCCCCGGCCGCTCCGGCCCTGTCCTCCGAGGCGGCTGCGGCTTCCGCTCAGTCCTCAGCCCCAGACCCTCCTGCCACCTGCTGCTGCGTGATCTCAGTGCGGGGGCCGGCCCAGGCCGAGCGGTTCCTCCGCATGTACTCGGGCCGCCCTTGGCTCGATTCGCAGGGGAACTGGCTGCCCGGACGCTGCCGTATCCGCAGGCTCCGGCTCCCCGTTCAGGAGGCAGGTAAGGACTGCCCCAAGGGCTGGGGCCTAGGCGCCCCAATCTGTCAATCAGTAAGCACTGATTAAGTGCCTACTATGGTGCCAGGCTCTGTGCTAAGCTCCGGGGTTACAAAAAGAGGCTAAAGACAGTGCCTGACCTCCAGGAGCTTACAATCTGACGAGAGAGGCAGCGTGTAAACAAATACGTACAGAGCGAGCTGTATACAAATATATAGGGCAGGGTTGATGGCTCAATACATAAGGCACTGGGCCTAGGGTCGGGAAGATTTGGGTTCAAAATCGACCTCAGACACTTAACCACTGTGTGACCCAGAGCAAGTCACTTAACCTGTTTGCCGGTAGTCTACTGGAGAAGGAAATGGCAAAGCACTCCATTATCTTTGGAAAGAAAACCCCATGGATGATATAGTCCGCAACTTTGAGAGGAGTTGGACACAACTCAGCAGCAACAACAACACAACTATACAGAGAATGAATAGGAAATAACAGAGGGAAGGCACTAGAATTGAGGGATTGGGGAAGGTTTCCAGCCAAAGATGGAATTTTAGTTGGATCTTAAAGAAAGCCCGAGAGGTCAGTAGTCAGAGCAGAGGAAGGAAAGCCTTCTGCTCATGGGGGACAGCTAGAAGCAGGGCTTTTAGGGGAAAGGGAGGGGGGAAAATGAGGTTGTAGGATCACAGTACCAGGAACTAGCAGGAGGGACTCTAGCTATCATCTAATCTGACCACTCACATTTTACAAATGAGGAAACTGAGGTGCAGGGAGGGGAAAAGGCTCTTGTCCAAATGATAAGGCCACAGTGACTCGAAAATAGGTGCTTAATAAATGCTTGTTGGGTAGCCTACAACTAAGTGGTCAAGATGAAATTAAACTTTGGTCATCTGACTCCAAATCTAGTGTTCCCATCACAACATATTCCCAAGGTGGACTTTGTGGAAAAGCTGTTGGGTAACTTCCAAAGAGCTGTCCAAATGCTAACCTTAAGATGTGACTGAGGTGTTCCATTTTCTTAAATAATTCAACCCTGTGCTCCTGGTGACTTGATATCTTGGCACACAAGCAGGCAGAAGTCCTGGCATACCAGGATAGTATTCTAGACAGGTCTAGACAGAAGAACTAGAGATAAAGAGACAAGCTGGACACTAACCAACACCACAGTGTATTTCCACCAAAAATGAAATTTTGGATTGAGGTGAGCCTCCCAGAGGTCTTCTCCTGGGCTCTTCCCTCCTCCTCTCTCTCACTGATGAGCACTAATTAGTGCTTATCATTTCTCTAATAATTCCCTTAACTAGGGGAAGTGGCAGGAAAAAATGGAGGCTTTATTCTCCTCCTCCTCTCCCATGGGATAACAGAATTCCACAGACCCATTGAAAAATGGACCTGGACTTCATGATGTGACCTTTTACAAGCCACCTACTCTCTAACCCAGTTTCATCTTCAGTAAAAGGAGGGGTTTAGATCAAATGATAGCATAAGGTCAAAGGCCTCTTCCTGATTCTCCCTCCCATAAACATCTTTGTTCACATAATTTTATTCAATCAATCTACTGCTAGGCTTGGGGGACAGTGCTAAGCACTGAGGAGAAAGACAACAGCAGGACATAAACTTTCCTGAAGAGTTTACAGTCTAATGGGAAAGACGTATACCCTCAGAACTGACCGAGTGGGTAAGTGTCAAGGAGAGGCCCAGGGAAAATGGAATGAGAAGTTTGCCAGGGAATCTTCATGGGAGAAGTGGCATCTCATCGAGCCGGCAGGGACCTCATCTTATTCAGCCTCTTCATTTTTCAGATGAAGAGACTGAGATTTGTCAAGGTTAAGTAACTTGTGCAGGGTCACCCAGGTCAGGTGGTTGGTCAAGCCAAGATGTAAACCCAGACTGTCTGGTGCGAGGAGTGCAGAGAGTCAATTCCAGGCAAGGGGAAAAGCTTCGTTCAGGTTTGTTCCTGACCACCTTGAAGCTACTGTATTTTGTGCCTCTGTAATACTTTTGTGTACTGTCTTGTATCATAGTTACCTTTATATGTATGTATCATATACCCTTTAAAATGTGATATCTATAAAGTTTTTTGTTTTGTTTTGTTTTTTAGTGAAGCAATCGGGGTTAAGTGACTTGCCCAAGGTCACACAGCTAGTACGTGTCAAGTGTTTGGTCTGAGGCCAGATTTGAACTCAGGTCCTCCTGACTTCAGGATCGGTGCTCTATCCACTGTGCCACCTAGCTGCCCCTTATAAAGTTTTTTTTTTTATTAATTTATTTTGATTTATCAACAATCACTTCCATAAGCTTTTGAGTTTTAAATTTTTTGTCCCCCTCCCTTCCTAAGATGTCGCGCAATCTGATATAGGTTATACATATACATTCCTGTTAAACATATTTTCATATTAGTCATGTTGTAAGGAAGAATTAGAACCAATAGGAGGAACCACCAGAAAGAGGAAACAAAGCAGAAGAAAAAAATAGTATGTTTCGATCTGCATTCCAACTCCATAGTTCTTTCTTTGGATGTGGATAGCATTTTCCATCGTGAGACCTTGGAGATGTCTTAATCTATAAAATTCTTAGCACAGTGCCTGGCACATTATGTTGCTGTTTAGTCCCTTCAGTTGTGTTTGACTCTTTGTGATCCTGCTTGGGGTTTTCTTGGCAAAGATCCTGCAGTGGTTTGCCATTTCCTTCTCCAGATCATTTTACAAATGAGGAACTGAGGCAAATAGGGTGAAGTGACTTGCCCAGAGTCACCCAGCTAATAAGTATCTGAGGCCAGTTTGAACTCAGGGAGATGAGTCTTCCTGACTCCAGGCCCAGTGATCTACCCACTGCATCACCTCACACATAGTAAGCGTTTAATAAATGCTTGTTTCCTTCTCCCTTTTCCATTCCCCTTTAATTTGGCCAGAACCCTGCATAAGAATAAGGACCACCTTATGGAGTATTTTCCCCCACCCTTACTCCTCTGGCCTATATAGTGCTCTGTTAATAAATATCTTGAATTATACCCTCCAGCTTTGCCAGTTTGTTATTCTAGTCCAATTCTTGATCATTTGACAGAAGGTGAAATAGACCCAAAGGGGGAAATGAAGTGCCAAAGACCATATGGGTAATTAGTGTCAAAATGGGTACTAAAACCTTCGTCTCCACACTCCTTGTTCATATTAACTGTACTTAACACAGCACATTACTTGCCTAAGGTGGGTTGGTTGGTTGGTTGTCCTTCGTTCTCCAAAAGGACTAAAGTGACATCACTACGTCAGGGTCGAGGTATACTGTGTCCTACTGTGGCTGATCAGACCAATACCAGCTTGGAAGGCTTTACCACAGGGCGGACACAAATAGTCCATATGAACATTTGGGGTGAAGATGGCTCTAGATTTGCACATCTCGTGTCTCTCTTGAGCTACCTCAATTCCGCTTTGCCCGTAGAGCACAGCACCTTCTCTGATGTGGGCACACCATGCTAGGCAGTCCTGGGCCAGTGTCTCCCATGTCTCACAATTGATTCAAAGTTCTTCAGAGAGACTTTGAGAGTGTCCTTGCACTGTTTCTTTTGACCTCTGTGTGAGTACTTGCCTTGTGTGAGTTCTCCATAAAATAGTGTTTTAGGCAAACATACATTTGGCATTTGAATGGATTTTTTTTTTTTTTTTTGGCTAGGCAATGGGGTTAAGTGACTTGCCCGGGGTCACATAGCTAGTAAGTGTTATGTGTCTGAGGCCAGATTTGAACTCAAGTCCTCCTGATATTTGGCATTTGAACAACATGGCCAGCCCATTGGAGTTGAGCTCTCTGCAGCAGAGTTTGAATGTCTGGCAGTTCAGCTCAAGAAAGGACCTCAGTGTCCAGTCCCTTATTTTGCCAGGTGACCTTCAGAATCTTCCTAAGACAGTTCAAATGGAAGCGGTTCAATTTCCTGGCATGGTGCTAGTAGACTATCCAGGTTTCACAGATAACCAGCCCACCAACTTGCCTAGGTACAGAAGATCTGGCCAAGGGGTTCAAAAGCAACCTATGAACTCAGAACTGTGCAGGTGGGAGCTAATTCTGTCCTCATGTCTATACATGATTACTGGTGCACCTTCTGTTTCAAGGTTTTTTCTTTTTCTTTTGGGGAGGCAATTGGGGTTAAGTGACTTGCCCAGAGTCACACAGCTAGTGAGTGTTATGTGTCTGAGGCCGGATTTGAACTCAGGTCCTCCTGACTCCAGGGCTGGTGCTCTTATCCACCTCGCCACGTAGCCGCCCCTCAAGGTTTTTTCTTATATTTTTCTAAGGTGTCAATCCATTTCCCTTCAAAACCCGGAAGGAGCTGCATAATAGGAGGGCCATCAGTGAAGTCTTCACCCTGGCTGACCTTAAGCAGCTGCCGGAACTAAACCCTCCAGCCTTGATGCCCAATGGGAACGTGGGGACCCCAATGCGTGTCTTCTTAGAGCTGATCCGAGCCTGTCGTCTGCCCCCCCGCATCATTACCCAACTGCAGCTACAGTTCCCCAAGACGGGCTCCTCCCGGCGATATGGCAGCGTGCCCTTTGAGTATGAAGACACAGAGACTGTGGAGCAGGAAGAGCTGGTGTACACAGCCCAAGGAGAGGAGATCCCAGCAGCCCCTCAAGGAGCCTGTCCCACCCCCATCACAGCCGGGACCCAAGGAGGGCCAAAGGAAGACGAAGAGGAAGAGTCTCATTCAGACGACGTGAGTCCAATGACATCGTCATGTCCTCACTGACCACACCAAGAGGCCCAGGCAATTATTATTAGTTACTGTTGTCAGTGCGAGTATTTTGATGTATGTAGCCCCAGACACTTTACAAAGTGGTTATCTGATTTGATCCTCACAGCTGTCCTGGAGTTCAGCAGTACAAGCATAAATATTCCCCTTAATTCTCTGGAGCTTTTTCCACTATAACAAGTTGCCCAGTCTATCATAGTTATGGATTTCTAGTGGAAATAATGATAATAATAACTGATATGCACATAGCAGTTTTAAGATATGAGTCTTCCAACAGTCCTCTGAAGTATATACTACAATATTGTTGTTCAGTTTTTCAGTCGTGTCCAACTCTTTCTGACTGTGTTTTGAGGTTTTCTTGGGGGTGGTTTGCCATCTCCTTCTGCAACTCATTTTATAGATGAGGAAACTGAGGCAGACCTAAGGTACAGAAAGTGACTTGCCTATGGTCACAGGACTAGTAAGTGTCTGAGGCTGGATTTGAACTCAAGATGCGTTTTCCTGACTCCAGGCCCAGCACTCTACCTACTGTGCCACCTAGTCCCATATTACTAATGAAGAAACTTAGTGTCTAAGAGGTTGTGAGGTTTCTCTTGTCACCCAGCTTATAAATGTTACAGATGATTAGAGATTGGAAACCAGCTCTCCTGACTCGCTAGTCTACCCCTCTTTCTTCTAGATCACACTATCAAGATTCCTGACTTCACCACCATACTTTACTTTTCCATGATGAGGGTAAAAGGAAACTGATTTTAATTGGCTGACTCAGGAAAAAAGTAAAAGAACCATGAATTCTGGTCTGCCTGATGAGACAGAACCAGCACATGGGAAGCAGATACCAGTTATTGTACTTGTCTGAACCTGTCTTCAGAAATGGCCTCGAAAGGAAAATAAGTATAGGTAAATGCTAAAAAAACAAAACAAAACCACTCATTATAAGACACCATCAATTGGTACATGGTTAATTCATATTTATGTCATAGAGCTGGAAGCAGGGGAGCTTCTGGGATAGTGGAACCATTCCCAGTGAGAAGTCATCACCTTCTGCTGGAAGACTCCAGTGACTGGGAACTTTCTGCTCCCAGAGGTAGTTCATCTCCCTTTGAGAGGAGTTCTGATTGTGGGGAGGCTTTCCCTGACATCAAACCTAACTCTGCCTCCTAACAGCCTTCACCCATTCCTCCTAGATCTACCCCCTCGGGTCAAGCAGCACCAGGCCGATCCCTCTTCTGCATGATAACAACCCTCTAAATCCTTGAAGACAGCAGTCACATATGCCCCAAGCCTGATTTGGGCAAACAGCTGGCCCTGTGCTTGGACTGATATTGCTACTGTAGTGGTAGTGAGTTTGGGTACAAGCAAGTCAGGGAGAGTCGAGTGTAGGCTGAGGTGATTGGTGAAGGGAGGCTTCAGCTTGGAGAAGGTGAGGCTGCTGGTGTCTTGAAAAGCCTCTCAAAGGAGAGACTGTGTAGGAAGCACATTGCAAACTTTGAGGTACTATGTAAATGTCAGGTGTGAGTATGATCAAAAAGGATGGGGAAGAATTAGGTAAGGGGAGGGAGAAAGGCAATAAATAAATAGTCTGAGCAAAGACCTGGAGGTGAAAATGAGACTGGTATGTGTAGGGAACAGCACAGGGCCAGCCTGGCTGAAATGGGGGATTTCTATTTCAGAGCAGTGGGAGATAAAGATGAATCAATAATAATAATGATGATGATGATAGTTCATATATCTATAGCATTATGAGGTTTACAAAGTGTACTCTTCACAATAACCCTGCAAGGTAGGTAGTGTAAATGCTATTGTCTCCACTTGATAGAGAAGGAAACTTGAGGCTGAGTAAATGACTTATCTAAGGTAATGTGAAGGCAGCTAGATAGTGCTGCAGTTGGTAGAGCACTGGGTCTGGAGTCAGAAAGACCTGAATTCAAATCTGGCCTCAGACACTTACTAGCTGTGTGACCCTGGGCAAGTTACTTCACCCTGTTTGCCTCAGTTTCCTCATCTGTAAAATGAGCTGCAGAAGAAAATGGCAAACCACTTTAGGATCTTTGCCAGGAAAACCCCAAATGGGGTCACTAGAGTCAGACACGACTGAATAATAACAACAAAGTAACATAGCTATTAATGTCAGGACCAGGATTTGAACCCAGATCTTTTCATTCTGAGGCCATCATTCCTTCTGCTTTATTATGCTGTCTCCCTCAGGTAGTATGGCATCAGGAGGGATGTAGAGCCAGCCTTTCGTGGCCTTGGCCTGTTTTCCCTCTCCCCTTCACCCCTACTGTCCTTTGCAGGACAATGACACTTGTGAGGAGTGGGAGCGGCATGAGGCTTTGCACGAGGATGTGACGGGCCAGGAGCGCACGGCCGAGCGGCTCTTCGAGGAGGAGATTGAGCTCAAGTGGGAGAAGGGAGGCTCTGGGCTCGTGTTTTACACAGATGCTCAGTACTGGCAAGAAGAGGAAGGAGGTAACGAGGCTCACAGCTCACATTTCTTCAGTGGGGGTCTCTCTGCCCATCAACATTGCTGCTCTCGTGGGGAAAGCAGGGCATGGATGATTGTCCCTGTTGCACGGGTGACAGAACAGGGGCCTGAAGAGGAGCAATCACTCTGCCCAGGGTCACACAGCTATTAAGTGCAGAGTTGGTCTGAAACATCAGTTTTCTGGCCACAAGGGCAGTGTTCTTTCTCTGCACTACAGGATGTAATTACACCTAGGTCCTGGGCAGCAGGGGAATGGGTCTGTCTCTGGGATACTCATGAACATCAGCTTTACTACCAACGTACTCCCTGGGGATTCTTTTCTTTTTTTTTTTTTAATTTTTTTATTAGTTTATTTTTATTTATCAACAATCACTTCCATAGGCTTTTGAGTTTAAAAATTTTCTCCCCTTTCCTCCCTACCACCCTCCCCAAG
>NW_020954555.1:2105658-2105765 GCF_900497805.2 Vombatus ursinus | reverse complement strand
GTTTATCAATATTAATCATCGCACAACGTGGCTGTTACTGTGTACAATGTTCTCTTGGTTCCACTTACTTCACTCAGCATCATACCATACGAGTCTTTCCAGGTTTT
>NW_020954555.1:2080408-2105497 GCF_900497805.2 Vombatus ursinus | reverse complement strand
CTGGGTCAAAGGGTATGCACATTTTTATAGCCCTTTGGACATAGTTCCAAATTGCTCTCCATAATGGTTGGATGATTTCACAAGTCCACCAACAATGCATTAGTGTTTCAGTTTTCCCACATCTTCTCCAACATTTATCATTTTCCTGTTTTGTCATGTTGGAGGATTCTTTTCAATACATTTTCATTACACACTTACAACCATCATGTGAGGTCGATTACTTGCATTTTACTTTTTAAATACATTTTGTTTGGGCATAGTAGGCCAGCCTAAAAAAAAAAAAAAGACACAAACATGCATGACTGTATAGTCTTGAATACCACTAAGCAAGAGTGTAAAATCATCCTTTTTTGGTTTAGACCTGTGATTTCATTTATGTGGGCAGACTCCCTCCATCAGTGCAGATAGGAGTCTCTTTGGTATCATATCCCTTTTTCCTCTCTCTTTCCTTTCTTCTTTCAAGATCATCAAAATATGACAAAACCATTCCCAGGGCTTTTTTTTTTGTGGAATTCTTTCTCGGCTTCCTGATAACATTAGAGTTCTGAGGAGATACTTGTGCCATCTTTCCCATTAGAATGCAAGCATTTGATCTGTATTTAGGTGTCTCTTGGCTCTCGTGTTCCTGTTTCGAAGTTTTCATGCAGCTCTGGTCTTTTCAGGAATGCTTGGAAGTCTTCTATTTCATTAAAGGTCTACTTTTCCCCCTGTAGGATTATACCCACTTTTGATAATTAAGTTATTCTTGCTTGTAAGATATTATCTTTTCCCTTTTGGAATACCCTATTCCAAAATCTCTACTCTCTTATGGAGGTTGTAGTACTTGAGGCTGCTAGCACTATTTTTTTCTTTGATCTGGAAGCTCTGGATTTTGGCTGTGATATTCCTGGGAGTTTTCCTATGGAGGGTTTCTTTCAGGAGACAATTCTGTTTTCATGTTGCTCTTTGGTTCTAATAGATCTAGGCAGTTTCATGACTTCTTGAAATATTATATTCAGGCTGGTTTGGGGCAAGGATGGGGTGTATGTCACAGTTTTGTGGTAGTCCAGTGATTCCTAAATTATGTCTCAGTCTGGTTTCCAAGTAGATTGTTATTCATATGAAACTTTACATTTCCTTCTAATTTTTTCAGTCTTTTGACTTTAACATGTCTTGTTGTCTAAGGGAATCATTAACTTCTGTTTGGTTCATTCTAATTTTCATAAAGTCTATTACTTGGGTAAGGTTTTGAACTTCTTGGACTGAGCAGTTATTTCTCCTTCCAGGTGTTTCCTCCAGAGCTCTCATTTCTTTTCCATTTCTTTGCTCTAGCACTCTCTTATTTCATTTATACAATCATTTTAACCCTTTTTTTAAAAAAATCTCTTACCTAATTTCTTTTAGGAATTCTAATTTATCCTATGTCTGGGCTTTTTTCTTTGAGGCTTTGCATGTAGATGTTTTAGACTCATCCTCTTCTTCTGGGTTTGTGTTTTGGGCATCTCTATTATAGTTTTTTTAGTGTGAGTCTTTTTATTTGTTTTATTCATTGTTCTAGCATTATTTACTGAATTGGGATTTTGGTGTCAAGGCCTAGTTATGTATTTCTGGAGGAATGTCTGGGCTGAGTTTTGATACTGCCTTCTATTCTTGGGTCCTGCTCTTTCTCTGAATATTGATTGTTCAAGGATCTCAGAGGCAGCTCAGTATGAGGACATCTGTATGTATCTGCTACAGGACTCTGCAACCCTTTAACTTTGTAATTTATTGTTTGTGCTCTGAAATTAACAACTTAGTATCAACATTGTCCACTGTATTTGACCAGAGTTTTGTTGCCATTTGATGTATAGTTGAAGTAAGCATGTATCTTCTTTTGGTACTGCTTTTGTCATTCTGTATCACTTTCTACAAGTCTTCTCATTTTTCTTTGAATTCATATTTATCATTACTTACAATGCAGTAATATTTCATAACATTCATATGTTACAATTTATTCAGCTATTCTCAAATTGTTGGGCATGTGATTTGTTTTCAAATTTTTGCAAAAAGAAAAACAAGGCAAACTTGCAACCATATAAAAAATGCTTCAAATCTAGTAATATGAGAAACACAAATTGGTTTTGATTTGCACCTATCAGATTGGCAACAGTGACAGAAAACAAAACTGGAAAATGTCAGAGGGGCTTTAGGAAGGCAGGCACATTGTTGCTGGAACTATGAATTGTTTCAGTTGTTTCAACCATTCTAGAAAAAAATTGAGCATTACCCCAAGAAAGGCAAAGACATGAAAAGGACCCAGAGGTACCAAAATATTTATAGCAGCTCTTTTATGGTAGCAAAGTAGTAGAAATAAAGTGGGTGCCCTTCAGTTGGGAAATTTCTGTACAAATCATGGTGTATGGATATATAATACATTATTATTGCACTGTAAGAAGCCAAAAATATGAGTAATTCAGAGTTGGGCCACCATGTATAAATGGATACAAAATGAAGCAAGCAGAGTAGGAAAACAATCTGCACAGTGACTGCAACAATGTACAACCACCAGATGACCAATGGTGAAACATGCCTTGCTCCTCTTGGTAGGTATGGAATGGCTGTAGGTATGGAATAGGATATGTTCACAGACATGGTCAGTGCATCTGTTTGTTTTGCTTAGCTTTATTTCAAGGAAGGCTTCTCTTCAGGGCTGGGGGTGGTGATTGGGAAATCATGATAGATTTTGTTTTAAAGCATCAGTAAACTTTTTCTTAAATAGCACACATATCCCCCCCCCCCAAAAAAGGTCAAGCATTCTGAGAGGCAGAGGGCATGCATTCGAGGTATAAGGAGCAACCTATGGAAAGTCATGGAAATTGAAGATGTATTCATTTGTCTTGTCCCTACAGATTTTGATGAGCAAACAGCTGATGACTGGGATGTGGATATGAGCATATACTATGAAGAAGGTAATTGGCCAGGCAGGGCTCTGGGGTATAAGTGACCTTGTTCTTGGGTGATTTGCAGTCCTCCTTGCCCTCCCTCGCCCCAGTCCAATTCCCTGCCCTATGTAGTGTGGGATGGGATTGGGGAGGGAGCAAGTCTGGAGCTGGAGGCTGTCCCTTTCCCCCCATGGTTGGTGAATAACCCAGCAAGGGTCCCCTTTTTATGATTTTCTTGGTTTTTAATCTTTCCATTTGTAAAATAAATACCCTTTGGAGAGCAAGGAAGTAGAGGCAGAAGGAGGAAAGACGAACAGTCCCAAATCTCATTCTTATAGAGTGGCAATGGTCCCATCTTTGGGAATTACTCCTATTCTGAGAAGTAGATACACTAAGGCCTGAAAAGCCCTTAGTTTGGTAGAACTGTTCCCTTGGCCTCTGGGAATTTCTGGTCTGGTTACAGACACAATCACTCCCTGGAGGGAGCCCAAGTCTGATGGGAAAATATAGCTTCAACTCTCAGGAAGCCCATATAGACTGAGGAGGATACACAGTCCCTGTTATTTAGTATAGCCTGGTCTGAAGGAGAAAGAAGTGAGACACTCCCTGTACTCAGGGAGCTTGCTGGTCTAATCAAGAAGAGGTCACAGATATGCAACAGAAACCAAAATGAAAGAAATCTAGCCCTGACTGGGTGCTATGGAAGCCTTCAGTCCCCTGCCTCTCCTGTACTGAATGCACCTTTGACTGGACTTTAGCCTCTTCCTAAACTGGGCTCTGACTTCTCAGACAGCGGAGACAAGGATGCTCGTGACTCAGTCCAGATGCGCTTGGAACAGAGACTACGCGATGGCCTGGAGGATGGCTCTGTGGTCAGGCACCAAGTTGGCACCTTTGAGCGTCACACAAAGGTGAGCCTCATGTCTACCCCACGGTTCAGCTCCCTCTTGTCCACTTTGCACTTCCTCCCATTTCCACCTGGGAAGCCCTTCCTTGACTCCTGCTCTTTCCTCTCCAGGGTATCGGAAGGAAGGTGATGGAGCGACAAGGCTGGGCTGAGGGTCAGGGACTGGGCAGTAGCTGCTCAGGAGTGACTGAGGCCCTGGACAGTGATGGGCAGAACCCCAGGTGTAAGCGTGGACTAGGGTAAGTGTGGTTGAGGGTCATTCTTTGCAACAAAGCCAGCTTGTCCAGCTCCCAGCCTTCCTAGCTCTCGAGAATTCCCCACCTCCCTCCATCAGCTTGGCTTGGGAATCACGGCCCTGGTTTGGGCTTGCTGATTCGGGAGCTAGTGGGCTTCCTTGTCTTGGAGGGTTCCTGTAGGTGGAGTTTCTGGACAGATTTGAAAAGATAAACAATGACAGAGTCAGAGTGACTGGACTGATGCTGTCTTGGCCATGGTTCTGCCACAAACGGTCACCTTGCTACCCCCATCCGGGTCCAGTCAGATGCCTAGGCTTAAGGGGCTTTAGGGAAGAAAAGGCAGAAGGCCACACACACACCCTTCAGTCCCTCACTAATGAGCTGGTCATGGTGGCAGCAGGTCTTCATTTACTAGGGGGATGGTAGGGGGACCGGAGTGAGAACAGCACCAAACTTAAGAGTCACATGACCTGGATTTGAGTTGACAGCTACCTGACTCCGTGACCTCTTGGAAGTTGACTTCTCGAGGTCTGTTTTCTCATCTGTAAAATGATACCTGCTCTACCTACCTCACAGGACTGCTGGGGAGAAAACAGAAATGGGCACTGCTCTTTTTTGTTATTCATTCAGCTCATCTTTTTCATGGTAGTTCAGATTGGGGAGAAACAGACCTGGGATGTTCTGTGGCTGCTTTTCTTTTATATTTCGTGTTCTATGGGCTACTGCGCCTGTGGACAAAAGTGGTGTTGACTTTGTAATGAAATGCAAATGTTGGGATGCCCTGGCTTATCTTGTGTGGCCTCATTGACAGCATCTTGGGGACAGCACCAGGAGCACAGATGACAGGGATTCGTCCACGTGATTTTGATTTATTCTGTTATGCCTTTGGCTTGAGACAAATGTTGGGGTCTTCTTCCCATGCCCCTCTACTTATGACAGGGAAGCAGGAGATTACCTAGTTTCATTAAGACCTCACTAAGGGTCTCACTCTCTCAGGTACCATGGAGAGAAACTGCAGTCTTTTGGACAGCCAAAGAGGCCATGTGGGACCAGCCTGGGGCTTATCTCCACCATCTATGATGAACCCCTTGCTCAGGACCAGGGTGACCTTCTGCTTCGACGCCAGCCACCTACCAGCCTGAAGTTCCGGGCAGATATGACGACCTTTGTGAGAGGCTCAGGCACAGACAGCTTTTCCCACAGCTCACTGGAGCCCGAGTGACTGGGACAGGAACTCCACATGTGGTGGGAGGATCACAGCATCTCTCTGCTCTTTCTGTTCTTGAAGCCAAAGTGGGGGCCTGGCTCCAGGACCCAGACTTTCCTAGAGAAGAGAATGGGTTGGACAGACCCTGGGGCCAGTCACTTCTCTTCCTTCCCATCTGCTACCTCAAGGCCAGTGATGTTTTTTTCACAAAGCACTGTTTCTGTTACACTGTTCAAGCCTGGTGGTCTCTCCTTATGATTTTAACCTCTTTATCTCAAGACCAAACAGTTTTGGCCTGGGCTCTTCCCTAGGACACGGGTTTCAGTTTTGGCCTTATCTCCTTGCCCTCTGAAGCAGGGTGTCATTGGCCAAGACCAGGCCATCTTTTCCCTTGAGATTTACTGCACAGCAATAGCTGTGCTGGCCAGATAGAAGGGGAGAGGGCATGGCAGACTGAGGCCATTCCACTTGCTCCCTTCTGTGAAGAGCAGAGGGAGCCATAGCAGAATAAAGTTTTTGTTTGTATAACCAAGTTGTTTTCCATCCTTGAGGAGGGAACCTACCTGCCTCTCCCCACAGCTTCTAATTAACAGTCTTCAACCCTATCTTACCCCTCATTAGTTCTTTTTTTTTTTTTATTGGTTAACAAATAGCACATTTACTGGCTCACCCAATGGTAAATGAAGTTAGAGGGGACTGTATACACCAAAACACATGACTAAGGGAACCAAAGAATTCTGTAAGGCAAGGTAGTCAGGAACTGGATAGCAAGTTATTACAATGATTTTTTTTTTACATTCTGTAAGTTTAAAACTATATTAGATTGCTTCATAAGGAGATATGACATGTAATTTGTACCTTTCTTGTGCCAAATCGTGGTGATTCTTAGTATATGCTTAATGTGTTTGTTTGAAATCTAAGGAATGTATAGACAGAAAAAGGATGCCATTTTGATTTTAATATTCTACTTTCCAGGAGGAAGTAAATTAACAAACCAACATTTTCATCTGAATTGGGCATGGATCTTCATTAGTTCTTAAACAGCTAGAATCAATGAGATTCCAAGGTCCCAGAAAGAAAAATTCATTGAGGGTGTGGATATTCCAGCAAACACAAATTAATTTCTTGAAGATATTATCCTGGGACAGTAATATCCCAAAATAAAGTGTCAAATTTTTGTCTCATGTTAAGTCACATGAAGTTTAGTTGGAAGTTTAGTTATGTGCTTACATTCTATTTCAATTATAATTACTAACTGAACCATGCTGGCATGACAACAAGCAGTGGTCAGTCTCAAAATAGATGCTAGGCCCTACTGGCTACTGGTTCATGTGTGCTAACTTCTTCTACCAACCAGGCAGTTAACCTCTCTGACAAAGTGAGGTGCCTGGAGCAGAGAGGTTAAATGTCCAGGGTCCCACAACCGCTGGATCAGAAGCTAGACTGGAACACAGGTCTTCTGGGCTTGAATATCAGTCTTCCAATACACCATACTGCCTCTGTGGGCCATCTACAGCAGGTGCCTCTATTTTTCTCTCCTCTCACTCTCTTAACCCTTACAATCTGGCTTATGACCTTATCATTCCAGCAAGCTTGTTAGAATGATGGGCCAATTCTGAAGTGAAATTTAATCAGGATAGATGTTGAGTCCTACACTTAGGTTCAATAAACTGCAAAAATACAGAATGGTGGAAATATAGGGAGAGGGCAGCTCATGTGAAAAAGACCTAGGGGGACTGAGTAAACTCAGTGTTACAAAAGGGCTCCCATAGGAGAAGAATCCTGCCAGGACAAGCCAGGTCAATAGTACTCTTGCACTTTTCCTGCGGAACCTGTTCCATCCTGTGCAACACATTTTAGGAAGGATCTTGACAACATGGGGGACTAGACACCACTCCAAAGGAGAACTGGCTGAAGGAACAGGGAAGGTTTAGCCTGGAAAAAAAACAGGGTGGGTGGGACATGGGGACTGTTTTCAAGCCTCTGTCACATTTGTCCTGCTTCAGCCCACATGAGCCACTGGGTAGAAGTGACAAAGAGGAATTCAGGCTTCTTGTAGGAAAAGCTGCCAAACAATTACCATTGGAGAACGTGGCAGTTATGGTAGGGTTAGGTGTTGACTGATTTTGAGAGCACAAAATGAATTTCAAGAAAGCAGCATTCAGCCTATAATATGAATACTGAAGGCTTAACATGTGTCACCTTTATTCTTGATAATTTGTGTTGACAATCACTTCCCAAGAAACAACCTCCTCCACAATAGTTCCTGACATTAAAAAATGTTTAAGCAAAACCATCTACCATTGGTTAGGCCTAATTGTTCCTGTTACACTTTAATTTGCCAATCCCTCTCCTCTCCCTTTGGTCTCACTTAAGAAAAAAATCCCAAAACAATCTCCAAGTGGGTCCGCTAAAGTGTGTGGCTCGGCCTTAATGAAGTATCCTTAATTGTATAACTCTTTACCTAATTGCTTAATAAACGTTTTGTTAAAGCTTGGCAGAAATATATACCTGGCTAAACGAGGGAGGGTAGACATTTCTAGAAATGAGTGATGGAAGAGCAAAAGGGCAGGGATAGGGACTGGACCTGGGCTTTCAAAAGATCCCAGAGGGGAACTTCCTCTACCAACCAGGCAGTTAACTTCTCTGACAGAGTGAGGTGCCTGGAGCAGAGAGGTTAAATGTCCAGGGTCCCACAACCGCTGGGTCAGAAGCTAGACTGGAACACAGGTCTTCTGGGCTTGAATATCAGTTTTCCAATACACCATACTGCCTCTGTGGGCCATCTACAGCAGGTGCCTCTATTTTTCTCTCCTCTCACTCTCTTGACCCTTACAATCTGGCTTATGACCTTATCATTCCAGCAAAACTGCTATTGCCAAAGTTGCCAAATCCAACAGCCTTTTCTCAGTCATCAATTTCCTTGACCTCTCTGCAGCCTCAACACTGCTAATCACTCTCCCTTCCCTGATACTATCTTCTCTCCAGGTTTTCAAGATACCACTCTTTACTGGTTCTCTTATGTATCTGACTGATCTTTCTTAGTGTCCTTTTGCAGGATCCTCATCCAGATCAAGCCCTCTAATCAGAGGTATCCCACAGGGTTCTGGGCCCTCTACTATTTCACTTGGTGATTTCATCAGCTGCCATGGACTTAAGCATCATCTCTATACTGATGATTCTCAAATCTACCTATCCTGCCCCAATCTCTTTGCTAACCTCCAATCTCCCATCCCCAACTGCTTCTCATACACTTCAAACTGGATGGCCAGTAGGCATTTCAAACTGAATATTCCCCATCCCCAACCTTACTTTATATTACTATAGAGAGCAACACCATCTTCCCATCCCTCAGGCTCACAACCTAGGAATCATCCTAGACTCCTCACTATCTCTCACCCCGCCCCATATCCAAGTTGCCAAAGCTTGTCAATTTCACCTTTGCTGGATTTCTCAAATATGCCCCCTCCCCCCATACAGCCACCACTCTGGTGCAGGCCCTCATCACCTCACACCAGGTGCAATAACCTGCTGGTGGGTCTGCCTGCCTCAAGTCTCCTCACAACAATCCATCCTCCATTCGGCCACTAAAGTGATTTTCCTGCAGGTCCAACCTTGCCATCCCACCTCCTACTCAATAAAACTCCGGTGGCTTCCTATCACCTCCAGGATCAAATATGAAATCCACTGTTTGGCACTCAAAGCTCTTTATAACCTATCTCCCTCCTCCCCAAAACCTGCACCTCTCCAGTCTTACAACTTCCCCACCTCATACTCTTCAAACTAGTGACATTGGTCTCCTAGCTATTTGACAAACTAGACACTATCTCTAGCTTCTGTGCATTTTCTCGGTCTCCCATGCCTGGAATGCTCTCCCTCATTTCTACGTACTGGCTTTAAGTCCAAACTAAAATCTCATTTCCCTGCAGAAGCCCTTCCCAACCCCTATGAATTCTAATGCCTTTCCTCTCTTAATTTTATTTCCTATTTATCCTGTATTGAACTTTTTTTTCCATATATGTTTGTTCATTGTTTCCCCCGTTAAATTGTGAGCTCCTTGAGGGCAGGAATTGTCTTTTGCCTCTTTTGTATTCCCAGTGCTTAGCACATAGTAGCAGCTTAATGTTTACTCTGATATCAAGATTATTTTTAAAAAGAGGGCCAAAAATGCAATGTAAAATTGTGGGAGTAGAGGCAAATAGCTCAGCTTTATCTTAAGGGAAGTGTCTGCTAACATTCCACTCCCATTTGTCCTGGGAAACTGACCCGGGATTCCTAAAGGTAGCTACTGGTGACTCCCAACTCACCATGGAAGAGTGTGGGCCCAATTCTGGACTCTGTTCTCCCCAAGACTTAGGCAGTCTAGCCACATGTAAAGAGGCTCACATGTCAGATTTTTGTGGAGCCACAGCAACTCAGGATATCTATCAAGGTGACAGGATTGTGACTTACATGAATGAAAGGAAAACTCACTAAAACAAACGTTCTCCATAAGAGTCAGCTAGGTGGCAAAGTGGATGGAGTTACTGCCGGGCCTGGAGTCAGGAAGACTCATCTGGCCTCTGACGCTTACTAGCTGTGTGACCCTGGGCTAGTCACTTCACCCTGTTTGCCTCAGTTTCCTCACCTGGAAAAAGAGCTGGAGAAGGAAATGGCAAACCACTCCATTATCTTTCCCAAGAAAACCCCAAACAGGGTCACAAAGAGCTGCACGTGACTGAAAAACGACTTAACACAGAGGATGTGACATCAAAAGCCAGTCCATGCCTTCAAGTAACTTCAATAGTATCACAGTTCCTGTAAATAGTAAACATGTCACACGATTGTCGGGGAACCTGCCCAACATACAAACACCCCAGTGCGACGTAGCCTGAAGGAGCGCTGGATTTCTACCTGGATTTGAATCCTACCTGAGGCCACTGCCTGCAGGCCTTCCGAGCTGCTCACTTGAGCTCCGGGCCTCAGGGTGACTTCCTACACTTCCTCTCTCGGGGCTGACGGGAAGAAAACGCTTTACAAAGTGCTATTCACCCCCAAAAGCGTAGATCTGGAAACACGCAAATTATCCGCCCCTCCCCCTAACTCAAGGCAGGCGATTGGAGAATATTCCCCAAGAGCCCGGGGCCTCCGAGTAGAGATCAGCCTGCCAGGCCCCGGGGCGAGGAACGCCCGCAGCTGGGCTGAGAACTGTCACTAAGCCTCGGCCGCGGCTTTTCCGAGGCAGAGAGAAAGATGCCGCAGATTGACGAGCCAAACTCCCCGCCCCAGCTCCTCCAACCGCCGCTGCCGCGCCCGCGCGCCACTTTTAAAATGCGTCGTACGCGGACGCGCCACAAAACGTCATCTACGGAGGAGGCGGGACTTCCGGGAAGCGCGCTCGACCAGTTTCGATCGGACGTCGCTGCCTCACGGGGGTGGTCTTGAGCTGTCCTGACGGGACGGAGCCGCGATCACAGCCATGGCCACGGCTACGGCCCCGGCCCCGGCCGTCCCCACGACTTTTGGACAGGCGGTGATCGGGCCTCCGGGCTCGGGGAAGACCACGTACTGCTTGGGCATGAGCACTTTCCTGGCCGGGCTGGGCCGGCGAGTAGCCGTGGTCAACCTAGACCCGGCCAACGAGGGCACGCCGTACGCATGCGCCGTGGACATCGGCGAACTGGTGACGCTCCCCGACGTGATGGAGGCGCTTAAGCTGGGGCCAAACGGCGGCCTCGTGTACTGCATGGAGTACCTGGAGGCCAACCTGGACTGGCTGCACGACCGCCTGGCACCGTTCCGCAGCCACTACCTGCTCTTCGACTGCCCGGGCCAGGTGGAGCTGTGCACACACCACGGCGCCTTGCGCAGCGTCTTCGCGCAGCTGGCCCAGTGGGGCTTCCGGGTGAGCCCCGCCCCGGAAATGTGGCTCTGGCCCCGGAGGAGCACGTGCTTCGTGGCTGCGGGGATGGGAGCTGCTGGGTGTGCCCCAGGGGGCGCTCTCTGCCCTGCGCCTCCCCGCTTCCGCCCCCCCCCCCAGACGCGTGTTCGAGCCCATTAGTCTCCACGTGAACCCGCCCAGGTTACACTGACCCAACCGAGGCTCAGTTTTGTCCGCTGTAAAATGAATTGTTTGGACTAGATGACCTCTTAAGGCCCCTTCCAGCTCCGAGAGTCCTAAGGGACTTTTTCAGCCTTATTATTATCATTATTTTAAGCAAGAATGGTCTGCTCCTGAGATTAAGCATTTTAAGGCTTTTAAGGACTGAGATCCTTTTTGGCATTAATAAGCAATGAGTTTATGACATAAGTTTTAGGAGGCTGGATGTTTTCTTGGTACTCTTTGGAAAATAAAAATCCAAAAATGTATGCTCTCCTTGTCTCTACCGCCAAAATCCTCTTTCAAAGTTCAGTTTGTATGCCACCCCGGACACTACGATTTTACTGATCCCTGGCCCCTCTCCGGGCTCTTCCACCTCCCTAAAATCTTGTATTTATTTTGTATCTTTTTTTGACTTGTTTCTATAGATAGAATGTAAACTTCTTGTGAGTGCAGGGACTACTTAACGTTATCTTTGTATCCCTAGCACCTAGTACAATGCAGGGCACATATTTAATAAGTCCTTGCTTGTTTAATTTATTAAGATTGCCCCGGAGGGAATGAGGAAGTCTGCATGGGAGCAAGATTGGGAGGAAGCAGATTCAGTTCATATTAGAACACTTAGAAATCATATAGGTCAAGCAGCTTGTTTTTACTAAGGTAATAACAAAGACTAAGAGGGAAAGTTACTTCTCAGGGTTATATGGCTAGTTATGAAGTGGGGACTTGAATCCTCTTCTCTTTAAGGAAGCTAGGTGACATAGTAAATAGAGTGCTGGATCTGGAGTCAGCAAGACCTGAATTCAAATTTGTCCTTATACACTTACTAGCCATGTGACCCTTGGCAAGTCATTAAATATGTCTGCCTGTTTCTTTATCTGTAAAATGGGCTGATTATAGCACCTACCTCCCAAGGTTGTTGTGAAGATGAAATGAGTTATTTGTAAAGTACTTTGCAAACCTTAAAGAGCTACGTAAACACTAGCTATTTTTGCTATCAAATCCAGAGCTCTCTTTAATTTGCCCTGGCCTCCACTCTAAGCAGCTGCAATCCGATGGGTGAGACAAAGTCCCTGTCTTTAGGATTCCCCTGGTTTAATGATAGAGACAAGCCTCAGGGTTTTTCTGCTTAGTCTGAGAATGGTAAAGTCCCAAAGCATTTTAAAATCTTGGTACTCCCTAGGAAAACCAAGCAGATGATGAATGTCCTTCTTGGCGTGGAGAGGCCCTGAATTGTGACCTTTCTGCCTTACCTTGTCTCTCAGCTGACTGCTGCCCACCTAGTGGATTCTCACTACTGTACAGATCCGGCCAAATTCATCTCTGTGCTGTGCACCTCCCTGTCCACCATGCTGCATGTGGAGCTGCCCCATGTCAACATCCTCTCCAAGATGGACCTCATTGAGCAGTTCGGGAAGCTAGGTAAGGGTTCATGGAAGGTTAAGTTTGGGAAACACGGGAGTAGAGCTTAGTGGTAGGAAAATGATAACCAGCTCCAGCTAGTTTTCAGGTAGACCTAGGAAGTAGAGACCTCAGTGGATGCTGAATCAAAGGGGGTGAAGAGGTGGCTGGAGAGCCACAGGAGCAATTAGGTTAAGCTGGAAGGGATCTCAGAGGCCATTTAGTTCAACTCCCTCATTTTACAGCGAAGGAAACTGAGGTCCTGAGAGGCTGAGTACCCTGGTCAAAGTGTCACCAGCAGAAAGTAGCAGAACCAGGATTCGCTCTGACTCCAAATGCAGTGTTCTTCCTATCCCATCCCAGAGGGCTTGTTAAACAGTATTTCTAGCCATGTTAGCAAATTCCTGAATTGCCAGGGCACTGGATATAGTCCTAGTTGTTTGAAAGAAGGATGGCGTAGAGAAGAGCACAGCCAGAAATAAGGAAATCCAATTTCTACTTGGCCCTGCCATCAACTTGGACAAGTCACTTCCCTTCTCTGGCCTTAAGTTTCCTCATTCTAAAATGAAGATACTACTCTAAATTCTCACTAAGGTCTCTTCTATTTCTCAATTCTAGGGCTCCTTGAGCTTGGAAATGCTCAGGGACTGGCGCTACTCTGGCCAGAAGCTATAGAATAAGACTGTCTACACATGGCTTCGTGTCTGGCCTCAGCTAAATCTGGTGCTGATGTGGCTCCTGCTTTTAAGCAACTTGTACCAAACCTAAAGCATCAGTACTTTGAATCCTGTTGTTAATAATTTGAATCTGTCCCTCAAGACATAAACAAGATGGAGAAGGTTTAGAAAAAGGCAGTTTAAGTGATCCAAAGGAAGGGGAGGAGGCACTGGAAAATTGGCTGCTACATGAGGGCAGGCTCAGAAACTCAAGGAACTTGAATTCAGAACAAATGAAGACCAATATAAGGTGGGACTGAAATGTCTTAAAGCAGTAGAGAGGGTGCCTTGGAGCTTAGCTGACATATCCCCACATATTGAACCTGACACCTTTTGAAGCTTAAAGGATGAGCTTAGAACAATAGGATGGAATTAGTCACTGTGTCACCTCCTGCTTACATTAGAGGGAAGTCTCAGTCATAGCATAGAATACGAATGTGCTGTCTGGGAGAACACGTAGAGCTGGCGGTGACCTTAGAGGCCAGTTGGTGCAACCCTTTATTTTGCAGAAGAGGAAACTGAGGCACGATGGGAGAATTTGCCCAAAGTCACGCAGTGATACTGATATTAACCAGTACTTTCATACCAGTAAAATTATCATGGATAATTATAAGGGTGACCCCTGAAAGATCAGAATTCTGAAGGACCTTCTGCCAAGCCAAGAAAATAAGCGTTTTAGTAACAGGTGTTTTCAGTTATTCATGGTGTGCCTGCCTCTTTCCTTAAAATGTAAGCTGCTTGTGGGTAGGGACTGACTTTGCTTTTTCTTTGTCTCTCCAGTGCTTAGCCCAGTGCCTGGCACATTGATCAGTTAATACTTGTTGGAGCTGAAGTCTCTCCCAGCTCTGTCTGATTCCCTGAATGTTGTTTGTTTGTTTTTATGGTTGGGCTTCCTGTATTCCACACTAGCCTGCATAGACACAGGACTCTGGTCTCCCGGATGAACTTATACCTCGGGCTCTCCATCATGCTGCTTCTAAGCCTTGTCCTTTCTCCACAGCCTTCAGCCTGGACTACTACACTGAGGTCCTAGACCTCTCCTATCTGCTTGACCACCTGGCCTCAGACCCCTTCTTCCGTCATTACCGACAGCTCAATGAGAAGCTGGTGCAGCTGATTGAAGACTACAGCCTGGTCTCTTTCATCCCTCTCAATATCCAGGTACCAGGAACCTTCCTGCCATTGGCCAGCCATAGCTTCTCACTCTGGAGCCCCTGGTAGCTCAGAGGCATCCCTGCCACACTGCAAAGGAAGAAGTAGCACGAGCAATGAAAGTGACAGCAGAAGGTGCTGCCCCGGCCAGGCCGGTCCCCATGTCCATCCTCTACCAGGAGAGCTTTCTGTTGATGATCAGAATCCAGGCCCAAGTTGAATGCAGCCTAGGACTAGAGCCAGCCCAGGGTCTCCTGTGTTAGAGCTGGAAGAGACCAAGTGCAGAGGAGGAAACAGACCCAGAGAGAGGAAATGCTTTGCCCAAGGTCACATAGCCAAGAAGTAGTGGGGCTGGGGCTCATGCCTAGGTCTCCTAACTTCTAGGCCAGGGAGCAGACAAAAGTGAGACACAGGAAGAGGAATGGGAGGAAAATGGTTCAGATTGTCCCCTGAGCTTTGTCTAAGCGGAGGGGACTAGGAGAAAAAATGAAGTCCTTGGAATGGGTGAGCATGAATGACATAGGATGAGATGGGGTGGGGAGAAGAGGCCATTCTAGCAAAGTTTATTCTGTCAAGGGGGCGGCCGTGTCATGACTTCCAGTCTTCATTTCCATCTCTCTTCTCTCCTCTCTCTCCAGGACAAGGAAAGTGTCCAACGGGTGCTACAGGCCGTGGACAAAGCCAATGGCTACTGCTTTGGGGTGGCCGAGCAGCGGAGTCTGGAGGCCATGATGTCCACCGCAGTGGGGGCTGACTTCCATTTTACCTCGTATCCTTGCTTATCCCTGCCAGGGCTCTGGGCTGAGTGACTCAGTCTAGGGAGGGTCGAATGGTTACTGGTGACTTCATGAGGCATGGAGAGTGGGGGTCGTAGGAGAGGATGAGAGCGGGAGGGTCTGAGCAGTCTTCCTCCATGGGGGAAGGAGGGAGGTGGCCAGGACCTCCAGGGGTTGGGCACAGGGGTGTCTGTCCTTTCAGTGCTGTTCACCAAAACACAATACCCGTGCTGTGCTATGCTGTGCTGAGCACTGAGCCACATCCTAGGGGAGGTAGAGGACAGCTAAGGGATGGCCCTGATCCTCAGAACTCAGACATGAGGAGGGGACCCAAGTGCCCACACGGATTAGAGAGAGGAAGCTTCATTGGTGTCCTTGGCTCCTACAACCACAGTATGTCAGAAACTGGGCTGGAACCCAGGCCTTCCTGGCATTGAGGCCAGTTCTCCATGACCCCACATCGTCTCTTGCCAAGTAAGCTGGGTACATCAGGGAGGTACCAGGCAAAGGGCCATGGGAGTTTGGAGGGGATGTGCCAGGTATGACCCAGGTACCTGACACAGGAAAATGTGGGTGAGTGTGGAAGAGTGTGGGCAACATGAAACTCGAGGTGGGGAGGCAGCCAAAGGAGGGGCTTCCTTGGGCAGCCTTAGGAAGGCTTCCTGAGGGGTGGTGTTTGGACTGAGGAAATGAGGTGCAGGGAGCCACTCCAGAGTAGGAGAGGCCTGGCGGGGGAGAACCCAAGAGGAGCTTGTCAGGTGTGCAGGAGGCAGAGGGGCTAAAGGAGGGGAGAAACATAGGATGCCCCAGGTTGTAGGGAAAAGAAACGTCACCCAGACCAGCAGCGTGTGTGGCTGTGGACAATGAGGATTATCAGGACCTTGGGGGTGCCATTAGGAGCCAGGCAGGAGCTATCCAGGAAAGACCCACGCCCCCATGTCCCTGTGGAGGCTGAAACCTGGCCTTGACGGCCCTTGGGAATGATAGAGGAGTGAGGCATAAGCCATCAGAACAGTCACCAGCCAGTGCCATTACATGAAAGCCTTATTACATTGAAGTGAAGTTCATTTGACACACTGCTTATCCATAGCATTCTACTGCCCCCATAAATCTCAAAGTCTTCATCTCCTCAGGCCAGCCAGACCCTCCTCCTCCAAGAAAAGGAAGGTTGCCCAGCTGGGTAGCATGCAGTGGCAATGGTCTACTCAGTAGCTTGTGTTTTCCAAAGGATTCTTATTCTTCAGCCCCAGAAGGGCTTTGGCTCAGAAGGTTGGTGGCAGGGGGCTTCTCTGCTCCTGTGGGGTTTTGTACATAGGTGGACAGGAGCCAGATCTTGCATGTTCCCTGCCTGGTGGGCTCTGGTGGGATAGAGAGGGAAACTCCATCAGATTTGCTCTCCACCCCTTTGCCTGGCTTATTTCCCTTGACCCCAGCCCCTTAGCACACTGGGAATCCAGGAGAAGTACCTTCCGTCCCCAGAAGAAGACGCAGTGGAACAAGAGGACATGCACTTGTAGGGGCAAGAGCAAGAGCGGCACCCCTAGATCCAGAAAATGGCAGCTCGTGGCAAGCCAGCCCTAGAGCAGGGCCAAAAACAGCTGTCTTCCATCTCGAGTGAGGGGCTGGTGCAGCCCAGCGAAGGACCCAGAGCCCCAGGAGGGATGCTCTGAGGTGGGCACACGGACCTCTGCCGTGGGTTGGCCACGGCGTGGCTCCCTTGGGATTTGGTTCCTTTCGTGGGGAGCAAAGAGCCCCGGCCTCCCCAGTGGGGTGGGGTCACTTACCGTGAAAGTTCCTTTAAATACACATGACTTGGGAACCTTCTGTCTCCCAAGCTTCTTTTGCTGAATCCTAGTCATAATACTTCCCGTTTCTCTAGCACTCTAGAGTCACAAAGTGATTCCTCAAAACATTCCTATGAAGACAGTAAAGCAAGTGTTTGGCTTTTTTTTTTTTTTTTTAAATTTTTAAATCAGACTTGTTTTCCTCCATGTCGAGAGGTCCCGGACAGAGAATCCCTTTACCAGTGCAGAACGGTGCCCACTCTGCCAGGTGTGGTCTGGGGCACCTGGAGACCCTCTGTGCCATAGATGGGACTGGAACCCAGGTTGTCCTCACTCAGAGGCCAGCCCTCTAACCACTGCACCACATAGCATGCCCCTCCTACAGATGGGGAAGCCGAACCTCAGAGAGAAGCGTCGACTCTTGTCACACTCAGGAACAAGGAGGAATGTTAATAACCTTGGGCAAGTCACTTCCCTCTGGACTTACTTTCCTCTTCTAACACTCTGACTCTGAAGTCCTAGTATTCTGTGGGTCTTTGAATCTCTGTCTTTGTTCAGGATCTCTGCAGTGCGAGGCTGCGTGATCAAGATTCATAATCAGAAGACCTGGCTTGGAATTCAGACTTTGCCACTGACTCTGTGTCAGCAAGTTGCTTCCCCTGTCCACCTCAGTTTCATCATCTCTAAAATTAAGCAGTTGGACTGAATGACCTCTAAGGATGCTTCCAGCTTGAAACCAATTGCCCCAGGGCAGTTCTAGCCCTGAATGCTTCGATCAGAGCTGAAAAAGCCTCTCTGGGCTTCCTCCCTCCTTCAGTTCCAGGGTCTTGTATCTCTCAAAGTCATTGGGTGGCTCAATCATGTCCACCATCTGGGGAACAAGGGCAGGGGCAGAGGCGCTGTTCATGGTGCTGGCCAGTAGGGGGCAGCCCATGACCACTTGATTGACACCAGCTGGTGACTTGGGACAGAGGGAGTCCTTGGATGGTGGAGAAGGTGTGGGAAAGGGGTTTAGTTGAGTAACAGGAGTCAGAACAGCTGGATTCAGGCTCCAGTTCGGCCATTGCCGAGTTAGGCAGGTTCCTCCCATTCTCTGACCTCTTCATCTGTAAAACGTGTGAGCTCCTGGAGGGCAGGGATGTTCCTTGCCTTTCTCTGTATCCTTGGAGCATGACACAGCAGCTGGTACATAGTAAGTGTTCCATAAATGCTCATTGACTGACCTACAAGGTGTGGCTATGATTTGGTGATTTAAGCCTTTATTTTACTTGCCTAAAGTCTCTGAACCATCTCCTAGTGTATTAAAGAACAGACCTGGTACTTGCCATGCAGAACCTCTGGGCCTTCTGGTAGGGAAGCCATACCCAAGGAAGCCAGAGAAGTAATTGTTGAAATGCGAAAGGCTGGGTGGGGGGGGAATCCTCTTGGTATTCTTTGGGGAGGCATGCTTGAGGAGGAAGTGGCCTCTAGGGGGTTTTTCAGGAGGGTTTATAGTAGTTGGGAGTGGAAGTGGGGGGCTCTTAGAGGGGTCTGGGATGGCCAGAGCAGAAGAAAGAGGGGCCACAAGATGGCCACTGAGGTTGGAGTGGTGTGGGTTTCCCCAGAGCATCCCCACACCCCTACTCTGCAGGGGATAATAACTGGGTACCTCCTTCCCTGGCTCCTTTCATCTGGGGAGTTCAAAGTATCTCACCTCTATTAACTGTTAGCACAGTGGGTGGTGAGTATCATCTCAGCAGCTGGAGACCCCAAGGCACAGAGGCCATGGCCTGATCTCCAGGCTGTGAGTCATCCTCGGACCTGGCTATTCAGGCTCTCTGACGCCTAGGCTGTTGACCAATCCCATCCTCAGCCCTTGTCCAAGCGATGGGAAGGTAGAGGTGTGAGAAAGGGTGATGTTGCCTCAAAAGCCAGCCCCTAGGAGCTGGCTGGCAGCACTTACACCCCTACCCTCCCCACCCCGGTATGTTACCTCTTCTAATGTGGTAGGGCCTGCTGAGGCAGCTTAGGGAGCACTCTGTCCTCTGCATTTCAGCGTTTATGGAGGAGAACACAAGCATCAGTAATTCAAGTCATTTATCTCAGACCTTTTAGGTTCATAGGTTTGTAGATTTAGAGCTCAAAGAAACCTTGGAGAGCATCACATCCAAAACCCTTCATTTTACAGATGGGGAAACCAAGGCTTGGGTTCAGTATCAGATGTGGAATTTGAACTCGGTCCTTACTGACTCAAGTCCAGTGGCATATCCAGTATACCATAATTACAGAATCAGTGTATGCTAAGAGTTGGAAAGAACCTTCGATAAGCAGGCACGGAGACCAGTTAAAAGGGGAGTCTGATGGACCAGGTAAGAGGTAATGAGGCCCTGAGATATATGAGTGGAGAAAAGGGCATGTATATGAGATTTTGTGGAGACAGAAATGACAAGATTTGTCAACTGATGTTGGGTGAGTGAGTCAAGGACAGTGAGATGGTGCACCTGGGTGACTGGCAGGGTGTCATGTATAAATAATCTCATATTGCTTGCCCTCTTGAGGGGTGGGAGGGAGAGAATTTGTCACTCCAAATTTAAAAAGTGAATATTTAGAACATTTTTACATGTAATTGAGAAATATTTAACAAAAGAAATGTATAGAAATTTAAGAAGCAGAAGTTGCAAATAGGGGTGGGGTTAAGGGAGAGGAGAGGAAATGAATTTTGTTTTGGACGTGTTGAATTTGTAAGGCCTAGCATATATCCAATTCAAAATGTCCAATAGCCAGTTGGTGACACCGGGAGTCTTCCACATTGAGAAAAAAAAGAAGACGACCTAGCCTAGGGCCTTGAGGGATATCCACAGTTAGTGGACATGATGTGGATGAAGATCCAGTAAAGAAGACTGAGGAGCTCTCAGGAAGATAAGAGAAGGTCCAGGGGAGAGCAGTGTGGTGAAAACCCAGAGAGGAGAAAGTGGAGATGGTGTTCAACCATGTCCAAGACTGCACAGAGGCCAAGAAGGCTAAGAATTGAGAAAAGGCATGATTTAATGACTTTGGCTGCTAAGAGATCATTGTTAACTTGGCAGAAAGTGGTTTCAGGTGAATTAAGGCCCATTGCAGAGATGTGAGAAGAGAAAGTGGAGGCACCAAATACAGGCTTTTCCAAGGAGGTTAGGTAAGGGGAGAAAAGAAATGGGTGATAGCTAGTGAAGATGATAAATCCTAGTGAAGTTTTTTTAAAGGTTGGGGGAGATTTGGTCATGTTTGCAGGTTAGCAGGGAAGGAACCAGTAGGAAAGGAGATACCGAAGGTTGGCGGTAGGAGGCTGGAAGTGGGGGAAATCTGAAGAAGGGAAGGGATAGGATCAAGGGGTGACCTTGGCAGGAAGATGAGCCACCTGTTAATGTGAGACTTAAGTAAAGGAGGACAGTGGAGAATGATGTCAGGGAGAGATGAGAAGGGAAGAGAAAATGGCCTCAGTTTTGTGTGAAGAGTGAAGCAAAATCCTGAGCTGAGGGGATGGGGGATGGGGGCTGGGGTACCAGGGAAGACGAAAAGAATAGCAAGTTTAGATCAGCCACTGTGGGGACTGGGGAAGAGAATCCGCTGGGAAGAAGCAGGAGGATTGCCTGATGCAACAAGAACCCCGTTGAAATTAGAATATAAATTCGTAGTGGACCCAGTCAGCAAAGTTTGGTGATTCCTCTGGCTCCTTTCAGCATCCCATGAGGAGGAGTGAAGGAAGTGGATCGTGGGAATAATTCAGGATCAGGGTTTGGCAAGATGTAAGTGGCAACGGGGACAAAGAGGCGAGGGATTCGAGAGTATCAAGCTTGGGAAGGGAGGTGAGCGTAGCCAGAGCTGGACTAAAGGTGGAAGAATTGGAGGGGGAATGAAGGTGAGGTTTAAGAGGAGACAGGAGAGATGGGAGACATGAAAGCTGCAGAGTGGGTAGAGTTCTTAAACATGGAGGTGTAATGTGCCATCCGTGGAGGTTGATGGCAAGATCAAGGAGATGACCAGCTGTGAGACTAGATCATGAGCAGTGGATCAAGGGAGCTGAGCGGATTGAGAAGTTAGGATGCTTGAGGGAACACCCACAGGGATTTTGAAGTTCCCTACTATGAGGGCAGGAGTTGAAGTGGCAAGAAAGTCCATGGGCCAGGCATTGAGCTCATTGAGAAAGAAGGAAGAATGCCCCAGAGGTGGTAGCACAGAGGCGGTAGGATCTGGACGGGGAGATCATTTTGGGCAGAATGAATCCCAGAGTAAATGAGGTTGTTGAGAGAGAGGCAATGGGGAGCAAGGAGAGTGACGGGGAAAGGGGTACGAGAGAAGGTGCAGTCAGTACTGGACAGGAAGGCCATGAAGGCAGCATTGGCCCAAAGAGAGCCAGGGCTTAGTGAGTGCCCATGGAAGAAGGAGCAAGAGAACAAGACAGCAAAAATGAAAGTTTGTTCATGACAGCGGGAGTTCTCGAGGGCACTCGGGAAGGGGTGGGCGGATGTAGAAGGGAACAGTCAGAGACAGGCTTGAGGCTGAAGAAAGTCGGAGGAGTAGGCAGCTGAAGTGGGGGGCTGGAGGGAGTATTCTTTTGCAAGTGCCCTTTAGTATCACTGGGAAGGGGATAGGAAAAGGGGATGGATGGATGCTGACCGTGAGGGAAGAGTCCTAGCAGAGTATCAATGGATGTGAGGAGTTGCCTTGGATTCAGTGATTGGCTTGGAGTCAGGAGGACCTGAGTTTGAATCCTTCCTCAGATACTGCCTAGCTGTGTGTCCCTGGGCAGGTCACCTACCCTCTGTCTGTCTCAGTTTTCCTCAATTGTATAACAGGCACAATAATAGCACCCACCTCGCCAGGTCTATCACAAGGATCAAATGAAAGAGTATTTGTAAGTGTTTGGCACATAGGCGAGTGTTTCCTTTCTTCAGCCTCAGTTTCGTCATCTGTAAAATGGGAATAACAGCAGCACCTACTCCCCAGGGTTGTGAGGATCAAAGAAGAGAATATTTGTAAGGTGCTTTGCAGCCCATAATGCACTATGTAAACGCTGGCTGTTCCTACTACACGGTGGAATGTCTCCATGGAAACATCGGGCAAGAATGACCCAGGTGAGTCAGAGCTGCTGACTATCTAGGCAATCAGCAAACATTTAGTAAAGTGCCTACTATGTGCTATAGACCAGTGATGACAAATCCATAGTGAGGCAGTCCCTGCCCTCATAGGGCTTCCCTTCTACCAGAGGGACAAAATATACTAAGAGATAAGCAACGATGCCCAGATCAGACCCTATAGGACATGGACGAGATAAGTTCACTATGGCTGGGGTGGTTCTTGAGCTGAAACTGGAAGGGAGCCAGGCAGCAATCCCGGAGGTAAGGAAGGAGAACATTTGGGACCTGAAGGACCCTGCACAAAGACGAGGAGATGGAATGCATTGGGAGGAGCACCATCTAGGCCAACTGGACTGAAGTGTGAAGCATGTCAGGCGAAGTTCTGTGTCATCGGCCTAGAGAGAAAAACTGGCGCCAGATTGTGAAGAGTGAAATGCCAGGGGAGTTTGTGCTTTGTCTTCAAGGCCGTGGGGAGCCACTGAGGCTTCCTGAGCAGGAGTGGGACCCAGTCAGAGCCGCGCTTTGGGAATGTCCGTTTGGCAGCTGCAAAGTCGAGCCTGACTACCATCGCACCCTATTTATCTTACTGTGCTCTATCTTATCCTGTCCAACCCCCTTATTTTACAGACTAAGAAACCTTAGCCCGGGTTTTATGATCCCAGCCCGGCCCCCCACAGGTTCATCTTCTGTCTGGCTCTGGCTAATAAAAGAGGTTTATGGCATGGGGAGTTTATAGCCCACCAACTGGTGGGTCGGGGAAGGAAGGCCAGGCTGGGAGGGACCAAGGGAGGGAGGGCATAGCAGGACCTTGGAGCTACCCAAACCTACTACTAACAATAACTTACATGAGACACGGGGTCGCATTGTACAGTGGGATAAGCAATGGCATTGGACTCACAGGACCTGGATTCAAATCCCATTCGTGTTATTTACCATCTGTGTGACCTTAGGTAAATCATTTTATTCCCCGAAGTGAATTCCCTAAAAGTACAGGTCTGCGCATGTCACCCTCAGCTCAGTAAACTCCAGTGGTTCCCTGCTGCATGTAAGATCAAATATAAACTTCTCTATTTGACATATAAATATCTCAACAACTTGGCCTCTTCCTTCTTTCTAGTCTCCTTACACATTTTTGTTGTTGTTCAGTTGCTTCTCAGTCCCAACTCTTCCTGACCCCATTTGGGGTTTTCTTGGCAGAGATACTGAGTAATTTCTCATCTCCTACTCCAGTTCATTTTACAGATAAGGAAACTCAGGAAAACAGGGTGAAGTGACTTGCCCAGGGTCGCACAACTATTAAGTGTCTTGAGTTCAGATTCAGGCCAGGTTCTCTATCCACTGCGCCACAGAGCTGCCCCTTACACATTACTTGTCTCTAGAAAATCTTCTGGGGAGTAGAGCCAAGATGGTGGAAAAAAGGCAGTGACTCCCCTTAGCTCTCCCCAAAACTACTCCATACACCTTTAAATAATTCCATAAAACAATTCCTTGAGCAGCAGAACCCACAAAAGGACAGGGTAAAATCATTTTCCAGCCAAAGATGGCTTAGAGGGTCGGCAGGAAAGGTCTATTGCACCTTGGTGAGAGTAGAACACAGTCCAGCCCCAGCAAACCAGGAGCAGGCCTTGGGGGTCACTGAATCAGCAGCAGCGGCAGCCGCTTCTGGAGCTCTCAGCCCACAAGTGGTTAGGGGATCAAACAGCTGGTCAGAAGGAGATTACAGGGGATCTCTTTGCTAACACTGAGGCAGGATTCTGTTGCTTTGCCTGTATTTGGATTTGGGTTGCAGTCCTGGGTGGCAATCCCAGGGCAAGGAGGAGCACTAGCACACCAGAGCTTGCTGCTGCAGTGGAGGGGACCCTTGTCACAGTTCCAGGGCAGAAAAGAGTGCTTGTGGTCACTCACAGAGCAGAGCACAGACCAGGAGAGAAACACTTCTCCTTAGATCGTACTACCTTAGAAGAACTGAAAACTTACAGGTCCCTAGAAGAATCTCTGAAAACAGCTGCACAAAACCCCAGAAGCTTGGGACAGAGCCCTACTCTAACACAACCCTGGAAGCAGAGCCCTACTCCAACAAAGAGCTAGAAGGAAAGAAATAGGCTAGGAAAATGAGCAAACAACAGAAAAAAAAAAGATCAAAACACACACTCAGAAGAACATGACAAAGTCAAAGCTCCTAAGTCCAAAGCCTCCAAGAAAAATATGAATTGGTCTCAGGCCATGGAAGAACTCAAAAGGGATTTTGAAAATCAAGTAAGAGAAGAAGAGGAAAAATTGGGAAGAGAAATGAAAATGATGCAAGAAAATCATGAAAAAAAAAAAAAGAATCAACAGCTTGGTGAAGGAGACACAAGAAAATACTGAAGAAAATAACATCTTATAAAACAGACTAGGCCAAATGGTAAAAGAGGTCCAAAGAGCCAATGAGGAGAAGAATGTCTTAAAAAGCAGAATTGGCCAAATGTAGGAAGAGGCACAAAAATTCACTAAAGAAAAAAACTCCTTAAAAAGAATGGAAGCTAATGACTTTATGAGACATTAAGAAACAAACAAAACCCAAAGAATGAAAAAATGGAAGACACTCTGAAATATCTCATTGGAAAAAGAACTGACCTGGAAAATAGATCCAGGAGAGATAATTTTAAAATTACTGGACTACCTGAAAGCCATGATCAAAAAAAGAGCCTAGCCATCATCTTTCAAGAAATTATCATGAAAACCTGCTCTGATATTCTAGAACCAGAGGGTAAAATAGAAATTGAAAGAACCCAATGATCATTTTCTGAAAGAGACCCCCAAAATGAAAACTCCCAGGAACATTATAGCCAAATC
>NW_020954555.1:2070295-2080307 GCF_900497805.2 Vombatus ursinus | reverse complement strand
ATTACAACCAAGAATCACCTACCCAGCAAAACTGAATATAATCCTTCAGGGAAAAAATAAACATTCAGTGAAATAGAGGACTTTCAAGCATTTTTGATGAAAAGACAGAACTGAATAGAAAATTTGACTTTCAAATACAAAATCAAAAGAAGCATAAAAAGGTAAACAGGAAAGAAAAATCATAAAGGACTAATTAAAGTTGAACTGTTTACATTCCTATATGGAATCTTACCCTATAGGAAAGTAGGAAGGGAAGAGGATAAGAGAAGGGGGGGATAGAAGGGAGGGCAGATGGGGGAGGGGGTAGTCAAAGCAAAACACTTGTGGGTCAGAGTGAAGGGAGACAGAGAATAGAATAAGGGGGGCAGGAATAGGATGAAGGGAAGTACAATTAGCAATAGTAATTGTGAAAAAAATTTTGATGCAAATTTCTCTGATATATATATTCTCAAATTTATAGAGAAGTGAGTCTGATTTATAAAAATAGAAGCCATTCCCCAGTTGATAAATGAGCAAAAGATATGAACAGTTTTCAGATGAAGTAACCAAAGCTATCTATAGCCATATTTGAAAAATGCTCTAACTCACTATTGATTGGAGAAATGCAAATGAAAACAATTCTGAGGTACTACTTCATATCTATTTGATTGGCTAATAGGACAGAAAAAGAAAATGACAAATGTTGAAGGGGATGTGGGGAAAATGAGACATTAATGCATTGTTGGTGGAGTTGTGAATTGATTCAGCCATTCTGTAGAGCAATTTGGAACTGTGCCCTAAGGGCTATAAGATCATACATACCCTTTGACCTGGAAAGACCTAGCAAAACCATTACTAGGTCTGTATCCCCAAAGAGATAAAAAACAAAAAAAGGAAAAGAACGTATATGTACAAAACCATAGCAGCTCTTTTCTGGAGGCAAAGAATTGGAAATTGAGGGGATGTCCATCAGTCAGCGAATGGCTGAACAATTGTGTATGTGATTATGGTGGAACACTATTGTACTCCTAGAAATGATGAGCAGGATGCTTTCAGAAAAACCTGGAAAGACTTACATGAACTGATGCAAAGTGAAATGTACTGTATACAGAATAATAGCAATATTGTAAGGTGACCAGCTATGAATGACTTAGCTATTCTCAGCAGTACAATGATCTAAGACAATTCTGAATGACTTATGATGAAAAATTCTATCCATCCCCAGAGAAAGAACTGATGGTGTCTGAATACAGATGGAAGGATACTTTTTTTACTTTATTTTTCTTGAGGTTGTCTATGTTTTCTTTCACAATATGACTAATATGGAAATATGTTTTACATGACTATACATGTGTAACCTATGTTGAATTGTTTGCCTTCTCAAGAGGGGAATGGGGAAGGAGGAAGGGAGGGAATTTAGAACTCAAAGTTTTACAAATGAATGTTAAAATTGTTTTTACATGTAACTGGGGGAAAATAAAATACTAAATAAATTTTTTAAAAAATAAAGGCAAAAAAAGAAAGGAAAATCTTCTGTTTGAAATGTAAATCTCTTCACAACATGGCCCTTTCTTCTCTTCCCAACCTGTCCAGTGCTGTCCAGCCTTCTTACATCTCTAACTCTTCGGTCCAATCATACTGTCTTGCATACATGGCCCTCCACCTCCCATCTCTCACCATTTCTTTGCACTGGCTGTCCCCCGTGCCTGGAATGCTTTCCCTCCTCCCCTTTTGGAATCTGGGGCTTCCTTTAAAACCCATCTGAAGTGCCACCTTCCATATGAGCATTTCCTTCTCCCCACAGCTGCTAGTTCAGTTGATATGTACTATATATACTTCATGTATCCCTTGTCTCCCCCCCTTAGAATATAAGCTCCCTGAGGACAGGGGCAGTTTTGTCTTTGCATCTCCAATACTTAACACAGTGTTGGCACACAGTAAGAACTCAAGTGCTTGCTGATTGGTTGGCTGCTTGAGGGAATCCTTCCTCTTCCATAAAATGGAGAGATTGCCCAGCCCCACCCCCAAATCTATGAGATATAATCCTCTAAGGGAGAGCTGACTGCACCCATTGATTAAAATGATGCTGTTTATCCAGAATGGGGGCAGGAGGGGAATTGGGGGGCCCTGCTCCAATCAAGAAATGCTGTATGGGGAGGGGTGGGAAAGAGTTGCACAAAATCATCTGGCTACACTATTGCATGTGCAAAGTCACATAGGAGTTAGGAAAAGAGTCAAGATTCAAACCCAGATCCTTGACTCCAGAGCCAGCATGCTTTGAATGGTACCCCACTTCCTCTTAGGAGAACAAGTCCAAAAAGGCAGTGGGCAAAGGGAAAGTAGAGTTACTGTTGAGGACCCATCTCCTTCCATGTTGCCCTGGAGGCGAGGGAGGAGAGCCGGGAGGGCTTTGGAAGCACAACCCCAAAATTGTTCTGGGCCCACCCAGCTTGTGAAAGTTCTGGGGAGGTCCAGCTTCCCCCGGGCCTGGGGAAAGAATCCTGTGAGCTGCAAAACCTAGCTGGCTGGCTTGTCTCTCCAGCCCCCACCCCTCAACCCCCTTTCTCTTCCTGAAATAGCTGCTATGTTTGCCCGTGGCTGCCGGGCCTTCAGCCAGGCTCTGTCTGGACATGAGGAGCCTCAGGCAGCACATTCCCAGGCCCCACTGCCTGAGAATGGGGCCAGAGAGAGGGAAGGCACCC
Organism: Vombatus ursinus; assembly: GCF_900497805.2. NCBI lineage: Eukaryota > Metazoa > Chordata > Mammalia > Diprotodontia > Vombatidae > Vombatus > Vombatus ursinus. The sequence goes on along the minus strand of NW_020954555.1, from coordinate 2,077,626 downwards.
ATGCTACAGGCTCTGGGGCTCTGCTTTCAGCAGGGGGAGCAGCAGGACCCCGTCTGCCCAGGCACCCAGACAGACTGACACTGAGGCCCCTGTTGTTCCCAACGGCAGGGGACCTATGGGGATACCCAGGGCATAGCTGTTGTTCAAGCATGCCCGACTCTCTGTGACCCCATCTGGGGTTTTCCTGGCAAAGATACTGGAGTGGTTTCCCATTTCCTTCTCCAGCTCATTTTACAGATGAGGAAACTGAGGTAAACAGGGTTAAGTGACTTGCCCAGGGTAACCAAGCTAATAAGTGTCTGAGGCTGGATTTGAACTCAGGTCCACCTGACTCCAGGTCCAGCATTCTCTCCACGGTGCCACCTAGTGGGTCCTACCAAAGGTCAGTCTGAGCCAAAAACTTCCAAGGGGACATAAGGCAATTTCGGGCAGTTTTCTGCTAGAGGATAAAAAAAATAATGTTGAATGCCTTTTAGTCTGATAAGTATGGTAAATACCAGGCTAGCCTGCAGAAGGCAAACTGAACTGCCCCCATTCCAGGCCTCTCCAGGCCCAGAGGCTTTGTCCTTTGATGTCCCACGACAGGTAAATTGTTCAATTTCCCAGGGAGAAGCAGGGGGAAGGGGGGGGAGGTGAAGGCAGAGGGGTGGGGAAGGGAGATGAATCAGTCTCTGAAGTCCCTGTGACATACCTGTCTGCCGCCCACACACACATTCCTGCCTCCTGACTCAGAGAGTAGGTGGGGCTGGAGGGGAGAGGAGACTAGAGGGTCCATAGGACTTTAAACCTGGCCCAGCCTCCCCTCCCCAGTTAGAGCAGGGGGCAGTGGGGCAGGAGGCCGTTTGGAGAGAGCATTTTGAAGGAGAAAGGCAAGAAAAGAAAGTTCCCAGGCAGTCTGAGTCAGGTGAGAGTGAATGGAGAGATGGGGAGATTAGCAAGAGACCTATCTGCCAGGTCAGGGGAATTCCTCCTCTCCCAGGCCCAAGGGTGGGGTTAAAGAGTAAGGCTTCTCACCAAGGAAACTGTCTTGGTTTCTTAGAGGTGGGAGGGGCTTGGTGCCCTGGTCACTGAAGAGAAGGGACCTCCAAGAGTCCAGGGGTGGGGAACCTGCAGCCTTGAGGCCACAGGTGGCCTTCAAGATGCTTAAGTGCATTAAACAGCCACACGGTAAGGACCTAGAAGGCCACCTGTGGCCTCAAGGCTGAAGGTTCTCCACCCCTGTCCCAGACCTTCTAATCAAACCTTCCCCCAACCTTTATTTTACCAATGAGAAAACTGAGCCTGAGGGAAGTGAAGTCATTTACCCAACTTCATGCTGGGAGTACCAATCTGGGGTGAGATTTGACTCCAGGCCTGTGTTGGTTCTATTACAAATGAGGAATCCTGTTCATGCTTTAAAGCTCAACGCCGAAACCACAGTTCCCTTCAGTCTTACCCTTGCCCTGTGGTCATTGGGAATCTCTCTCCTCACAGCGATTCAGGGCTCTTATTCACTTAACACGTATGATTTGTTTTAATAATCACACCTGACATGGGCCTAACACTTTACGTGTTATCTATGGCCCAGCTCCCCAAGCTCTGGGTTTACATAAGCCCAGTTCAATCGTTGGCAGCTGCCACTAAAATTACTCCATTTAGCTCATTTTGTCTGGAAACCTCAGAAAGTAGTTTGTGTGTAGGTCTCCACCTATGTGGGCTAAAGGTTCTCCAGTTCCCGTGCAAGAAATCAAGGTGAGAAAGCACACCAGATAGATACCAGAAAACCTCTATTTCACCCCACCTAATGGAAAGAATTCAAAAGCCCCAAAGGGCTCAAAGAAACCCATAACAGTGAAAGATATTCTCCTCCCTACTCTCCATCACTGAGATCTACACAGACCTCCAATACAGTGCCCCCTGAAGTGATTGGATCCCTTCTACCACCACCACTAACACCACCACCACCAACGACAACAACACTTCCTTATCCTAGTAAGGACCCTCCTGCTCCTTCAGCTCCAGGGACTATGCGCTTCATCCTTGGTCCATGAACCCTTGATGCTCCTCCAGAATGTTGGGATTGGAGAACTCCCAACACTCCATCATGGCTGCCATGTCTTAGACCAAGAAATTTGGCCACTGCCTCTCCACGGCTCCCATCTCTGGAGCTGAGGAGGAGGAGGGGAGGCTGAAGGCGAGAGGGTGTGTGGAGGGCAGGCTTCCAACTGCCACTCCCAGGGACCTGGGTCTCCTCTCAGGACTTGGGTGTGTGCTCGGTTCTCTTTAGATGTTGGCTGTGCTGGGTTTTTATAGGCCCAGTGGGGCCCAGTTCAGAGGGCTCAGCTTAGTTCATAGAAGCCTAGATCATAGATTTGGAGTTAGATAGGAGCTCAGACGTCATCGCGTCCAGCTCCCTCATTTTACAAATGAGGAGACTGAGGAACAAAGAGATTAGGTGATTTAATTGGGAACATGAAGCTAGGAAGTGTCTGAGGTGAGGTCTGAACCCAGATTTTCCTGACTCCAAGGCAGTTACCTACCATGCCATACAGCCTTCTAATCAGACCATCTCCAGTGGTAAGACATAATCACACAATGGGGATGTTCTGACCCATCAGGGACACACCACCAGAATCAATTCTTCACCCTCAATCAGAATCCCAAACAATGACCTCATCAGCTTGGCATTGCCTCTTTGTATCCACACAACAGCCCTAAAAAGCAAGCATTATAGGTACCATCTCCACTTCACAGCTGAGGAAACTGAGGCTCAGAGAAGGTTAAGAGACTTTCTCCTTGGTTATATATCTTGGGTCAGAACCTGAATTAATTCCCTCCTCTTCCAGTTCTCCTTAATGTTAGAACCTTCACTCTGAGACCACCTCCAGATTATCCTGTCATTTTTATGTAGTCTTTCTCATTAGACTGTGAACTCTTTAGGGGCAGGGACTATCTTTTACCCTTTTTTTTTAATCCCCAGCCCTTACCACAGTATGTAGCATATTGTAGGTGCTTAATAGATGCTTAATGACTTGACTCCAGGTCTCCACCCTTTCCAATTGGCAACACTGCTTCTTTGGCTACTTGTGTATGTTTTATGCCTGGAAGTTCCTTCCTCCCATGTATTTTGGGTAGATATTCTTTGGAAGAGAAAAGATATGAGCAAGAATACACCAAATGAGGTGTGGACAGGCTATGATCTGAACCACTGAATGAATGAATGAGAGAGTGAATGAATGGATATGAGAAAGCATATATTAACTACGAGCCAAGCATTATGTAATGCATTGGGGATCTAAACACAAAATCAAGACAATGCCTGCCCTCAAGGAGCTTGGATTCTAATGGAAAAGACAACCCATGTAAGGCAGTGCTAGCCAGGGAGGGGGATTTGGTTTGGAAAGACACAGATTCATTGAAGTATTGACATCTACTCCCCTACTAGACTGTGAGCTCTTTGTGACCTTGACTTGTCTTCATTGAACCAAATTGAATTGAACTAAGCAATTCCCTCCAGGGGCAGACTTCTGAGACCAGAGGCCATCTCTTCTAAGAAGACCTGGGTTCAAATTCTGCCTCCGACACTTGTGAGTTGTGTGTGTGACTTGGGCAAATCACAGCCTGAGTCTTAGTTTCCTTATTTACAAAATAAAGGGAGTTAGACTAGATGAACTCAAAAGTCCTTTCCCACTCATGATCCATGAAGGGGCAGGAAGTGTTTCATTTTTGTCTTTGTATTCCCAGCGCTGGGCACACAGTAGGCACTTAATAAATAACTGTTGATTGATTTAAATAAAATAAAGGGCCTGATTACTACTATGTGCTGGATAACAATAATGACTCCTTCATAAGTAGATATAAGACTTGCAAAGCACCCTTCTCTAAAGCACCCTATGAAGCAGGTAATTGCAAGGAGACACTCTTACCTCATCAGGCCATATCTGGAGACTTGGGTTCTTGTCCTGGGTGCCACATTTTAGGGAAAATGAGGGTAAACTGTACTGTGCTTAGATGGAAGTCAATCTCTGAGGGAAGGCATTGGCAGGTAGGGTGGGGTAAGGGGAATCAGGAAAACCCTTTCCTCCAAAAGGTGTCATTTGAGCTAAGTTTTGAAGGAAACCAGTAGCTGGAGATGGGAGACCATGCCAGCCAGGGGAGGACAGCCCAGTGCAGAAGCACAGAAGATGGAGTGTTGAGTGTGAGGACCAGCATGAAGGCAGGTAATGCAAATCACCAGATCATAATGTTGGTGAAGAAAGGTCAAGTGTAAGAAGACATGGAAAGGTTAGGAAGGGATGAGGCTGTGAAGGACTTTACATGCTACAAACCATGTCCAATTCTGAGATAGAGATGGCACAGCTGCCCAAAAGCTCCATACCTAAGCATTGGAAATTTGCTTGAATAAATAGAGTAACCAGGGATGGGATGGGGGATGGAAGAGACATAAGGCATGGGGCACAAGAGTGGGCAAAGGTTATTATATATCTCAGATTTAGTTTCCCAAAAAGGGATTTTGAGGTTTGAAGGAAGGAATGAACATGTTCAGGTAGAGAGGAATGGGCATCTTTTCTCTGGAGAGGAGAAGGCTGTGACCATGCAGTTTCTCAGGGGTGTAAGCATTTCTTGTCTGTTTTGCCCTCTGGGGTTGGCATCCACTGAATGCCAACCTTCTGCCAGAAGAAACAGGGTGACATCACCCTGGACAACAGCAGGAAAGCCCTGAATCTTCTTCCAGTCCCAGCTATCTCAGAATCATACAAGCTTAGAGCTGGAAGTGTCCATAGAGCTTGCCCAAGCCAAACTCCTCATTCTCCAGGAGAAATAAACCCAAAGAGGTGGTGACTTGCCCAAGGTCATACAGCTGCCAAGTAGCAGAACCCAAACTTTCTTCTGACTCCAAGTCTAGGATTTTTCATTCCACTCCAACCTGCATTTGGCTCTACCACACCCCTTTCACCTAGCCTTTGGGGGGTAAACTCTAAGGTTCAGAACTGAAAAAGACCTTAGTGATCCTATAACCTAGCCTCTGTGCAAGGCATCAGCTAATTCGCATCTCCTGTCCTCGAGTCTTCTCAGGGGAGATTGTCCCCAGGGAGTCTCCCACAGTGCTAACTTCTTAATTCTGCACTTGTCCTCACTCTTCTCCAACTGTGGATGGAAGAATATATAGCCCATTAACCTAGAGAAGGGAAATAAGTTAACTCAAGGGCCATTCATTACAGCCATCAAGATATTTCCATAATATTTTCAAAGCAAGAATAAATTTCATTTTAATATTAACTCCTGCCATACCCGTGTGTTCTGTCTTTCATTTCTTGAAAAAAGATCAGGTAATATTTAGTTCTCTGATTGCAAACACAATAATACATAAATAAATAATGCTTTAGTAACAATAATTCAGCATTTTACTTGTACTAATGCACTTGACTGAAGAGATAATGTGGGAGAGTGGGAAAAAAACCCCACCATGAAATTAAGAGTCAGTAGAGTCCTGAACTCACTGTGGGACTTTGGGCAAGTTATTTACCTTCTCTGAGCCTCAGTTTCCACATCTGTAAAATGAAGAGGGTTGGATCAGGTATTCTCTGAAGTCCCTTCCAGCTCAAAGTTAGTATGATAGGAAGGGAGGAGGCAGCAGCCTCCTTGTTCCCAGGATCTGCCCCACTAACAGAAAGCTGCTGGACAGGTTGGGTGAGAGGAACCAGGTCAGCCCCTAGAAAGAGAAGCTCAACCAGAATCATTTGTTCCAAGCCTAGTCCAGAGACTCTGCCTGGTGACAAGGGCTTTAAAATGGAAAAGGTTGTGTGGTGGAGTAGGAAGAATGCTCCATTTGGAGTCAGAAAAGCCAGGACTGAATCCTGGCTCTGTTGCTACTTATCTGGGCAAATCACTCAGCCTCCTATAGGACTCAGTTTCCTCTGCATTCCTTTCAAGATCTCAATCTAAAATTTCTATGGTCCTATAAACTTAGGGTCACTTTTTCTCTTCAGGTCTCAGCTTCTCCTTCTGTAAAATGAAAGGGTTATACTAGAATTAGAGTTCTTAACCTGGGGTCTATGAACTTAAAAAAAAAAGCTTTTAATAAAAACCCAGTAATTTGATATTGATTGTCTTTGCAATCTAGTGTAAAGGTCGTGTCTTTTCTTTGGTCAGTCAGTCATGAAACATTTATTCAGGGCCTCCTATATGCCAAGCAAGGAGGAAGAAAGGAAGGAAAGAAGGAAGGAAAGAAAGAAAGAAGAAGGGAGGGAGAGAAGGTGGGAGGAAGGGAAGGAAGGAAGAAAAAGAGAGAGGGAGGAAGGAAGAAAGAAAGAAGGGAATAAAGAAAGAAAAAAGAAAGAATTAAAAAAAAGATTCCTGACCTCAAGGAGCTTACAAGTCTAATGCGAGAGGCAACAATAACTACGTGCAAACAAGATATAGACAGGATAAAGTGGAGATAATCAACAGGGGGACAGGAAACGGCTTCTTGTAGAAAGTGGGATTTTAGCTGGGACTTGAAGGAAGCTTGGGAGGCAGGGGACAGAGATGAGGAGGCAGAGCATTGCAGGCACGGAGGACAGCCAGAGTTGGGGAGTGTCTTATGCAAGGATCAGCAAGGAGGCCAGAGTCATTGGATGGAAGGATAAGTGGAGGGAAGTGAGCTGTAAGAAGCCTGAAAAGGTAGGAGGGGGCCAGGTTATGAAGAGTTTTAAAAGCCAAATGGAGGATTTTCTATTTGATCTTGAAGGTGATAGAGAGCTACTGGCATTTACTGAATCGGGGGATGGCATGGTCAGACCTTTGATTTACAAAGATCAATTTGATAGCTTCATAAAGGACTATACCAAAGTAGGCAGAGACTTGAGACAGGGAGATCAAGCAACAGGCTCTTGGAGTAGTTCAGGCATGAGGTGATGATGTCCTGGAGCAGGATGGTGGCAATGTCCTGGGAGAAAAGAGGAAACATACCAACAATTCTAAGAAGGCAGAATCTACAGGATTTGGCAACAGCTTGTATATGAGGAATGAGAATGAGGAGCCCAGGACGACACCCAGGTTGCCAGCCTAGAAGTCTGGGAGAATAATGATATCCTCCACAGTAAAAAGAAAGTTGACATTGATCAATACAATGATTCACCATGATTCCAAATAACTCATGATGGAAAATTCTATCTACCTCAAGAGAGGGAACTGTTGGATTCTGAGGGCAAACTAAAGCATATTTTTTCACTTTATTTGTCTTGTTTTTATTTCTCAACGTGGCAAATAAAAAAATGTGTTTTGTATGACTTCACATATATAAATGGGTGTCATATTGCTTGCTTTCTCAATGGGACGGAGAAAATTTAGAGCTCAAAATTTAAAAAAAC
>NW_020954555.1:2066449-2070258 GCF_900497805.2 Vombatus ursinus | reverse complement strand
TGTGTGTGTGTGTGTGTGTGTGTGTGTGTGTGTGTGTGTGTTTAAGAGACGTTAGGAAGAAGGGAGAGCTTGAGAGAAAGAATGAGTTCCATTTTGGACATGTTAAGTTTAAAACGCCTATGAGCTGTCCAATGGACAACTGGATATAGGAAACTGGAGGTTAGGGCTGGATAACTTTATCTTTTATTTTCCCTACAGTTACTCCCGGGGGCTCCTTCCTGCCAATCCTCTGGGGCCTGTGGGTGGGCGTTAACCCGACCCCACTGTTGAGCTGGGAGCTGACTCAGAAGACTCGGGCTGGGGCTGCATTCCCTTCCCCTGAGGGGGGAGGTGGTGAGAGAAGCTGAGCTGAACTCCCTGGGTACAGGACGGGTGAAGACTTGTCTGAGTGAAACCGGGACAGCGCCTCCAGCATCTTACCTTTCCCCCTCCCCTTTCTTCCCTTCCTCCTCCGCCCCCCCCCCCCGCCTTTCCTAATCTCTTTCCCCCCCCAAACCCAAGCCTCTCCTGGCTCACCTTCCCCAGGCTCTGTTGAGCCGTGCGCTCCTATGGCTTCTCTCCCCATTGGTTGGCCAAGCCCTGGGAGGGATTTCCAGGGATGGCCCTGGACCCAGAGTTGGGTCCTGGCTTTAACCAGGGCCATGCCCCAGAGCTGCCCAGAACAGGAGGGAGGAAAGGGGCGGTGGAAACACTGGCTGGAGAGTGCCATCTTAGCAAGGGATGGAAATTGGAGGGAAGGGGGACGCAGGTGTCAGGATAGTTTAAGAAGGAGAGGGGCGGAAAAAGAGAGAGGAGTGGTGAACAGATACTCCAGCATAGAAGATGATAAGGGATTTCAGGGATGGGGGACATGCCTGGGATAGGAAGGTGAGTAAAGATAGGGGAGTGAAAGATGCCAGTGAGGTGTTGAGAATTGAGCTGAAGGGGCATGAGAAGAGAGATGTGTCCTGGTGGAGGGGGTGGGGGGAAAGGTGGGGAAGGAGAGGGCATTTTGGATGGGGGAATGGTGTAAAAGAGGGGCACCTAGGGTAAGGAGAAGGGGTGGCAGTGCAGGCGCTGGCCTGCGGCAAGTGATAGGGCAGAGCATAGGGATGGGAGTTGGGGCTGGACGTGACCACTCGCTTGCCTCCTTTTGTGACTCGCCCTGCAGAGTTAATAACCCTACTCGAATCGGGAGCTTTTTCACCGAGGGCACCCCCCCACCCCCCCAACCCCCTCCCCTTCCTCTTCTGCTTCAGACCTAGAATATCTCATCCTGGCTCCTTCAGATCTGGAGTGTCTAATCCCTTCATATGAACTGTCTCACTTATCATCTCTCCATCCCCCTCCCTTCATTCAAACTTGGGGTGTCCAATCCATCTCGGATTTCAGCTCACATCTCCCCTCCCAGGCCCCTGTGGTTATCCTCTTTTCTTCCCACCTGCCTGGGGTGTCCAACCCCATACCCAAAGCTGAGCTGGCCCAGAAATAACTTCCCCCCAACTTCCCATGGTGCCTTCTGGCCCCCCCCCATACTTGGAGCACTTCATTGCCATCTTAGATCTTGGGTGTTCATCTCAGGTTGGTGGGGTCTCATGCCCTGTCAAATCTTATCTGTCTCACACCTCTCCCTCCTTTGTCCTCAGAACTCAGACGTCTCATCTGCACCTTATCTTCACACCTAAAGCATTTCCTTCTCATCCCCTTAGATCTTGAGGGTCCAGCTCCGCCAGTATGGGGTGTCTAAATTCGCCCTCTCACCTGAGTGGTCTCACTTCTTGCCTCTCCCTCCTCCTCTCTTCACATCTGTGGCTTCTCACCTCACCTCTCCTCAGATCTGGCTTGACTCCCATTTCTTCTCATCACTGCCCCCAGTTTCTCCTCTTCACCCCCAGATTTGGCTTCCTTAGGTCCAACTTTCCTCCCACTCCAACACCAGGGCTGTCTCTTCTGCACCCTCATCACAGGCCCCCGGGTAGAGGAAGGAGTCCTCCGAAATTCTCAGCTACCGTTTGAATTCTCCTGGGGATTCAGGGTTAGTCCCTGACCTTGGAGTCTGTTGCTAGGACACAACCATGCCCCACCCCACCCCTCAACCCCACCTGACTCTGAGGTAATCTACCCCAAATCCCTTCCGGCTGCTCCCCGAGATGGGTCAGCTCCGCTGGGGGTGAGGGCCAGGTAATACTCGCCTCCAGAACCAGAAGGAAGCCAGGTCTCAGAACCAACACCCTCCCCCCACCCCCACCATGTGAGCCTCCCCACTCCCTCCTCCGACACAGATGGCAAAAAGACAAAAGGAGTGTCAGGGAAGCTTTCTTTATTGAGAGGGAACTTTGTCACACACTCAGACAGACATGCTCTCTGACAGTCGAAGACACACACACTCACTCAATCGCCAGCGCGCGAGCACACGCTATCATCCAAATACATTCACGCACTCCTCCTTCCTTCAACACACTCACACAGCCTCTGTGCCCCACCCCAGTCCAATCCCTCTCAAGCCCCTAAGGGCCTGGCACTTCCCCATCCCTAAGAACCCCAGGGGACAGGGCAGGAGATGGAGAGGGAGAGCACCAGGGGGCGGCCCACCCGGGCCAGGGAGGGAATGCAGCTCAGAGAATCAGGGATCGTGGGACAATCGTGGGGGCTCCTGCCACCAACGTCCCTGGTAGCCTGGGCCTAGAAGGAAAGACTCCCAGAGCTCCCTGCCCAGCTGCCCTCGGTTTCGTGTCTGAGTCGATCCCGAGCTGGGGCGCGCGGTGGGGTGGGGGTGGGGGTTTAAGGGACTGAGAAGGGAAGACGGCAGGGTTCAGGGAGGGAGAGGGATCGGGGGCCCGCCCCACACACGTCCTCTCCCCCGGGGGGGGCCAGGCCGGGGCGGGGGACGGGGAACGGAAGGGGCCGTCGGGGCGCCAAGGAGCGGGGCTCAGCTCTGGGGCTGCTCCTCGGGGGGCGGCGCCTCGCCGCCTTCCTCCCCGGCGCTGTCCGCCGTCCAGAGGGTCAGGTTGTCTCGCAGCAGCTGCATGATGAGGGTGCTGTCCTTGTAGGAGTCCTCGCTCAGGGTGTGGAGGTCGGCCATTGCCTCGTCGAAGGTGGTCTTGGCCAGAGAGATGGCCTCCTCGGGACTGTTGGCGATCTCGTAGTGGAAGACGGAAAAGTTCAGCGCCAGGCCCAGGCGGATAGGGTTGGTGGGCAGCATGTCCTTCTTGCTGATGTCCATGGCCTCCTGGTAGGCGGCGCGGGCCGAGTCGATGGTGCGCTTCTTGTCGTCACCCGTGGCCACCTCGGCCAGGTAGCGGAAATAGTCGCCCTTCATCTTCAGGTAGAAGACGCGGCTCTCGGCGTCGCCCGCGTGCTTGATGAGGTGCGAGTCGAGCAGACCCAGCACGGTGCCGCAGACGGCGCGCAGCTCGCCCTCCACCTTCTCCCGGTACTCGCGCACCGCGGGGCCCCGCTCCTTCTCGTCGGCGCTCTCCTCCTCGGCGCCCTTCTGCTCGATACTGGACAGCACCCTCCAGGCCCCGCGCTGGCAGCCCACCACGTTCTTGTAGGCCACCGAGAGCAGGTTGCGCTCCTCGCACGACAGCTCGTCACCTTTCTCCACGGCGCCCTTCATGAATTCGGTCATGTCCTCATAGCGCTCGGCCTGCTCCGCCAGTTTGGCCTTCTGGATCAGGCTGCCTCTCTCCATGGCTCGGGCTGGGGCTGGGGTCGGGGCTGTGCTGAATCCCTGGGCACCTGGGCTCTGCCTCTGCTCAGCCTCTCCCTCTCAGCCCGGCTTTTTGGCTGGGGTGGAGAGGGGCAGGGCTGGGCAGGAGGCGGGGCTG
>NW_020954555.1:2042589-2066384 GCF_900497805.2 Vombatus ursinus | reverse complement strand
TTTTTTTTCTGGCTGCTCCTTAAAGGTAAAGGGGCCAGGACAGAGGTGCATTAGTCATCATGGGAATGCTCAGCAAGGAGAAAGACAGGCGTGGGCCCCACCTACGGCAGCTGCCACCTGGGGCTCCCCCTGCCTTCTCTCTCATGGCGTCGGCAGTGCTCAGGGGACTCCTCTGAATTCCCATGTTTATGTCCCAATTAAAATTGACAATAATAGACTTCTTCACCACGACTCAGAGAGGTAGGGAGTTCGAGGATTAGGAAGTAGCCTGAGGTTTAGTTGATCTCTCAAAACCCCACTAGTTTTCAGGAAATAAATGGTCAGTCCCTTATTGGCCTGCCCATTGCCTATTTTACATTGGCCTATGTGCCTGGTAGGGGTGGGGGAGCGTGTGGATACTCTGGTGTGTGTGTGAGATAGAGAATGTGTCTCTTTGTGACAAAGCTTCCTCTTAACAGAAGCAGATCTTTTGGCTTTAAAGGTAGTATATCAGGACGCCTTCCGACAAACTCTGCCCTTACTCAGCCCCTACCCTGGGTCTAGAAGACATTGGAGGAAGTGCTCTAGCTGCCTCACAGACACTAGGTGGGCATAGCCTGGCAGCATCCTGCAGTGTGCCAGGAGTTGTGGATATACATGGTGAATGGGCAGTGCTGGATCCTGCTGATCCCTCTTGGGGGCCCCCAGGCATCTCTCTGCCTTAGGCATCATATCATGAGAAGCCCCCTTAAAGCTAAGCAAAGTCCCTGTGGCCCTGCTCCCTAAATCTCCACCCCCCACTCCCAGATTGTTGAGGTGGCATCTCCATGTGCCACTTAAAGATGAGTTTAACAAGCGAGGACGCTCTAGGCCCATCCTTTGTAATTAGCCACCTCAGCTGGGCCCAATACCATCCCCATTACACTGCAATTTTCCCTTTCAACTCAGCAGTGGGTTCTCACTGGCTGGAGGACTTTCCTTGGGGACACTGCTCTGGCTGGGCTCCATGCTTAGGTGTCTGGTAGCACCCTCCCAAGCCATAGAGTATCAGGGAGGCTCATGTGGGCGCCCAGGAGAGGGTGGGGTCACCGACTTCGTCAGCTGCCCCACTTTCCTCTCTGACTCACCTTTGACCTAGTGCCAGGCTCCACTGATTCGTCTGAGGCTGGCAAACAGGGCACCCAGGCTCTGGGCCCATTTTGGTTGGGGAGGGCATCACTGACTCCCAGGGCAAGCAGTGGTGACACTATGGATGGCCATGGTCTTGTTTTATGAGGACTCCGACGGGGATTTTATTGAATCACTTCCAATTTATTTCACAGACATTTTTCTGTTCCTGTCCTGTGCTCATGGCCCCCTGGCTCAGAGGGCAAGTAGCAGCATCCCCTCTCTATACCCTCAGGCCCCACTGGATCACACCTTCCTTCCAGTTGGGGTTCTGGCTCCACCTCAATGGAGAGCCACACCTAAGGGAGCTGGCACATTGCCTATGGGGTGGGGGTGACCACTGAACAGCAAGGGGCTCCTGCTTATCTAGCCCCACCCCACAGCTCTGTAAAGAGCAGGCCTAGCGTTCAGGGGTGAGGCTTCTTGCTCTGGGATCTGTCTGGGCTCCTCTCCTCCAGTTCCTCTAATGGTCCCTATGCTAGGGCTACTAAGCAGCCTGGCTTCTCCTAGTACTCACCTATGTGGGCACAAAGGGCCTGTTCTTGGTGCAGCCACTGCCGAGATCTGTTTGATGTCCCACTATGAGCCATCCTTCCCTGCTCAGGACAGCAGCCTCTTTGCTATTGAGGAAAGATGGAGTCATGCCTAGCCAGAGGGAACAGACTCCTGGTGAATCAGGAGGGATTTTGGTTAGAAGTAAGAAAGACCTTGGTCACAGGAGGAATCCACATGGGTGTAGGTGAAGTCCCTACAATCCATGTGGCATCCTCAGTAATGGGACAATCCCCAGACCAGGGCCTTTCTCCTTCCCCTGTTGGGGTTGGGATTCCAAGCCAGGCCAAGGAAGGGGGGTAGGGCTTGTCCCCAGTTTTTCTTCTGAGATTTTAGGGTAGGTGAGAGACCACGAGGCTTGTAGCCAGAGGACCTGGGCTTGAATTTCAGCACTACTACTGGCCTTGTTAACGCTGAACAAGACATTTCCCTCTGCAGACTTCATTGTCCTCAGCTGTAAAATTAAGTAGCTATAAATACTGGGGTCCCCCACCCCATCCCTGCCCCCTCCCAGCTCTGACATTCTATTCTAAGGGCCCTCTCAACTCTGACATCCTGTGTTCTAAGGGTACCTCCCAGCTCTGACGTCCTGTGTTCTAAGGATACCTCCCAGCTCTGATATCCCCTGTTCTAAGGGCCCTCCAAGCTCTGACATCCCCTGTTCTAAGGGCCTTTTCAGGTGCAGAGCTGATCCTGGGATCAGTTCTGTTTTACTCCCACCTTTCCCTCCCCCACCCCATTCCCTGGCCTAGATTGGTTCCAGAGCTCTCTGGTACCTTCCTGGAGTGCTAGTCACTCCTCAGGTTCTCCATCTCAGGATGCAGCAATGCTGGAGGAGGGCAGGGCTGGCCCAAGGGATTCAGGAACCTGGGTTCTGACTGTACTTCCCCAGGTCAGTTATCCTATTACAGCCCAGCCTGTAGAGGGGAATGCATGCTGGATGGTGAAGCCTTGCCTCTTCCCAGCTTATCCTGGACATGTAGATCCCGTTTGTACATGGCTCTTTGAACGTTGTCATCCCATCGGCCTGTGAGCTCCTCCAGAGCAGGGACTGGTGTGTTTGTTTTGTTTCTGTTTTTTGCCTTTCTTTGAATACCTAGCATTCAGTACAGTGCCCAGCACATAGCAGCACTTGATAAATGTTTGTTGACCGTCAGTCATGAGATCTGGCTTCTGGTCCTGGCTGTCACTGCCTACCTGGCTACTCAGTCACTTCCCTTCTCTGGAGGTTATTTGCAATATGAAAGAATTGAATTTGATGTCTCTAAGGTTCCTCTCATCAATATTGTCTTACGCCCTTCTCAATATATACCTGGAATGAACTGTTTGTCAACTCCGTCCCAGGGGTTGAAGTACTTATCTTTCTTCCAGGCCCAACTCACAGGGCCATCTTTTCCATGAGGCTTTCCTTGACCTCTCCAAACTGCCACCCCTCACCCCCATCGAATGTGACCTCCTCTCCTTTAACAGAGACAGGTTAGAACAGTGGATAGAGCACTGTCTCTGAAGTCAGGAAGATGTGGGTTCAAAGCCTGCCTCAGACTATTAGCTGTGTGACCTTTAACAAGTCACCACCTCTGAATCTCAGTTTCCTTATCTATAAAATAAAGGGACAGGTCTAGATGACCTCCCAGCTCTGGTTCTATGATTCTATACCCCTTCAACTCTCTGAGACTCAGTTTCCCCATCTGTAAAACGAAGGGGTAGGTTTAGATAGCTCCTTGCTCTCATTCTTGAAGTCCTATCCTCAGGGGCTGATGTGTGGCCCAGAGGAAAAAGTTTGTGTGTAAAACATTTTGCATGCATTAAAAGGCACTATAAACGGCAGTTATTAACTCTGGACAAGGTAAGACATCCTGTATTCCCCTGGCAGCTAGGGGCCTTGGGCAGCCCCTTAACTTTTCTCAGGCTCCTCAGTTTGCCTGGGAGTCAGAATGCCTGGATTCTGTACCTCCCTGACTTCTGACTCAGTTCCTGTCTTGGGCACCTCCCTGCGCCTCCAGGCCTCCATTTATCACTGAGGAGGCAGCAGGCCCGGGCCTGGCTGTTTGGGGAGGTCCAGATGGGCCTCTCCCAGCACAGCTCCCTGAGACACCCTGTTCAGTGGCCTATGTCAGCAGAAATAGTCACTTTCCCCATCCTGCCTCCCCTCCCCTGCTCAGAGCATCCCCTTTAGGAGGGCAGGGCCCAAGCCTTCAGTGCCACATGGCTACCCAATAATTTTTAACTGATAATAACAGGCTTTGCTTTGGCACTCAAGGGCTGTTCTATGGAAGGCAGGTGGCCACTGGCTGTTCAGGCCTTCTCAAAACGAGCCCTGCGAGGGAAAGACGGGATTTAGGTCAGAAACAGGAAGAGTTCTTGACTGGAAAGGCTGAACTAACTCACATCTCTACTCACATCCTTCTCTGACGCCTCTTTATGTCACAGAGGTGACTCTGGGCCTGGGAAGGGTCTAGTTGTGGTAAGTTCTAGTAGGCCCTACCAAGTTGGAAAGACTTCCAGCAGAAGCCTGGGGAGAGACTGCATGTGCTTTCTGAGAAGCATGGAGAGGCTCGTCACCGTAGGATCTGGCTTAGCACCAGGAAAGGACATTTTTTGGCCACAGCAACTTGTGACAGTCTATGTACAGTCTATGGGATAGTGTTTGTGAAACCTTGAAATATAAATATATATACATATACATCCATACATATGTCCAGATATATACACATATATACACAGCCCTGTAAAAGTTACAAAGGGCTTTCCCCAAAGCCTGGTGTGGTACATAGAGGACTAGACTTACAGTCAGGAGGGCCTGGATTCAAATCCTGCCTCTGAAACTCAGTAAGAGTATGACCCAGGGCTACTCATTTCAATGGAGTTAACAACAGAGCTTACCTCCCAGAGCTCTTGTGAGGTTCAGATGGGACAGCAGACATTGTTTGAGCTGGATGGTACAATGGAGTCAGGATGACCCAAGCCAGAGATGTTTGTCAGGCTCCCTAGAGATCAGGGGCTTGGCGAGCTCCTCGTGCCCCAGGCTGACAGCGCTCAGCAGCGCCACCAGCACCCAGACCTAGGCCCAGGCCGGCCATTTTTAGGACACGAGGATGACCATCACAAGTCCTTGGAAAAGGGGAGGGAGGGAGGCCAGGCTGGATGCCCTGCCCTCAGCTTCTTTGGCTGTCTGTCAGGTGACAAGGGCTGGCCTTCAGAACCAGGAGTCTGCATGGTCTGATGTACAAAAGGCCGGACTTGTAGTCAGGATGGTCTGGGTTCAAGGCCTGACTGTCTTGGACCAGTCATCTCACGTCCCTGGTGGCAGGTTCCTCGTCTAAAAAGGAAGGGGCTGGACTCTGTGGTCCCTTCCAGCTCCGAATCAAGAAAACGCTCCATTGGCTGACGGCTTTTGATAAGACACAGTACGAACTAGATACAGGTCATATCACTTTGCCTTTGTTTTCTTATCTATAAAATGGGGAAAATAGCTTTTGGACCACTGATCTTATGGGGAGACCACGAGGTGAGCCCTTTGTAAATTCTCACTGCCACCCAGCTAAGCTGTCACATTGGGGGTCGCTGACATTACCCCCAGTACTTCTCTCCCTCAGAACAAGTGGGCCCCATGGCCTGAGAGTAAAGGCGGCAGAAAGCAGGTATTATACGGCAAGGAGAAGAATCTTTATTTGGTTCAAAAAAAGGTCAAAGGCAGAGACAAGCAGGCCCAAACCCATCTTCCCTCCACCCCTTTCCAGTCCTAGGCTGGCTGAGAGAAGGTATTAGGCCTGATCCCGCAGCTCCCTCTTCTTCCATGGGGACCAGAGAGCGAGAGACAAAGGGCACTGGTATCACCTGGAATCTCAAAGGGGGTGGGGGGCTGGTGGCATCGTGGGAACAGAGTTAGGCCACCGGTGCTTAGAACAGTCACCTAACCTGTTCAACAGCATCATCAGCACGAAAGACTCCTAAGAAAACTTGTTCAGCTAGACAACGGCTGTGCCTAGGCTTGGGGGTGGGGGGGGAAGTAAGGCAAGATTTCTGAAGGGCCCTGGCTCCTTACAAGTTTGGGAAACAGGAGAGAAGGGATTGCTTCCTGGTTTAGCAGCTAATTTATGGCTTCTAACAATTTGGGAGAGGAAGGGTCTCGGCTCAGGGGCAGGGCAGGGCAGGGCAGGGGGTGGGGAGGGGAAGTGCCCAACAGACTTCTTCTGGGGCTGGGTCTTTGTCCCCTAGAGGTGGGGGGACAGGCGGGACCCTTGCTGAGCAGACATACAGGAGGCAGAGGGAGCAGACCCTGGAGGCACAGACGGTGGCAGATGGGCTGAGGCTTCAGGCAGGGGGAGATCCTGGAGGCCCTGCCTTCTCGGGGCTTCTCCCAGAAAGGCAGAAGGCTGCAGTCCTCAAAAACTCCTTAAGGCCCCTCGCACACTGGAATTCCCCCATCATTGGGACAGCAAGGAAGGAGAAGAGAGAGGTTAGAAGTAAACCAGCTCAGGCAGGAGCAGGAGGAGGAGGCCTGGGGAAAGGGAGCACAGGCTACTGGGACAGGGGCGGACCCCCTCCCAAACAGCAAGGATTGTGGAGGGCACGAAGAGCAAAGAATGAATAAAACCAAGCCAAAAGTACTGCAGGGGAGAGAAAGCCAAGATGGACGACAGTCAGAGACCAAGGGTCTCCATGCTCCGTGGGGCAGAAAAGCCACCAGAACCGCCTGTACACTAGCCACATGGTAGCAGGCTCTCCCCTGCTCCAGCTTCCTCTAGCTGGAGCCCAGAAAAGCTTGAGAGGGGAGCCCACCACCTCTATCCTGGGGCTACCAGCACAATCAGGACCCAATTCCCAGGGACAAGCAGGGTCCTCCACCTTGCTCCCCATAAAGCATAATCATGCTACGTGGGAGAGGCTGCTGACTTTCCCAGCCTAAGCCATTTGCCCCTCCATCCTCTTTCCTATGGGGCAGGGGGAGCTTGAGGTGAGCTCCCCCTAGCCAGCCCACCTACTGAGCGCCTACTCACACACACAACACACCACACCAGACAGATGAACAATTTCTGTGAGGCATGCAATGAAGGTGAGATGAGGGGTGGGCACCAATGTGGGGGAGTAAGGCACGATCTTACCAGCTAACCCTCAGCAAGGAGGCCTGTTAGGTCCCCTCAGGCTGTGCAGGAGATGGCAAAGTCCTGACAGGTGTCCTCCTGGGAGGGGAGATACCGGAGAGTGCCAGTGTTAAGAGATGCCTGCCTGGCACTTCTCCCCTGGGCACAGAGGTGGGGGGCAGCCCCCACACCAAAACTAGGATCTGTGGTCTTCCAAACTCACTCAGAGGTTACTGGGAGTGGAGGGACCAGATGAAGATGGTGGCAGAAAGGAGAAGGGGTATCTGTGACCTCAGAGAGAATTTGGGGGAGATGAGGGAGATGGAGAAGATAGACAAACAAGATGTTTCCTGCCAAAGCCTAGACGTCCTTGGTTCCATCCCCACTCTGGGGGTTCCAGTCATTGGCTCTCTCTACCCTGGCCTGGGTGCTCTGCAACCTCAGCTGAATCAGGTGAGATGACAGGCCTGAACCAGCCAAAGCTCTGCTTTCCCTCTGCCTCCCTAGAGGAGACCCAGACCTTGGATGGAAAAGCAGAGTCACCACCAACTCCCCCCTTTTTCAAAGGAAAAATAAAGCCAACCAAAGCAAATCAACTCTTAAAAATAAAAATTTTATTACAGGCAGGAACAAAGAACACTGGCCTCAATGAAAGGCAGATGGGCTCCCCCCGCCCCAAGCCAGCTCCCCCGTTCTCCTCTGCAGGGCCAAGGATACTGACGCCCAGGCCACTTTGAGCTTTCCGTGAGTTCCCTGGGCAACTGCCACTTCTAGACAAACTGGCTCTTCAAGCCTCTGCCCCCTGGCCTGGAGGGACCATTAATGGGAGTGCTGCAGCATCGTGGAAGGCCCACAGCTAAAAGGCCTCGATGGATGGGTGGAGGACCCAGGACAGTCCTGAGGTTCTCACCTACTCCTAAGAGGGGCTACGGCTCTGGGCAGCTCATAGAGGGAAGGGGCTGGGCTGAACGCTAGCCCGGGGCTCAATCTCCCAGGCTAGAGCTTGGCTCATTCTTTCCGTCCAGCGGCCCCGGCCCCGGCCCCTGCCCCGCCCCCGCCCCCAGTCACAGGCTGAGGGGCAGCAGTCAGCTGAGCTGCCATTCTCAGCTGCTTCCAGCCGCTCATGCTCTTCCAGGATTGTTCAAATCTCTTGATACTCCCAAAACCCCACCCAAATGCACTTTGGCCTGTTGGGGCAGATTTCAGGCCGGAAGCCCAGCTTGGGGAAGGGGGGGCAGCCCTGGCGTCACCCAGCCACCAGGTTTCTGACATCAAAGTCAGTGGTTGGGAGGTGGGAGTGTGGGGTGGGAAGGGAGTGTGGGAGGACACCCAGAATGGGGACTCGGCCCCCCCTCGGGAACTTCAAGTTGCCATTCACAACTAGTATGTGTACACACACACACACACACACACGTCTCTGTCTTTCTCATTCACTCTCTCAGCTCCCATGGCTCATATGGCACCCCAGCCTGCTTCTGCTAGGCTCAGATCCCCACAGGTGGGGTGGGAATTTAAAAAAAAGCCAAAACGCAGGGCAGGCATGTGGGGGAGTGGGAGCCATCCAAGCAATCAGCCAGGCATGCACAAATGAAAACACACACACACACACACACACACACACACAGCCAGATACACTTACAACAAACCATAAGGTCTCTCGTAACAAAATCACAAAACCAACCTGCCTCTTGCCAACACCACCCAGCACTAGAGAAACAACAACGGGGCTGAGGATTTTTTTTCTTTTAAAAATTCTATGTAGAAAAGAGTTCTATAAAATTGTGCAAAATACCCAGCAGCTTCAGTAAAACCCGTTTCAAGTATTGCCAGCGTGTGTGTTTGTGTGCATGTGTGTGAATGTGCGTGTGACTCACCCACACCAGGGAGGTAGGGCAGCCTGGTGTACGGTCCCTGGATCCAGACTGGGGGGAACGAGGGGAGGGCTCTCACTGCTTGGTTCACTTGTTCCAAGGAGCCTCAAATAGGGACGCCCTTCGCCCCCACCCCCAATCAAGTTCCTGCTGGCACTGGACACCCTGCCTACCCCCACTATCAGGTGGCTCTGGCTCCTTTCTGAGAAGAGACACAGGCAACCCCCAAGCCCTGGGAAGTGTCCCAGGCCCTAAGATCTGCTCTTCAACCTGCTGAGCCTTCATGGCCCCCTGTCACTGTGACAGCTGCCCATGGTTTCAGCAAGGCCCGGAGCCCACTCACACCCACATCCATCTATACAGGGCGAGACCTTCTTAGTGTAGACGTGGGTATAAAAGGCAAAGACACTGGTTCTCTATGGCAAAGTGGGCACATGTCCCTCCCAGCCCCAGCCCCAACTATGACCAGGCTCCCCGCTGTGAGCCAGTAGGCAGTCTCTGGCCATTTCCACATGGCTCCTGGACTTGGTGGAGGGGCATTCCCCTGAGGTGTGAGAGGGGCAGCAACAGAAGAGCTCAGGAACAGCCGTGGGGGGGCAGTGCCAAAATAAAGGAGAGGAGGCTTGACTTGGGTGTTGGGTAGCTCTGGCCCAGGGGGCAGAGGCGGGTCCAGCAGGCACAGGGAGGCAGTGGGTGCAGGGAGGAGGGACTGGCAGGCTGGCAAGCACTCAGCTCCTCTAGGGGAGGCCTCCTACCATGCTGCCGTCTGGCTTGGCTTCACAGGTGGGCTCCTCCTTCTTGCTAGGAGACGGCAACTCGGTGTCTGGCTGCACAAAGCCCCTCCGGTCAATCAAGCTTCAAAAACACAAAAGCGAGAGACCTGATGGGTCAAGAGCCATCTGCCATTAAGCAGCTTGGGCCTGCCCCCTGCCTGCCCATGGCGGGCAGTGAGGGGAGGCAGAAGGCCCCGACGAAGGCTAGCCATGACCTGGGCTCCAGCCCCTCCCCTTTCAGAGCAGGAGGGCCTGGAATTTACGCCCTGCAGAATCTGGGTCAGAAGAGATTTCAGGGAACATTCAATTCGAACCCTGCTTGAATTGAGCTGCTACAAAATTTCCAAGTGGTCCTCTGGCCTCTGTCTGAATATCTCCAGTGAGGCGAAATCCTTGCCTTTTCAATTTGTTACTTTTCTGGATTAGAAGTCAATGGGAAAACAGGAAGCGCGTGGATGGAGGATGGTGGTGAAGAGAGAAGGGCTATGCAACCATCAGTACTAGCCCCTGCTCTCAGTGGGGAACAGCCCCAGGCTAAGGCTTCCTGACGGGGGAGCTCTACTGAACTGTTCCAACCACTTTGGAGAGCACTTTGGAACGAGGCCCCAAAAGCAAACCATGGAAAGCCTTTGGCCCAGAAATACTGCTACAAGGTCTTTGCCCCAAAGCAATCAAAGAAAGAGGAAAAGGGCCCGCCGCTGCAGAAATATTTCTAGCAGCTCTTTCTGTGGTACCAAAGACCTAAAAACGGGTTGGGGAGGGGGAGATGCCCATGAACCGGGGAACGGCTGAACAAGTTGTGGTATATGAGCGTGATAGAATATGACTGTGCTGAAAGAAATGATGAAGGGGATGGTTTCTGAAAACCTAGGAAGATCTCTGAACTGATGCAAAGTGAACTGAGCAGAATAGGGAGGTTACTGTACAGTCACAGCAAAGTCTCAACAGTGGAAGCCATTGAGGAGCTCGGACTGATGTGGTGACCAGCCACATCTCCAAAGGGCTCCACACTGCCCCCTGCCACCACCCGGCTGATGGAGTTGAGGGGCAGACCAAGACAGTTTTTTAAAACACAACCAATGAGGTAACTTGTTTTGCTCAACTACACATGTCTGTAACAATGATTTTTTTTTCTTTCTTTCTCAACGGAGAAGAGGTGAATTTTCATTGCTTTGTCTCGGTATCCCCAGTGCCTAGCCCAGTTCCTGGTACATAGTAGACACTGAATAAATGCTTGTTGAATGATATGGCATGAAGACCCTGCAAGGGGCTGTCTAGGCCTCTTACAGAATGCTCTCCCTCATGTGTTCACTAGGTACCAGAAGGCGCCTTCTAATGCTTATTCCTATTACCAAGGGAGGAAGGGAAGGGGGATAAGGCCGAGAGACAGCAGAATGCAGTAGAAGAGCACCTGCTCTGAAGTCAAAGCCTCCATAACAGCCAGTGTGGCACAGGGGAAAGGATAAAGCTCTAGAGGAGAGGCTCGAGTTCAAATCTCGTCTCTGCCACTTAATACCTGTGTGAACTTGGCAAGTTACATAATGTCTCCAGGCCTCAGTTTCTCTCTAGAAAACAAAGGGGATGGACTTGCTGAGCTCTAAGGCTTCTCTAGCCTTGAGTTCTACTGCCCTAAAGCAATGGTTAAAGTGAGAGCTGGGCATAGAGACAGGCTTCAGCTTTCTGTGCCTTCTCTCCTCTAGGAAGGACTGGAGACACATCTAGGTCATACTGCAGAGAGGAAGTCCAGGGAAGGGGATGAGATGACGGGACCATGATCACTCACCCGGGCAGCTGTGCCAGCAGAGGGATCAGTTACCACCCAGCCAAGCCAGCTGGACCACTCATACCCTGTGCTACCCACCAGCTCCCTCTGGTGATGAGATGGCCCTGTGACCTGGCTTCTAGTTAAGGGGAGATCAGGGGCTCCAGCCAGGGCAGCCACCCTGCCTCTCGCACCCCAGGCTGGCAGCGCCTAGCCACCACACCCCCCAAATCAGCAGCGAGCTCTCAGCAACTTTAGCTGGGCAGCTAAGCATGCCAGTATGTCCATCCTAACGACAGGTAAGCTGTGGCTGGTCCTTCACTTCATAAAAGAACCCCTCTTTGAGCTGCTTTAGGTAGCAAGTGCCCTATGCAGGTATAAGGCGTTTATACAAAAACTTCTGGAAAGGACCTCTGACCCCAGAGGATGACCAAGACTCCCTGCTTCTGCTCCGCCCCCCGTCTCTGGAGAGGAACACTGGATAAGCAGAGCCCAGTTCGCTACTTATTTCTTGTGTGGTCTTGGGTTATTTCTCCCTCCCTAAGCTGCAGTTCCCCACTCTGAAAAAAGAGAGGTTGGAGCTGGTGGTCTCCATAGCCCCTTCCGGGTCTCCATGACCCTCTAGCTCCCTCATCCTGGGACAGGGCCCTGGCCTTGCCTGGCTGCCAGGCTGAGGTGAGGGCCTGGGAAAGCTGCAGAGGCCCCAGGTTGTAAGTATGAGGCCCAGGATGCCTCAGGGTGGGGGTGGGGGGCCAGGCTTCAGGCAGGGCTGCTCACCTGGGGGGCAGAGGCCCACAGAGCACAGCGCAGCAGTTGGCAACGACACTTTTATGGCTGTAGGGGTTGGTGGAAGCCTCCATGTTTTTCTTACTGGACCACGAGCCTTTGATCTGTAAGTAGAAGAGGCCAAGTTAAAGCAGAGGTGGGGGGAAGGGTACCTAACAAGCCAACTCCAAACTCATGTGCCACTCAGGGAGGGTGGGCTTTGGGGTCCTACCCTACCCCTGTGTGTGTTTGTACAGAGGCAAGAGGGGGTCAGTCTGAGGAAAGGTAGTGTGAGGAGTGAGGTGGGCACAGTGATGATATGAGGAGGAAGGAAACAGAACCAGTCAGCAGACATTCACAGCCTCAGAGAAGCCTTGCTACAGAATTCTCCAACCCCGGCCACCACACTGATACCCAGGAGCCCAGCTCCTTCCACTCAAGTCTTCCTTCCCTGTGTCCTCCCCTCCAGGCACCAGGTACCATTCCCCCTCCTCTGAGTCCCAGAGGAACTGATGGGTCCACTTAAGTGGGTGTGTGCACTCAGGAATGGGTGGACCTCTGGATCTCATCTTCCCAGGCAGAGTGGAAGCCTCAGGAGGACCAGCACTGGGCTTGTTCTGTGTGATGTCAGAGATGCTTTTAGTGTCTGGGCTGACCGGCCTCTATGTCCTCAAACCTCTGGGGCTCTTCTCCTTCCCCTCCCCACGTGAGTGTAGTAAGACCCTGGGAGGCAGGGATCATGGGCTGGGGACGGGGAATTCCCATTTGACTTCTCATTAGTTTGAATAACTTATAATCTATGTTCTAGGTCTCCATTTCTTTCTTTTTTTAAGTGATGCCTTCACTTGATCAATGAGCACCCACCTTCTTTCCAGCTCTGCTACCAAAAAAGAACTCCTAAGACTCTTTGGGCGTCTCTCTTTCTTTGACCTCCTGGAGGCACACAGCTAGCAGAGGTCTCTCTGGAGGATTCAGGCCCTACCTACCTTAATCTGTAAAATGGGAATAATACAATCTGCCTAGCCTACTTCACAGGATTGTTGTGGGAGGACCAAATGAGAAACACAGGAATGTTTTGTAACCAACCATCCAGGTCACCCTCCACCAGCAGTCAGACCACCAAATGTTAGTGCACAGTCTTCAAAAGAGGCCCCATCACCTTAAGGCCAACCTGGGGGTGAGCCTCTCCAAATTGGGCTAAGCTGGTGCTTAGACCATAGATATCCAAGTCCATCACCAGGCCATTCTCAAAGCTCTTCTGGATTGGTGGGCTTGACCAAAGCTGGTGTTCCTCCCATAAGGGCCTAGACAGCCCAGGACTGGCTCATTTCCACTGGCTGCGAGAATCAGTTCTGCTCCACACAGCCCAAACTAACCCCAAAACATGCAAAGCCAGCTAGGGCTATTTTCTATATGACAAAATCATTCTCACCTACACATGCTTCAGTTTCCTTATTTGTAAGATGGGGATACTGGCACTTCCTACCTTGAGGGAAGCCTTAAACCTCCACAAAAATATTTACTATCTTCATAACGGAATTAGAATTCTTTTCATCTAGCTCAGAGTCCTTCACTATCTGGCCACCCTTCTGTGGACACTCGCTAATTTGTCAATGTCCTTCTCAAGAGGTAGCCCCCAGCCCTGTACCCAGGACTCCAGCTATGGCCCAGCCAGGGCAGGGGAGTGTGGGATCATCGTCCACTTAGCCCCTGACACTAAACCTCTTCTAATGGAGTCTAAGATGCCATTAGCTTTCTTGGCTCCCACACCTCACTGCTGACTCAGTAACCTTGTTGTCTGCTAAAACTCTGGCTCTTGCCTTCTCCCCCATCTTGTACTTGTGAACCCACTTTGTTGAGCCCCAGGATAACATTGTGCATTTATATCTATTAAACGTCACCCAATCTGATTCTGCCCAGTGTGCTAGGCTATCAAGAGAGTTTGGAAGACTGTTGGCCCATGTGTTGTCTATTTCTTCCTGGTTTGGGGACTTGTGGACCTCTGTCCTTTACCCAAGCAAATGACAGAAGTATTAAGGAGTGTGGGGCCAAGCCCAGATCCCATAGAGAGCTCCTTCCAAGCTGCTGTCAAACCACTCAGGACACTTCCTGGGTTCTAGCCATTAAACTAATTGTAAAATCTTGCCCTCTTCCTTAAGAACCGCACAAGAAATTGTCATGGCCTTATAACTTGCAAACTCCATTTTCTGCCTTTCTGAAAACTGGCCCATTAGCCCTTCTCTAGGTGTGTGATGCTTCTCCCATTCACCGCCATTTTTCAAAGATGTCTCACAGTGGCTCAGCGATCTCATCTGCCTGTCCTTTCAGAGCCCCAGGATGCAGTAGTTCATGTGGCCCTGGTAACCTGAACCCACCCAAGACAGCAAGACCCTTGATGAGCCTCAGTTTCTTTAACTGTAAAAGAAATGTGATATTGCATTTAGGGTTTGTTTTTTTTTGTGGCGAAAGCATTTTGTAAACCTTCAAGCACTATAAAAACGTGAGGAGTTCTTTCATGATGCAGACTGTAACCTCTCCTGGGCAAACACCTCTTGTCCATGTCCTTCCAAGAGTTTACCACAGAAGGCTACTCAAGGTGCTGGGGGCTTTCCTCCCCGAGTTATTGCTATTATGACAAAGGCCAGATGGTAGGTTATAGAGACTCCTGGATGAGCCTGGAAAACAGGATCACAGACTGACAGCTGGAAGGAGGCAAACCCAACCCTCTCATTTTACAGATGAGGAAACTGAGGCCCAGGAACATTGTGCTGGTCTCTCTGCCTGAATCCAATGCTCTTTCCACTATACTACTTTCCTGGGCAAGTCTGAGGCTCTAAATCCAAGGTCCTAGCTGGGGCAAGGCTGGCTTTTCTCATGAAAGGCCCCAAAGCTCTTTGTACAATTGGTGCTGCGTTGCTGGGGTCACAGGGGCTCATCCATAGGAAGCTGACACACAGAGGCTTCACACATCAAGCTGGCATCAAGTGCTGCTGGCCTCTGCCCTGGTCGGCCCATATCCAGCACGAGGCGTTCGGAAGGTGAGCGCCACAGAGGAGAGGCCTGGATGCTGTCCCACAGGTCATAGCTGAAGGAGGCAGAGAAGCCTGGGGAGGGGGTGTAGGTCAGACCAACTCTTCAAGGATCTGTCGGGCTGTCACTGGGAGGGGGATTAGCCAGCTTGAGGGGGCTCACAGGGATCCTGTGGGACTAGGAGCAGTGGGTGGAAGCTTCGGCACAGACGACTCCGGCTTGGCTGGGCTGTCCCAGAGAGGGATGGGCTGCCCTGCAGATAACAAATTCCTATTTATAGGAGGCCTCTGAGCAAAGGCTGGGTGCCCACTTGTGGCCAATGTGGTGAAAGAGACTCCTGCTCGGTGCAGGGGTCTGGACTGCCTCTTACGTTCCCACCAGCTTCCTCTGGCTTCGTCAGCCCTGCCATCCCTGCAGCGCAGTACGGGGGCTTCACTCACCTGACAATAACCCATCCTCTCCCACCTGGCACACAAAGCAGACCCCAGTTATACTCACGTCTTCATTGGTTGTCAGGTTCGAGGCGACGAGGTAAGTGTGAAACCCTGAGAGGCCCAAGATGGACCAGATGGAGAAGAAGCAAATCACCAGCTCCAGCACAGTGAGGAGGCGTCAAAGAAACCACGTTCTTCAGGGGGAGCGGGGAGAAAGCAGGGCTGGGGGACAGGCAGGCAGGTACAGACATTCACCTCTGAGAAGTGGCACAAGCGACATAAGGGGGAGAGTGGGAGCCGGTGTCACAAGACACAGGTATGCTGGGCGCCTGTGGGCAGATAGCTCTCTCGATGAGAGGCTTGGCCTGCAGCCACTCTCAAGGGACCAGGGACCCAGGGACCTGATGCTATGAGAAGGGGCTATTCTAGTATGGCCATTTCTGAGACCCTAAGCAGAACAATAACTAGTCTGGGGTGACCAGGGCTTTTGTCCAGGGTGCCTGGGGGCACACTTCTTCCTCTGGGTCCTGACAAGGCGTGCTTCCTTTCTGGACAGCTGTGTCAGGTAGCAGAGGGCCAAGGGCCTTGGGACAAAAAGGACTTGCTTTGGGAAGGAAGACTGCCATCTTGCTTCAGGCTGCCTCCCCCAACCAACCAAGGGGCCTGTTGAAATAAGGCCTCTCTTCTGAGGCCTGCCTCTCCCCACTACTGCATACCTCCTGGTCTGGGGACCCCAGCTACAAAGGATGCCCAGAGGGAGTGGCAATTGTGAACCCTGCTGGTCTTCACTCATCCTTTCAAGCAACAGTTGTTGGTATGTCCCTGGATTTCTGCCTCTACCCCAACCCCCCAACAGAATCTACCTCAGTTGCTGAAATTCTCACAGCCCTAGGACTCAGACCTTCTTACCCTTCAACCTTCTCCCATCCTTCCCCTCCATTTTATTAGTTTCTCTAATAAAATAATGTAGACACGCAAATCTTCCCTTTACCGTCTCTCCCTTTTCTGTAGTGATTAACACTAGACTGAGGCCAGCAAGGGGGACACCTGAAGGATTCTGGGCTCCCTAGGATTTAAAATGGGAAGAACTCTGGGTACAGAGTGTTCTAAGGCACTGGGTATTCTAAGAGACCCATTTCTTTACAAACCGTCTCCTCTGAGTCCTGGCTCTCCCCCTACCCCTGCCAGCAAACACAAGGCCTGACACTTCACAGGGATGTAGGAAATGCAACCTCAAGTAGCAGCTGCAGTGGTCACCATCATCACAGGTGTACTTACAGTAGTAACAATAATACCAATGGTTAGCATTTATATAGCACCCAAAGGTTTGTAAAGTATTGTACAATTATCTCATTTGATCCTCACAACAACCCTGAGAAATAGGTGCTATTATTTTGCTCATTTTGCAGATAAGGAAACTGAGGCAGATGGAGTTTTGTTGTTGTTGTTTGTTTTTGGTGACTCGCACAGGGTCACCCAGTTAGTCTGAGGTGGGATCTAAACTCAGGTCTTCCTGACTCCAGGTCCAATGCCCTGCCCGCTGGGCCATCTTCCATACCCTATAGAAATGCTGCAGACAAGCACCAGATAGATGGCATGCAGGTGGGCACACCCATTTCACCCAGCACAGGAAGGGAACAAAATGAGGGACCAGGCCTGGGTAAAAAATAGGTTCTAACAGTTTGCCCCCAAAGGATATCTTGCTGGTGTCTCCTTCAGAGTGTCAAGGAAGGTGCCTCCCTGAGAACCTAGGAGGAGAAAAAGGCAGAGAGAGATGAATGCAGAGGGGCAGCGGCCAGAGGGCCCTGGTCCAGTACAGCCCCTTCCCCGCCTCACCCTTCTACTTACGCAGAGTCAGGTGGGTGATGACACAGGCAAAGATGAAGGAGGTCAGGAAGGACAGGGAGAGGATGAAGGCATAGAAGAAGCGGTAATTCCGTTTTCCCACACAGTTGCCCACCCAAGGGCAGTGGTGGTCGAACCGCTCTATAGAAAGGAGGTGAGAAGGGAAGGGTTATTGCCGTCTCTCTCCAGGCCAACAGAGAAGGCTGGGCCCTGCCTGGCTGAGTCTCCCTCTTCTAGCATATCCCATTGGACCCTAGGCTAGGAACCCCTTTGGTATAAGCGCAAAATTTCAGAGCCAGAGGGGACCCAGAGGTCACGCAAACCAAACTGCCCTGGAACTGGAATTTCAGTGTTCCCTTGAAGGCCTCCACGGCAGGGAGCTCACCACTGCCTAAGGCGGCCCATTCCATTTCTTGACAGCTTTCATCCTTCAAAGATTTCCCTTACTTTGAACCAAAATATGCCTTTCTGCCTCTTGTACCCAAAGTTCCTAATTCTGTTCTCTGGATACAGACAGAACAAGTAGAATCCCTTTTTTATATGGCAGCTCTCCAGATGCTGAAGACTCTAATTACAGATAGTGCCTGGCACACAGTAAGTGCTTAATAAATGCTTATTGATTCCTGCCTGACTACCATCCATCCAAGTTCTCTTCTCCGGGCTAAACACCCCCTGTTCCTTTCCCAGAGCCCTTAGAGTAACAGTTGCCACACAATAATCCAAGACAGACACCATAGGCTGGGTCCAGGAAAGAGAGCTGAGCTCACCCAGGGAGTGTCACGCCCAATCTAGTGTGGAAAGTTCCCAGCAAGATGGCAGATCAAGGCCCAGAGCAGGCCTCGCCCCAGAGACTGCAGCCTGTGGGGAAGGGTGGGGCAGGCCTGATTCATAGACATGAATGACACCCACTGATTCACCCACATGGAAGGCGACTAGTCACAGCGAGGTGTTCCCAACAGGCTCCCTCTCTGAACCCCAAAGTAAGCTGACAATGCTTAGCCAGCACAATGAGCTCATGGCTCAGCTTCCCTGCACAGTCATCAGGACTCAGCTCACTTAGATCTCCTCAGCCAGCCCACCCCTGCTCCCCAGGGCCATCCATGTGGAGTAACCCCACAGCCCCAGACACTGGGCTCTGCCATGGCTGCTAAGCAGGGAGGGAGCACCCGTTTCTAGCAGCTCTCACACCCCTAAGAAAGAAACTGGGGTCCTTCCCTCACAACTCCAATTATACTTGTCAAATCTGCATTCTCCTCAGCATCATGGGGCTAAATTGTCTCCTCCTAGATTCTGTAAAATGAACCTCCTACTAGTGTCCCCTACCCTGGGGAGGACATTCACAACGAGATCAGGGCCTTCACCGCAACACCACGAGATCTAGACCAGACAACATGTGTCTCTCTGGTCCACCCCCTCCCTCAGCCCTTCTGCACTCCAGGGCTGAGGCAACAGGACATGTCTTCACTTTCCCTCCTCAGAGCTGCTGTCTTCATCTTCTTCTGGGGTGCTCACTTTCCTGAAACCCATCTGGCCCCCAAGCCAGACTGCAAGCCAAACTTGGGGCAATGCAAAGAGGACTAGATTCTGTAGCTATGCTACTTTCTATGGAGTGGCCTAGTGGGCCTCAGTTTCCCTATCTGTACAAGGTGTCTCAAGAGTCTAAAAATTTCGCTAAGACTTTTTGGGACACCTTATATAATGAGAGGAATGAAATGGATGGCCTTCATGGTCCCTTCTAGCTCTAAATTCTGTGATGCTTGTAGAATGCAGTCATCTCTCCAGCTCCATTTTCCAAATGGAGATCTAGAGCCAGAGTTTGAAGAAGTCGAGGGGGGTTGAGAGATTATAATTTCACTTCTAGATTCTGCGGCAGGGAACATGAGAGAAGAAGTGGAAGAAGGATTTGAGCTGACGCAGAAGGAGATGTGAAGGTGGTCTGGGGGGCTCTGTAACATGAAAGAAGGCCAAGAATCGAATTTGGTGAGAAGAAATTTCGGCAGGAGGAGGAGGTGGAAGGCTAGGATGGAAGGACCTGGGGAAGGGGAGCCTTAGGGGAAGGCAAGGGCCCGAGGGAGAACTGAAGAGGAGGGTCAGGAACAAAAGGAAAAAGACAAAGACAAAGGAAACCAAGTGGTGGAGAGCCTGGTGAGAGCAGGGAAGAAAGCTGGCTGTGGATGCCAAGGTGCTAATGAGAGGAGGTGACATTCAGCAGGTTTGTGACAACCGTCTTCCAGGTAGCTACTCAAGAGAGCCATCGGGACTGGGGATCTCACTTCCACCAAGGATGGATGACCTGCACAAAGTATGGGATGTCTGTACTCCTGTTAAGATTAAGTGACTGTTAGTCATGGACAAAGTACTGACTGTTCCTCTCTTAGCAGAGAAGGTAAAAGAGGTTTAGGAATGTCTATCCTCTCTTGAGTTTATTAAGGAAAATCAAGCATTTCTTAAAAACAAAACAAAACAAAAAACAGCAGAAAGGCCTGAATGTGATAACAGACAGGAAAGAGGACCGGATGGAGCAGAGGGGACTCCTGACCTGTGCCAGAAGACTGGGGAGGGAGGTGGAAGAGGACAGAAGGAAGGACCAGTGACCAGAATGTGAAGCTCTTCCTGATAAGGAATGATATACATGGGGTCCTTGAAGCTGTGGGCAGAAGGGTGAGAGGAAGAAGAAAAGAGGTGGAGGACGGCCTTTCCCAGAGGAGGCAGAGAAGATACCCGCTATCCATTTGGTCTAGTTCCTGTGGCTGCCAGAGATACAGCCAGAAGTTTGCTGCAAGAAGGGAACGGCCCTGAGTCAGAGGTGGCATTCTCCTTGCTGATGCTGATCCAAGGCAAAAGTTTCAGAAGAGAGAGGCAGATTTGGGACGTGAATGACCATTCAAGAAGATTTGGATTTTTGATCCATGGCTTAAAATTCAGTAATGACAGGCCCTTGGCCGTGGATGGAGAGCACCAACAGAGGCTGGGCATCTGGAATTGCGAGCAATCTTAAAGATCTAGACAGAGGATTTGAAATTGCAGAGGAGGAAGGGGTCAGGGTGGGGAGAAACCTGCCTCTCTATGACAAAGAGAGTGTAGTTTTGAAGTAGGAAGCGCAGCAGGAGAAGCACCCAGAAGTTCACAGGAGCCAAGATCCAAGAAAGATCCAAGCAAACAAACCTCCTGCCTCAGAGAACTGGATAACAAAATGAACCAGAGATCCCGCCTGCTCAGAGTCTGTGGAGTCTGAAGCTGGGATCAGGCTCTGGAAGGACATAGCTGATTCCAGATACACAGGGGAGGCAAAAGGAACGGGGAAGAAAGAACCCTGCATCTTAAGATATGGCACTCCAGGAACCGCAGGGGAAGCCTTCGGGGGAAGACCAGAGGAGGCACAGAGAAGCACTATTGCAATGCGAGGACAGCCTGGACAGAGGGAAGAGATGAGAAGGGAAGAAAACACCTCGCCGGCCTGGCCAGAGGCTCCACAGCCGAGCCACGGAGGGACTCCAACCACCACACATCTGTAGTACTTCCTGTCAAAGAGAGAGCGGCTGATCGTTTCTTGGCTTGCCTTAATGACAATTCCATGCTTCGAAGGACTGAGAAAACCACCAGGGAAAATTTTACTCTGGATCTGATTCTTACCAACATGAAGGACCCCACCGCTTCCTTTGGCACCACTGACTGACGCTTTGCAGCAAGGCTGAGATGCTAATGATAATAACAGTAGGGTTACTATTAGTAGTGAGGATCAAATGAGATTATGTTCGTAAAGCGCTTAGTACAGTGCCTGGCACACAGTAGGTGCTATGTAAATGCTAGCTAGTAGGAGTATTACAGTAATCCCAACAGCCAGCATCTATCATTTTGAGGTTGGCAAGGCACTTGACACGTTAACACATTTGATCCTCACAGCAACCCTGGGATGTAGGTGCTGTTTTAGTCCCGTTTTACAGGTGGGGAAACTGAGGCAGACAGCGGTGAAGTGACTTCCCCAGGACATCCTGACTCAGTCCTGCACCAAGTGCACCCCACCACTGAGCTGCGTGTTGAGACAGACGTTCCCTTCCTCCCCACCCCCATCGCTTTTCCCTTTCCTCTTCAGCTAGCCTAACATCGCTTACCTTCGCTTTCCCTTCAAGGCCCGAGTAGGACAAAGAATTTGGAGTATAAAGAGGAGAGAGTTTTTGTGGTTTTCTATACTCCACACTCACTTCAGCAGCTTACATCAAGTCCACTCACACCCAGGCTGTATTCCATTCCCTTTCTGATGGGGCTCAGATGCGTCCCATTGAGGCAGCCTGGTGGTGAGGCAGATAGAGACCTGAGTTCGACTCTGGCCTCACACACTTACTTGCTGTGCGACCCTGAGCAAGTCACTACACCTGTTTGCCTCAGCTTCCTCAGCTGTAAAATGGGGATAACAGCAGCACCTGCCTCACAGGGTTGTTTTGAGGATCCAATGAGGAAATCTTGGTAAAAAATGCTTCTAACGCAGTGCCTGATACACAGCAGTTGCTATATCATTGTTTATTGTCTTCCTTCCCTACTCCCTTCCACAGGCAGTCAGAGAGAGTAATGCTAGCACCCGAGTTGTATGGCTTCAGAATATGGGATTTAGGCGAGGGATGAGACAGGAAATTCTCTTGGTCTGGTGGGCTTTCATTGTCGGATGCTCACTGGGCAGTCGTGAGCGGGGTCTGCCATGGCTGCAATGTTGTTTGTTAGGACTAATGGTAAGAATGAAGGTAGGAGATTCTCAGAGTCATCTCCTAAGAGGTAAAGCTCTTAGTTGGGAGCCCATGGCTTCCATTTCCTGGATAATTTCATATGCAATTTAAAAGGTCAAGTGCAAAGAAAAGGGGATCAAGAGAGCTGGGAGACCCAGGCGGCAGACCTGCCCGTGTCAGTGGCTAACCATGTGATCTCAAGCAAAATACCTCTCTTTCCTGGGCTCAAGTCTCCTCATATGCAAAATGAAGGAGCTGGAGGACTGGATTTAGAGTCAGAAGTCCTGGGTTCAAATCCTAGCTCTTACATTGGCTCCCCCCTGAGACCTTGGGCAAGTCAATTCCCCTCTGGGCCCAGGTTTCCTCATTTATAAAATGGGAGTGTGAGCTGGATCAGATGACCTGAGGCCCCTTCCAGCTTCAAATCCACTAACTAGCTTCTGGAATGGAAAGGATGGGAACCTTGGGAGAAGACGACCTCTCTGCCTAGGATCTTTAGAGCAATGGACAGACAGCCTACATTTTGGAAGGGTAGATCTCAGAAGGTTCGAAGGAAAGACAGGTGGTCTCCTATGGTTTGGAGCTTTGTAGGATGCATTCCAGTGACCTGGGCCCCAGAAGAACTGGCAGATGTGGCTACTGAGGCAGCATCCATGATCTTTGAAAGGCCATGGGAGGAAAACAGGAGAGGGAGCACAGGATTGGAGAAGGCCAAATGTGGGCCTGGTCTCCCAAAAAAAAGGAAAGAAAATGGAGACGGCAGTGAGCTTAATTCAGATTTCTGAAGACATTCTAGAAGAGATTATAAAAGGGATGGCTAGAAGACATCTAGAAAAGGAAACAGTGATCACAAAGTGCCTGCATGACTTCAACAGGTCATGTTGGACTAACATTTTTCCATTTTTGACAGGGTTACTAAATTGATGAAGAAGCAGTGTGGCCTAGTGCATCTCCCCTGGACTGGTTAGGATTCAAACCCTGACTCTGACATTAGCCAAGGGACCAAGGACAAATCTCTGAATCCCTATAAGCCTCAGACACATCTCCAAGACTTTTAACTTCTAGAAAGGTTCCAGCCAGGACTGCTAAAGGAAATTCCTCAAATGGGAGCTTGCACACCCAGGACACAGCAGGGCCCTGACATAAAGATTAGAATGATAGCTCAGCACAATGCTGTAGGGATCATTCACCAAGATTTGAGGTAGACTAGATGGGAGCACGTGACAATATCGCTGAGGGAATGAAGGACTGGTTAAGTGACGGGGCCACAGAGGAGTCAGTAATGGACTGATGTTTGTCTGGAAGAAGGTCTCCAGTGGAGTGCCCCAGGGATCTGTGCTTGGCCCTGTGGTATCTAACATTTTTATCAATGATTTAGACAAAGGCACTGATGGCATTTCTATCAAATATGCAGATGTTACAAAGTTAGGAGGACAGCTACCACTGGATAGCAGAATCAAGATTTTAAAATATTTGGACAGCCTTGAGATGGGGCCAGAGCTCACGAGATGAAATTTAATAGGGATAAATGCAAATTCTTATATTCAAGTACAAGAAATTAAACCCCAAGGTGTAGGAGGCAGAGCTAGCCAAGAGTCTATCAGAAAGAATATTTAGTGGTTTTAAACACACTGAAAAACTCAGTCATCAGAAAGGAGTGAGATGATAGCGAACACTCATATAGCACTTACTTGGGTGGCAAAGTGCTTCATACACATTGTATTTCATTTGAGTGATCAAAGAAGTTAATGGAATCTTAAGATGCTTAGAGAGGAGAGAGAGAGACAGAGACAGAGAGACAGAGAGAGACAGAGA